>NW_027202715.1:26045989-26598489 GCF_024711535.1 Dipodomys merriami
ATCATCTGCTATCATCCAGTCATATCCACCAATAGGAAATCATAATAGGTAGATTCTATGAGGAATAGAAATCCATAAAACCTGTTTTGTGCTTCTGGAAACTTGCTCAAGCCATGAATGAAAAGATTGATGGACTCCCATAAAGCAGAACATGAATAAATCACTAATGAATATTTGAAAAAAAAACCCTTCCCACTGGTGTCCATAAGTCTTTTCAACTTTCTCGAGAAAGCAGAGTGTCCCAGACAAGCGAAGAGCTGAGCAGCCCATGTCTAGACTAGAAGGAAAAGAAAGGTCAGGACTCTCAGTAGCAAAGGGACAAAAGACATACAACACAGAATAATGGTTCAAGGTATCAGGTAGGTAAGCTTGGATTTGAGCTCCAAGACTACTATGCTTATTTTGAGAACTTAAATGAGTTTCTCTGATCTTCTATTTTCTTACCAGTAAAAGGGGAATAATGGAATTTATGAGGCATTGAGGAGAAAATGAAGCCTGTATGTGAAGTGCTTAGGACAGGTTTTATACTGATTCTTTGGCTGTGCTGGCTGTTCAGAATTGCTTCCATCTTTCCTGTTCTGTCTACAGCCCCTGTTTCTATCTGTAAAAGAGATGACAGTGCCTCCACATGAACTTATTTTTGAAAGAATAAAATAAAATCTTGAAAAGCACCACTTAACTATTCCATAGTTTATGTGTTGCCCATTTCCAGGTGAGCGGCCATTACCTCCCTCCACCATCATTAAAGATATAAGTGACATCTAAAATTTTCTCCAAGAAGGAACAATTCTTTCCAGTGTTTAGGGAGTCATATAGTAGTCACCACTAAGCTGGCAAATTCTAAGCACATCATAAATAGCTAAACTTTTTACTACTATTACTACTACTGTTGCAACTCTTGGATTTCCCAGGATTTTTACCTCTACCACTATTTTTGTTTTCTCTCCCCAAAAGCCTCACCATTATCCTGGAAGGAAGAAGTTCTCTGGAAAAGTCAAGAGAGCTACTCTGGCAAAATTTCATTTTATGTTTTCAAACACTGTAGGATAAATATCATGGTTCACATCTTGTGAAAGAAAATGTTCCTCTCTTTGCTGAAAGGCCTGAGGCTTTTTTATTTTTTACTAACACCTCTACCCAACAGGACACAGATGAAATAGCTGCCCTTGTATGAAATGACAAAGAGAACTGACTCAAGGACTCTGTGAGAGAATTATGGTTAAGTGAGCATGTCCCATGTCAGGAGAGTATAGTCATTGAAGACCTGCTAGTAGCCTGTCCAGATAGGGATCATAAAATAACCTTTCCTTTCCTAATAGAAGAATTATGGGATTGTGAGGTGGCCTGCTGATGTTTTATCTCTCTACTAATGGTTTCTTTTTAGTCCACAATCCAGAAATATTCTTAGCCTCTGAGTAGATTACATTTTCATAGCAATGTGGAGGATTAAAACTCCTACAGATGTTAATGGAAGCCGTAGAGCTAGGCAGTGCATTCCAAATGTACCTCTTAAAGTCTGAACCTTTTAATCATGCTAAAATTGTGTGTGTGTGTGTGTGTGTGTGTGTGTGTGTGTGTGTGTGTGTGTGTGTGTGTGTGTTTCTCCTAGCAAATAAACACAAATCTATTTTTGGATTAGCAAAAGAAAAGGCACATAGTCTCTTTCACTGTGATTTTGAGGTATATGCTGATTCTGTCTTTGGAAACTCACCAAAATCTCTAAAGTGTTTCCCTACATTTGATGGCTTCCAGACTCAAATATGGCTCTCATTTACTGGAAAGTAAATAATCTGACAAAACCTCCAAATAAGTAAAGGCCTTCTTCATGAAATATCTATGGAGAAGAAATTCTAGCCTTTTTTTTAAAGAAGAAAGCAAACCTATCATAGGGATTTGTTGAGAAAATTAGCAAAGATTTTATAAAAGAATGGGGACTGGATATAGTGATCTACATCTGTAATCCAATCAGCTCTGAGGCTGTGGCAGGAGGTTCAACTTGAAGGCCGGGGTTGGAGGTGTGGCTGAAGTGGTAGAACACCAGCCAATGAGTAAAAGCACCAGATACTGAGTTTCAATCCCAGTCTCAGACCAAAAGAGAGAGAGAGAGAGACATAGAAAGAGATAGAGACAGAGAGAGGAGGGAGGAAGAGAGGGAGAGAGGGAGAGGTGAGGGGAGAGGAAGGAAGGAAGGAAGGATGGAAGGAAGGAAGGAAGGAAGGAAGAAGGCCAATCTTACATACAAGATAAAAGGAAGGGGAACTTTTATTCTTGTCTCCTCTACCTTTTAAATCATCATGATAAATAATGGAAATTGGAGAGGCAATAGGTTTCACAAGTGTTCTGAGACACACAACATCATAGTACATGTTTCCCTTGCTTTGTTTACACATATCATGAGTGTGCCCTGGAGCCATGCACATTGCAAAACAGCAGTCAAGTTTCCAATGAGAAATCCATTTCAATATCAATTTGTTCTTTCTACATCAGTGCTCTAACTGTGGTCTCTAGTAATTGTACTTTTTTGTGTGAAAATACTGTACAGAGGGGTTACAATTATATGAGCAAGGTAAAGAGTTCATTTCTTGTCAAGCATTGTTGCCTCCTCCTTTGTTTTAGTCCATCCTCCCTCTAATGCTGAACTGAATCTCATCATACAGAGAAATGGGATCCAAGACTCAGGAAGAAATCAAAGGTATAGGCAGAACCAGGATCCCTAGGGGTCTCAGTACAGTTGAAAGAGGTCAGGGTCAGACATCTTCCTGCCAGCTCATAACATTGGCAGTTTATTTTATATATATATATATATTGCTGGTCCTGGAGCTTGAACTCAGGGCCTGGGTGCTGTCCCTGTGCATCTTGGTGCTCAGTGCTAAGCCAACTTTTTCTGAGTAGTTTATTGGAGATGGCTTCAAACCACAATCCTCAGATCTTAGCCTCCTGAGTAGCTAGGGTTACAGGCATTTAAGTGCCTGTACAGACACTGGTGCCCAGCTCAATTTAAGAAAAGGGCTAGATAAAATGTCATATGGCAAGTCTAGTAATGGGAGAGCTTCAGTGTGCTTCATTGGCCAGTTGGTACAAATGCTTCCTGAATAGCTGTCACCATGAGGTTTAAGAACTCCTCGCCTACCTGCCAAGTCAGGGAATCCCATGCTTTCTCCATTTTCCATGTGCCTCTGCCCACACTGGGCATATTAATGTGTGACAAGCAGCTGTTGAACTGAACCAGGTCTTTCTGGTTTGGGAGTTGTCCATTATGAGATTACAGGGATGTCATTGGGAGCAAAGAGCAAATGGGGAAAATCTGAAGAGATTGTGGAGTCAGGGAAAATATTCAGTGGGGAGCCTGATAAGAGAAATTACTGTGATAAGAAATAGGAATCTGTGACTGAAGAAAGAAAGGAAATGATGGGAAAATGCAATTTGCAGAGGAAAAACAGTTGTGTACGGAGATGAGGACGTAGACTGTAAGATCTGACGAGGATGTAGGGTTCAGGAGACATAATGGAAAAAGAGGGGGGTGATAAGGGAAGACTGGATGAAAGAGTTAGAATACCATGGCAGTAGGAGAGAATATGAAAAGCCTTGGGGAGAGTGGGCATTTCATATTTGATTTGATCAGATAGAGTTAAGGACTTTACTAGACTTTGATGTCTTATCATTTCATCTTCATTGAAAAGTTCAACTCACACAAACCATTACTGTGTCTCCAGAAGTACCCAGCATCTTTTCTTGAGAATTCCCACTCCCTGTTCTGGTCTTTGGCCACACAGATCTATGTCTCAGGGTTTAGAGAGTTTCTCGTAATAATGGCCACTAAACAACCTAGAATCAAAGAGGCAGAGGCCAAGGGGCTCCAGGCCCATCTTGGCTCAGCTGCCCTGCAAGGACAGGCTGAAGAATCATGGCAGAATGGTTCAGGTCAAGGACCTGCCTTTTGGTCACAGTACTAGGTAATGTGTCATGGCTGAGCTTTTAACAGTTTCCAGGTCTGCAGTTCCCAAGGCATGAGCTGTGGGGTCAAAAGCATCATCTGGCATCAGTAGACATGCAGTGATTTATTGATGATTGACTAAAACCAACATCAATAGCTTAGTTTCATTGATATATTTTAAGCTCTATACTTTTTCCCCTCAAAATGCACGTTGATGTTTGAAAATATAAGTAAGCAAAACCAATAAAATAAAACAGAATTAATATCTCTTTAAATCCCACTCAACGATAAATAACTGATACCATCATTTGGCATTGTGCTTTCAATTGTGTGTGTGTGTGTCTGTGTCTGTGGCTGTATGTGGTCACATGTTACTTACAGTGAGATATGTTCTAAGAAGTGCATAGTTGGATTATTCCATTACCATGTGAAGAGTACAAAGCACACTTATATAAGCTAAGGTGGGACATGGCTGATAAATCTTACAGAACCACTGTTACATATGAGGTCTGTCATGAACTAAGATGTGGTTAGGCAGTCCATGACTACTGTGTGTGTTTGTTCTTCAACAAGAGGAAGCACATCCCTTGAGGGACTCACTTTGGAGATAACAAACTGATCTTACTGTTCATGGTCTTCATTGTGAGTGATCAGTTACTGATTTATTGAAGTGTGGATTGCATCATGAAGTATTACCTGTGTATACATGTGTTTCTCTCTTTCTCTCTTACTTTCTCTGTCTCTTTGTCTGTCTGTCTGTTTCTTCTACACACACACACACACACACACACACACACACACACACACACACACACACATTTTAAACTCATTTCTTGTCAAGGTCTTTCATATCCCTGGCAAATGTGCCACTTTCTCACTCCACTAGAATTGTTTTTTGGTTACCTCGAGGATCCTTACCCCTCTTTTTAACCTTACATTTGCAAAGAATATGCTTAATCACAGCCTTCTCTTTAAATTGTCCTGATGTGATTTGCATGGGCTCCAAACTTTGGAAAATACTCTCTATGCACCAGTGATTATCAAATTTTAAAAGCCAAGAGTATACTTTGGCTCCTCTGTGGCTGACAGTTAAGGTTATTGCCCCTTTAAAACCTTTTTGTGAAAAAAAAAAAAACCTTTTTGTGTTCAGTGGCCTAATTTGGGTTTATATTCCCTCTCTGCCCTCTAGAAGTAGTTGTGCAGCTTTGGGCAAGTGTCTGCACCTCTCTGTTTCATTAGTTTCATTTGCAAATTGAGCATTATAATAGAGTTCTTATAAACACTTAGACTAGGGCTGGGAAGGTGGCTTGTAGTAGAACACTTGCTTTGCATGGATAAGGCCCTGGGTTCGGTTCCTCAGCACCACATAAGCAAAAAGGAAAAAGCCAGAAGTGGCACTGTGGCTCAAGTGGTAGAGCGCTAGCCTTGAGCTGAAGAGCTGAGGGACAGCGCCCAGGCCGAGAGTTCAGTCCCCACGACTGGACCCAAAAATAAATAAACAAATAAACTTAGACTATTACCTCAAGAAATTATGATGATGATGATGATGATGATGATGATGTCTTCTCATACCTTGCTTTGTGTTTTCTAGTCAGGACTGATAGGCTGAGAAAAATGTGATCTGATGGCTCCATCTTGAAGTTGTACAAAATTCTAAGCTTTGAAAACTGTCTTCATGGCCAGTATTTCTAAAGCTTGGTATGGAAAGGCTAAGAGTTGGATGGGTCTATTTTCCCTATTCAGTGCAAGCAGCAAGAATGGCCTGTCTCATTCATAGGGGATGGACTTTTGTAGATTGCCTAGAACAGCCTAACAATTTCATTTTTTTCTTTTTTCTTTTTTCTTTTTGTCGGTCATGGGGCTTGAACTCTAGGCTCGGGCACTGTCCCTGTGCTCTTCAGCACAAGGCAAACACTCTACTGCTTGAGCCACAGCGCCACTTCCAGCCTAACAATTTCAGATAAATACCACCAATTTTTCTTCACTGTACAGAAGCTGCTTACATCTTAATCTTATATAGAAATACTGTAATATTGTCATTCCTCTGTCTGAGGAAAAAAAAACTGGTGTCATAGGGGATGAATTAAAGGGGACAGGTTTGTCTAATACCTATTTGTAGTTGTCATTTCCTCTGAGACCTGTAACTTCATTCCCCTTCCTGGCCCCCAGAGAAATCCTGCTGCCAGCTAGATGACTCCTATACCCTGGACCTTCCTCTCCATACTCCTTTTCCTAAAAACCTTCAGCACAAACATCCCTTCCCCAAGTCCCATGTCACAAAGTGGTATCAGTTTTCATGGGTACTCAGTCCTCAGGACCTTGATAGAAAGCCTTGCAAATGATATTAGTAATGGAAACTTAATGTCACTTAAGGCATCTGGAAATCTGATGAGAGATACAGACTCAGCCTTCCACCCCTACATGGAAGTTAATATGTAATAGGCACATAGCTTTTGGAGGGTCATGAATCTTCTGGAGAATTGGTAAATTAAAAGCTCCAGTTCAGCTGAGTATATCTAATGCCCATAAAATGTAGCTGTCTTAATCCTAGAAGGTAACTATGCTTGGTGCCAGGTCTCAATCTTTTTAAGATTGAACATTTCCAATTTTCCATAGTTAAATTGAGCAGAAATTTATTTTATTGTAAAGGAGTTCAGCCAGGCACTGGTGGCTCATGGTTGTAATCCTAGTTAATCTGGAGGCTGAGATCTGAGGATCACAGTTCAAAGCCAGCCCAGGCAGGAAAGTCCGTGAGACTCTTCAATAAACTACCAGAAAACCAGAAGTGGAGCTGTGGCTCAAATGGTAGAGCGCTAGCCTTGAGCTGAAGAGCTTAGGGATAGTGCCCAGGCCCAGTTCAAGCCACACCACTGACCAAAACAAAAAAATCAAAAAACAACAAAAAAAGATTTCAGATATCTACCTTTTAAACACTTGATGTACAGTATACAAGTGTAACGTTTTCCTTTGTGCTTCCTAGCAACTAAATGAAAGAATTTCGCAGAGGTTTTCTAGTTCCTCTGCTGTGTGTGTATAGCTTAGCTATATTGTTTGTCCAACTTCCCTGACTGGCATATATCTAATGAAGTAGGATGATGAGATCATTAAAAATGAAAAGTGCAATAGGAAATGTTTTGTGAAATACAAGGGAAGGGGAGGATTCTAGTGTATAGGTTTGGGATGCTAATAGTATCAACTCTTTTATCAAAGAGTATTTTTCAAATTTTCAGTTTCAAACTAATACATTACAAAGATCATTTCATCCAATCAGACTATAAATCCATGAAGCCTGTGTTAATTGTATTGTTAGTTTTCCTTAAAAAAAAAAAAAAGACTTCATTAGGTGACATAGTACTGGATAATTAGTTCTCAGCATATCCAAAACTGCAAAGCACATGGAAGAGCAATGAATGCTAGGAGAATAATCCTAATTGTTGTCACTTGAGGTTTTCTAACCTTCAATGGTTTAGTGTTAACATATCCCTATTGAAAATCCTATAAGTGCTTACCTAGGAAATTCAGACAGAACTACACAATACATGTACACATCACTGGTAACAGTTGATAGGAATGAATAAATATCTACAATGAAAGTTTCTCAGGTCCAGAATAGCACATTATGTGCATTTTGGTTGGTTCTTTCTATAGAAAAGAAAATTTACTGTAAAACCTTTATAAAGATTTGAGAATGCTAGAGGTAGATCCATATGTCTCATTTGAAAGTTCTCAGAATTAACAGGTTAAGGGCGTATAGTTTGATACATCCCCTCTGCCCACAACTTGCACCATGTTATAACTCTGGCACAAGTGGTTTGTTCCTAGTTCTCTTAATCCCCTCAACAGATCCATCCTCTTTGTGCTGTGATCACTTTTCACAGTTCAGTGAGCTCTGTTAACCATCCTCCAAATGGACCCAATTAAAGCACACAGCCGAAGCCCTCGAGGTAGCCCAGAACCAAAGCCTTAGACTTGTCACAGGAGACAATTACCAAACTATAGGGATGCCTTTGTTTAATATGGTTTGGGATTTAGAATCAGTGCTTCGATTAATACATTATTTTTGGTCTTTCCTGCATGTCTACCCATGCTCCTTTTCTTCTCCCCCAGCAGCTACTGCCAAGTAAATGTGGCGATACTGACAGTTGCCACTTGAAAGCAGCCTTGGCATTCCATGCTGTTCCCCCCTCCATGTGTTCCTCTGGCTGGGCCAACTGTGAGGTGACTCCAAAGGGTTACAACTGGCAGAAATCATTAACTGTTCTAAAACTAAGAGAAATACGATCAAGGTTAATATGAGACCGGTGAGGACAACACCTCTCTCCTCAGCCCTTGCAAAAGTAACACTTGAGTTAGGTGAATGTGAATTTGATTCAAGGTGAGCTTCTGAAAGGGAAATTGTGTTCCATTTTCTTTCTACTTTGTATTCAAATTTTTTGCATATAATTAAGCTGCATATGTTTTCAACAAGAAAGATTATTCTGAATCAAGCACAGAAATTGCTTGTTTAGACTTTACTCAATTTAAAAGCAGAACATTAAGGGAACATGCTCATTTGCATGTGCTTGTAATGGCAGAGAAGAAGCGTGCCTTAATTAGTTTTAATTGTGAGAAGAACGGTAACTCGCTGATGTTCATGTATGCTGAGCTTCGCACAGTAGAAAATAAGAAAAGAAATGGAGTTACCACGTGGATATAGCCTTCGATGCTGTGTTTCCCAATGAATGACTAAGAGACTAGATCTGTAGTTTAAAAACAGAACAACAACAAAAAATAAAAGGCAAAGAAAGTAGTGATTTCACCTGAGATAAAGGGAAAAATGGGCACTTTTTGTTTTTGGTCTTTACGGTGGTTACACTGTTTAAGATTCAGTACATCCGTTTTATTCACTATTTGTTAATGAAGTCAGGCCTTCAGTGGTATTTGTTTGGTTGTTACGTACTGGTCTGTGCACTCAGGACTTCATGCTTGCTAGGCAGGCATGCCACCGCGTCAGCTACTCTACAGCCAGGTGTAATCGATTGTGACCTATAACAACTTGCAAGTGCTTTATACTTTTAAGCCTCCTGAGAAGAATAGACTCATGATGAAATACTAACTGTAGAACAGACTAATGTGTTAATGGACATGACTGCTGTGTTGGGTTGAATGTTGAGAAACATTATCAACATTAAGGATTAAACCAAAAGAAGATCAAGGTCTTGTTGAGAAGCAGCCTAAAATATGAACAGAAGAAGCGTGTTTAATAGCAAAACTATCTACATTCATTGGAAGACTGCTGAGAAGCTCCTCTATTTCACTATGCCCTATTAATAAAGCACCTACTATGTGTACTTTAGGTCCTAGGGAAATAGCAGGGTCACGATGAAATTTTACCTCTCAGTGAATTTACATTGTTATTGGTCAGATAACCATGGTTGTTGCATTGTTTGGTGATGTGGAAAATATCCTAGAATTATAAGGAAAAGATGACATAATCTAGGCATCCAAAAATAATACCAATTTTAGAAGAATTCAGTACTGTTCTTGGAAGATTTCATACTGATGTTGACTGGTAATTTAGTGGATGTTGTAAAGGGATTCCACAATTTGTGGGAGAGTAAAAACAAACTTCACCCAAGTTCCTTTCAGGTAGAAAATTTAAGACATGAATGAGGTTCCAGCAAGGCAAAGCTGTCATTGGAAAACAGAGACACAATATGAGAGACTTTGAGCAACACTTTAAAATTTAATGAAGAAAAAGAGACTCACAAGGAAGCAGAGTAGAGTCCTGGAGGTGGTGAGTTGGAACAACTTTTTGAAAACCATAACCATAAACATGGACAGAGATATAGGAGAGTAATAAGAGGAAGAAGAGATAAGCAGAAGTTATTTTCTTCTTGAATGTGAGGAACAGAGTGTGGTAAAGGTAGAAATACAGTTTCATAGCAGAAGGTAACAAGAATAATGGTAATTGATCATCAGAGAAGAGAGTATGTATAGGGAACAGAACTACAAAGGCTACTCTGAGACAAATTTAGAGTGGGAAATCAGCTCTTGGCCGCATCTTCACCTGCTATTTCTCCTTTGTCTTCTGGATTTCTTCATCAATAAGTTTGAGCTCCCAACTTGTCCATAGTGTCCAACTCTGAGGTATCACTTCAGCATTTCTCTTCCTGACTTCATTTTTCTCTCCTTGGTTGATAGTGTCCATTCATATTCTCACATACAATTTTTCTTTAAAAATAAAACTCTTTGCATAACCCATCTTCTTCATCTTTTTCCTCGTGGATGTCCATTTGTGTATATGTGTGTGCGTGTGTGTGCATGTATACCAGTACTGGGGTTTAAACTCAATCCCTGGGTGCTGTCTCTTAGCTTTTTTCACTCAAGACTTATACTCTACCACTTGAGCCACATCCCACTTCCAGATTTTTGCTGGTTGAGCTTACTGGAGCTAGCTTCAAACCCTCAGATCTCAATCTCCTGAGTACCTAGACTAGCTAGAATTGCAGGCATGAGGCCTCAACAATCAGCACTGTCCATTTTTATAGTTAAATTTTTTAAAGAATTAGCCCTACTTACTGCCCTCAGTGAACTCTCAGGAGTTCCCCCACCCTTCCTTTTTTCCCCAATGAAAACAGGTCTTGTTATATATCTGGGTGGACTCTGAGATCTTCATGCTTCAGCCTCCGCAATATTGGATTTAACTCTGTATGCTTATGGGTGTCCTCCCTGAACAAGAGTGCTCCCATAGTATTTTGCGAGAACATGAATGACCTCTGTAGCATTAGATGTGATGTGTTTTTTTGTTTGTTTTTTTTTATTTTTGGTGTTGGTAGTGGGGCCTGAACTCTGGGGCTGGGCGCTGTCCCTCAGCTCTTCAGCTCAAGGCTAGCGCTCTAGCACTTGAGCCACAGCACCACTTCCGGCTTTTTTCTTTTTGCTTATGTGGTGCTGAGGAATCGAACCCAGGGCCTCATGCATGCAAGGCAAGCACTAAGCCACCTTCCCAGCCCTTCTTCCTACCTTGCAAGCTACTTTTTTGCAAACTCTTGTCTAATCTACCTTTGTCTCTCCAAATGTGATAGCTGGTGTATAAACAACTCAGTCATGAAATGATTTGCTTTTCCAACTTTGTTTGGTTTTTCTCATCCAATCTCATGGCATTAAAAGCTTGTCAATATGATAATAGCTCTCAAATTTATATTTACATTGAACATACATTGAATAAACTACAGAGTAAGCCCACCTCCTTTGTGGATTTTTTTAAATATCCATGTATACATTTCACAATAAACCTACACAGAGCAGATTTCAGTCAGTCTGAGGTTATCGTGATCTGCGTGTTGATCATGGTGTAATCTATAAGTACTTCCCTGGCCTTAGTTCTAGTAAAAATCTGCCTCACAAAACAACTTGAGCATAAAAGACAAGGTGAAAATGAATCTGCTTTATTGAAATGATTAAGTGAAAATTTTAGGTCTGTTGAAAGAATGTGTAATTAGCAGAAGTTGGGTGGCATTATGGGAACACTAAATCAAGTATCTAAAAGATAGTACTGAACTCTTATACTTCTGAGAATTTGTGGACTTTCCTCCATGGCAGTCTTATGTGTATTGTACACACATCCAACAGCCTACTTCAAAATTTCCATTTGCACATTGGGATAAATATGATCATGACACTACTGTATTGCTTTAATACTCACAGTCCTCATATGTTTTGGCCTGACTTATGATTACAAATGCTTAAGATTTTGCCAAGAGCCCCTTCTCTAGCTACTGGGTCCTAATCAGCCCAGTTGAGCCATGCATCGAACTGAATTGACTGTCCCCTTAACACCAGTGTCTGGTGGGAGTTTATGGCTGTTATAGCTTATTCACCTCTTAGAGACCTTTAAGGTATGTTTCAGGTACATTGTGTTTCCTAGAGATTGAGCTCAGCTGCCTGTACTATCAACTGGCTTGGTCACATGACTTTATTGGACTGTTCCCTTGTTTGTCTGCTTCTCCATTTCTCTGTAGTGTCTCCTGAGATGTCTCAAGGCTCATGGGGAAACCACAGATACGTCAGATAGGCATCTCAGCTATATCTTATACCAAATTTATGGACTTCTAGTTACTGGTTTATCACTGTAGAACCCCATAGTGAGATGCTCTACTCCAAGGTTGGGAGATCACATTCCTACTAAGTCATTTTCTGCACACACACCTATGCAAAGGATTCAGTCTCGATGGTTACGAAGATGTGAAGGGAATGGGCATGTCTAGGACTGTAGTTTTACACCAGCTTTGCAGGAATATAGCTCTGTGTGTATTTTGAGACCAAATTTTCAGTTGCCAAGGTCACGTCACTTCAAAGTAACTGTCTTATGATCCTGATGATCAACAAGTAGCACCTAGAAAATCTGGGTGCATAAATGTTCCGGTTGTGGGCACTGTAGACAGCCTATTGAGATCACTCCCAGCTTTGTGTCTGTCACCTCTGTGGCTAAAGTCAAGTAGAGACTTCAGGTAGCTTAGTGCATAGTGAGATCACCCCACTGGCAACATGGGCACATCACAGTGCTTATCTGACAAGGCCACTGTGAAAATTAAATGATCTAAGAAATATAGAAATCATAACAGAGTGTTTAGCACAGAATAAGTCCTAAGAGTAGGCATAGTCTGTACTTTTGTTTAGAAGATACTGTCCAACCTGAAAAGGCTCAGGTTTTCAATATAGAACATACTTTTGTAGTGTTTGACTTATGTGTTTGTTCCCTGGAAAAAAAATGTTATTCTTTTTCCGGTGAGTCATGAATAACTCATAGAATTCTTAGGATTCCCAGGAATATGTCCTGCCTTGCTTAAGCCTGCCTCTATTTACATAACACAATTGAAAAATTGCTATTTTAAGGATAAAATTTGGTTATCTTCTGTTAAAACTAATGTTTGGCAAGTGCTCTTCAGTATAACATAATAGTGTAGTTCTCTTGTAAATAAGTAACAGCAAGTTTTAACAGTATTACAAATTCTAATTGGAAAAATGAATACAAAGTGGACTAACTATAATGTATTGTCAATGTCCAGTTAATAACATCAATACTGTATATATCTATATTGGATATAATAAGTGGATATCATTTGATGAAAGTTATGTAATTTGAAATTTGAGACTTTTCAACTTGATTCTCTCAAAGTAACTTCCTCATCCAAATCACTACCACTATGTTGTTTATTCAACAATTCCTGAATATTTAAGGAGTAGCAGGCACTGTTTTGCCTATGAGGAATGCCTTAGGAACAACAGGCACATTCTTATCTGAGAAGAACTTACACTCTAGCAGGTAGGTAGATAATAAGGTAACTGAGATACATATCTGTTCAGCTAGAAAGAAGAGCCAGTCAGAAAAGGGAAACAGAGTCAATGATAATAGCAAGCTGTGTATGGGCTGGAGATGCTCCTTTTGTCTAAGATTCTCAGGAAGATCTGAGATGTAACATCTGAGATGCTGGAAAGAATATTTTAGGGATGTCCTGGTTGTCTCCTGAGAGACAGTCAAGGTTAAGAAAAGACCAGTTGAAGATTCAAGGAAACAAGTGATTGATGGCTGAGGTTTGGATAAAATGACTGGTCTTGGAACACAGGAAGAGAGAAGTCCAGACAGTAGGAGATGGATGTCTTCCAGCTCTCTCTTCTCTGCAGTAAAGACAAACTGATAAGCTAAAACCAGCACTTGGTCCTTACTCTACACAAAATATTAGTCACTGTTCTTTTCCTCCAGTCCCTATACTGTCTTACATTTACAAGGTTGCTGCCCAGAAATGTGCTTTTTCGTATTCCTATGATTCACTATGATGTTACTCAGAAGTCACCAGCTTCCTGTAGCTTTGACTAAAACTCCACAATCTCTTGGGGATCTCTCTCCAAAAGTATTGATTCTAACAAAGGCTGTGTTTAATCCTGGGGCTCAGGAAGCAAGGGCCATTGTCAGAGCGTGCTCAGTTCTGTCCTCTCACTTCAACCAGCATCTCTCAGGTGTCTTGGAAGTGAAAGAGACACAAAGTGACTGGAATGGCTGTCCCTAGAGGCCAATCGCAACTTCCATAACTGACCCTCCCAGCGAGAGTCCCTCCTACCCTGCCTATCTGGTCTGTACCCTGGACAGGACCCAGCTGGGTTCAGCTGGCCTTTTGATAGCTAGGAATTAGGAAACTGCAGAGGAGACAATCTCCCCAGGAGCAGGCTTGGTGACGGAGCAAACTCCGAAGGACGTGCCCAGCTCAAGGTCAGAGCTTTGGCTCTCAGGTAGCCTGTTGTTACTGCATGGAAGCGAGGAGCTGGCATTGCCTACACATACCTGATTTTCTTAAGGGGTAGAAAGTCAAATCTTATGGATACTACAGAGAATTAGGGGGTTGGGTGCTTGTTTTGTTTTTTTAACAGTAAGAGTTTTCTTGAAGGCAGATATAAAATTCACTAACAACTTTGGACGTGTTTTTCCCTCTGTGGGTTCATTATCAGTGATAAAAGATCTCTGGCATGAAGTCCACTCTAGGCCTGGAATTAGTGTTTGATATTTGGATGTATTGCTGTGATGTGACAAGGTGAATGGGTTAAGGGGACCACACCCATCTTGCCAAAACGCTTCAATGTAAGAAACAACCACTTATGATACCCATCCATCTGGACTATCTATAAGTACATTCATAAGGTATAGGCACATCTAGCATTTGTCAAACATTTACTAAAGGTTTGACTCTGTTTACCCTTGCTCTGGGCACTACACTTTGAACCTCTTTATGTGAATATAGAGAATTATTTTTTCCAGCTCTTCAATACATTGTTCCCAGGCCAATGCTGAACTGAGAAGAAGAGCCCAGTAATGGTTAGATTTCTTCTTCTCTTTTCCTAAGGCTGTCTGCATAAAGGGTATTTCCAGAAATAATTTTTCCAGACTTCTTTCAGGCTAGGATATGTTCACTTCCTTTGAGCAATTTTAAGAACCCCCAGTGACCATCTCAAGACTGTCTTCTCTCATTTCTGTTCATATACTCGGAAGGCTGACCCACTGCAGTCATTTAAAAATGTTATTTGATCATTTACAATGTTTCTGGTGCTGTTCTACTAGTTGAGATACTAAAAGCCCTGTTTTTATTTTTGTTTTTGTTTTCCTATATGATACTGGGGACTGAACATGGGGCCTTGCATATGTTAAACAAGTGCTCTACCACTTGAGCCATACCCCGTGCTTTTGATTCTAGCTTGTTTTTGCAGATTTAGTCTTTAGCTTCTGTTCACAGCCAAAGAATCACATGCCTGGCCCCAAAACAGGTTTGTTGTTGTTGTTGTTTGTTTTCATCCATTGTTGTCGTGTTTTTATCCATTATTTATCCATTATTGTCAAGCCTTGGGTGCTGTCCCTGAGCTTTTTCACTCAAGGCTAGCACTGTACCAGTTTCAGCCACAGTGCCACTTCTGGTTTTCTGGTGGTTAATCTGAGATAAGACTCTCACAGGCTTTCCTGCCAGAGCTGGCTTTAAACCTTGATCCTCTGATCTCAACCTCCTGTGTAGCTAGGGTTACAGGCGTGAGTCACCAGCACCCAGCCAAAACAATTTTTTTCCTCAGTTATCATTTTTTTAATTTTTGTTTTATTGTAAAAGTGCTGTACAAAGGGTTACAGCTACATAAGTTAATAGTACTTGTCAAACATTGTTCCTCCCTCTCTCTTATTCTCCCACTTTCTCTCCCCCATGACTACTCCCTTAAGTTGTAAAGTTCATTTGCAACATAGTATCTTGTGAGAATTGTTGTTGTACTGGTTCACCCTTTGTCCTTTGTCTCACCATTTTATTATTCTCCTTCCCTTCTCCAAATCAGATAAACATATACACAAGACACAAGGTACCAAAATCAAAAACAGTGACAACAGGGGATAAACCGAAGAAAAAAATATAAAGGAAATAACTTCACACAGTACCTTAAAAACAAACAAACACGAGAAACCTCCGTTTCCATATTTTGGCAATCATTTCCATTAGCATAATTTTATGTGGCCATATGTACTATTGAGCTATTGAGCTATTGTTACCTAATAATTACAAATGAGGGAAACCATGGAGCCTATGTTTCTTTGGGTCTGGCTTACTTCACTTAATGATTTTTTCCAAGTCTATTTCCTTAAGAATGGGGAAGTGTCATTCTTTCTGATGGACACATAGAACTCCATTGTGTATATATACCACATTTTCTTGTTCCATTCACCTACTGAGGGGCATCTGGGTTGGTTTTATATCTTAGCTATGGTAAATAATGTTGAAATAAATATAGTTATGCTGGTAGCTTTAGCGTGGCCTTGTTTGTGATCATTTGTGTAAATTCTCAGGAGTGGGATTGCTGGATCATAGGGGAGAGCTATGAGGAACCTTCATACTGCTTTCTAGAGTGGTTGAAACAGCTTACATTGTAGTAGCCTTCCCTTTTGGCCACATCCTCACCCACTAGCATCTGTTACCATGTTTCCTTAATAATGGCCATTCTAACTGAGGTGAAGTGGAATCTCAATGTAGTTTTAATTTGCATTTCTTTTGTGGCCAATGATGTTGAACATTCCTTCATGTGTCTATTGTCTATTCTCATTTCCTCTCCATAGAAGTCTCTTTTTCATTCTTTAGCCCACTTATTAATGGAGTGTTTTTTCTTTAAAGATTTATTATTGAGGGGTTTAATTTTTGAACTCTAGGTATATTTTTGATATGAGGCCCTTGTATGTTGTATAGATAGTGAAGATCTTTTCTCAATCTATCTGCTTTCTATTTATTGCTAGCTATGTCTTTTTGCCATGCAGAAGCTCTGTACTTTAATGCAATCCCATTTATATAGCCTTCCTTTGATTTGTTGAAAACACTTTTTTAAGAACTAAAAATTCAGTGGGGCTGGAGGGAAGGAGTAAAACTATGAGCCACAAAATGGGAAACAGATCAAACAATGGTATGCAGAAAATAGATTTGACATGGTACTTATTTCAGACCTACTTTTGTTGGGTGGTCAGGACAGGATATCTTCTGTGATCTACTAGGAAAAAAAGATGTAACCATGATCTAGAGGATGAGAGAGGAGTAAGTCAAGACAAGAGCAGGTACAAATGCCCTGAGTAAGGTATTACAGTACCTTTTAAAGGATATAGAGAGGGTCATGAAGTAGGTTTGGGAGCACAGGGAAGATGTGTTAGGGGAGAACAGAGTTTAGACACTGATATTTTTGCTTAGATATAGATATAACCACATGCATAGATAAGTTCCCTACATACACTCAAATAGGGTAATTTTTTAATTTAATTTTAATTTTTAGGAAAGATTAGACCTGTAATCCTAGCTGAGATCTCAGGAGATTGAGATCTAAGGTTCACAGTTTGAAATCAACCTAGGCAGGAGAGTCTGTGAGATGCTTCTCTCTAATAAACTACTCAGAAAAAGCCAGAAGTTGCACTGGGGCTCAAGTGCTAGAAAGCTAGCAAAAGAAGCTCAGACACAGTGCTCAGGCCCTGAGTTCAAGGTCCAGTACAGGTACACACATACACAAAACGCTAGGACTAGTCTGTCTCTTTTGTAGTGTGTATTAATATTAAATGCACAATTAATGTTTAGTTTATTAAACGTGAAGAGGTTACTTTTTAAAGTAGCAGTCAGGTTACATTTCAATGTGATTTAATTCAGGAAATAATCAGAACTGGCTATATCTAACCACCTGGGAAGTATGAATAGGCCTGTTCCTGTCCTGTTTCTGCAGAACTCTTCTCAAAACCTACTTCTAGTCCTTTCTTAATTCTTCTCTGTGTTGTTTTGATTGCACATTGCTTTTAAGCCAGTAGCTATCAGACCTCCATCTAGCTTAGAAATAAAGAAGTGTTTCTATACGTCTTTGTAATTAAACAACCACTACCACAGGTGGCCTTTCTCCATCACCTCTGGTTTTTGTTGGGAGGCCCTATCTTTTCTCCATCTCTAACAACTGATGACTGCTTCCCAGCCCACCTTCATCCTTTGCCTGAGAGACTGAAGCTAGTTGGAAGGCAGGATGATGTCATTAATGTTTTCTTTTCTTCAAACCTGTGACATTCCCTTTTCCTCAAGGAATTGGACCATTCATTGTGTGCTTTATTCCACTGAGCCTTCAGATTCTCAGAGTTGAAAAAAAGGTCCTTGGAGATAAGCATGATGTGTGAAGGTATTTTATTCTGCCACTCATTTTAAATTTCTAGAGAAAATTTTCAATACAAAAGAGGAAGGAAGCTTAAATAATTCTCCGTATTTTAGACATTGGGAACTATTTGTGTGTGAATCAGATTACAGATCTATCCAGTTTATGCATGGAGACTCCTGAGAGGAGAGTTACTCCTGTATAAACTACTGTAGGATTGATTTATTAATTTGT
Organism: Dipodomys merriami; assembly: GCF_024711535.1. Classification (NCBI taxonomy): domain Eukaryota; kingdom Metazoa; phylum Chordata; class Mammalia; order Rodentia; family Heteromyidae; genus Dipodomys; species Dipodomys merriami. The sequence continues at coordinate 26,064,321 of NW_027202715.1, forward strand.
TCTCTGCCTATCTCTGGAACTTTTGTTAATTCATGCATTTTCAGTTCCTGATATTAAATGATTATTTATGCTTTTATCCTGTTGCAACCAAACAAATCATCTATAATTTTTATCCAAACAATATTTTTCTGGATCAGTAGTTAGTACTTTCACTTATAAAAAATAATCAGTTTTTAGGGCTGGAAAGGTGGCTTAGTGGTAGAGTGCTTGCCTTGCTGGCATGAGGCCCTGGGCTCGATTCCTCAGCACCACACAAGCAGAAAAAAACAGGAAGTGGTGCTGTGGCTCAAGTGGTAGAGCGCTAGCCTTGAGCTGAAGAGCTCAGGGACAGTGCCCAGGCCCAGAGTTCAGACTCCATGACTGACCAAAAAAAATTTTTTTTAAACCTGTCCACATTTAATATGTTTCATATAATGTGTGGGTGTAGATGTGACCTGGTTGTATGAGAATAAGTGTGTGGGGGTGTTTGGGCGTGTTGCTCTATGACACAGATTGTTAAAGAAATTGTATTCACTGATTTCTGACTGATGAGAATTTAGGACACTACTAATGCTTAATTGTGGGATGATTGATTTTTTTTTTCAAACATTACTCTATTCCCTTCTTATGTTTTCTTCTTTCTGGTGATATAAGAGGAGAGATAATTTTAAATGGTATTGATGTCTTTCTACAATTATTTTTCTGTATTCACAAGTATCATCAGAGTATGGTTTTCCTGTCTCAAGTTCTTCCAGACCTCTTTGAATCTTTAGAGATGTGGGGGAAAGAATAGTCATCTTTTAAAGACATCCTCCTGGAGTAATATGTCAATGTCAAATGCACAATTGTAAGTTCATCTTTTTTTTTTTTTTGGTCTATTATCAAGCCTGAACTCAGGGCCTGGGCAGTCTCTGAGCTTTTTTCTCAAGGCTAAGAGCTCATCATCTTTAAAGATCCTGCTGTTGGCCTACTCAAACCCCACAGAGTTTTTCAATATATTTTCAAAATCCTCAAAGCCTTAATTATAAAAGATGCTAGAAATAGTCAATTTCATCTAGCTAAAAATATTATTTATGGGAGCCCCTCAGAGAAAAGATTAGAAGTAAGTACTTCATAATCGATTATGAAGTACATTATGTGCATGCTTTGTATTTGTGTCTCCAAGAGAATATGAAATAATGAAGACACATTCTACTCTTCTGTTTCTTTAGACTACACTGAACAGGCTTGTGAGCTCAGAAAGAGCTCTAACCTGTCTTATTTGCATATAGAACATTGGCAAAAGAGAGGAAATAGTGTTGAATCCATCTATTCTCGTTCTTTGGTATGCAAGACTTTGAACAGTTCTACTCAAGGAGTAGAACTATTATGGATGCACATAGGAATCTGTTAACCCAAGGGACTTCCAAATTGGCAGCCAGTGATGCTGTGATACAGTGATGCTCAGAAGGCTGAGACTTGGAGGGTCACACTCGGAATCTAGGCAGAAAAGTCCTAGAGACTCTCATTTCCAATTAACCAGAAATGCTGAACTGGATAAGTAATTCTAGTCAAATCATTTCACTAGCTATGATATGAATAAGAGAGTGGAACAAGCCTGCAAGATCTTGACTTCTGGCCTTAGTGTGCTCATACACACTCACAGACACACATGCACATGCATGTACACATACCCAAAACCTCCCTCAGACATCCAGTGACAGAAAAGCCAGATGGGCATTGAATCTCCATGTTCAAGGTCACTTCTGCCTTATGATCAGTCTTGTTAGGAAAAATAACCTCCCAACATAGTCACTTTCTACTCATACCTAGATAGGGTATTACCAGATTTTGGATGATGGAGGCTGAAGGCCCATAATGTCTCAAGTACACTGTCACACCATGGAATTCCTTTCTCATGATCCCTACAGGAGACTACCACAACCAGGTTCCCTCTGAAGCCAAGGGTCTCCTATTAAAGCTGGGTCACTGGACTTTTCTTCTTTAGCTTCTGTGTGATGTCTGCCAGTAAAGGAGATGGAATATGTCCTGAAGAAGCTTACACAACATTTTGAATAGGACCCACCCAGTCTCTTTTGCTGTGTGAAGGCTCCCTTGTAGATTAAGTCATTTGCTTCTCAAAAGCTCAATGAGCTTGTTTTTTCCATGTGTTTCTGTGAGCAATGCCTGTGTCATGGCCTCTGTTGGAAGAAAGAATGAAAACAAGGGAAAGAGATGGCACATTTTGTTACTCCCAAGCTTTCAGTAGCCTCATCAGTGAAGTAAATGCTATTGCCCTTTGCTACTTTTACAAAAGCATTTGGTATTCCGTGTGAACAAAGAAAACTGTGGAAAAATGTTTCTCAATATTTTGTATGTGATACAAATGATGTTAATATTTTAAATTATTACATGGAATGGGTAACTTTTTATTTCTGCGCATTTTTTTGGTCATGCAAAGCTTATGAGTAGAAAAACTCCACAGGAGACTGTGGGTGGGGGTTTTTTTTGCCCATTTTCATCCTCAGAATTAGGCAGCAGGAAGGCACAGCACTTTTATTGAAGGTATAGCCAGCCCCAGAGCCTTTTCTCAGAAAAGGGCTCTAAGTTTGTTTGTTGGATGTATGATGTCTCCAATACTAACTGTGGTGCAGAATGAGAAAAGCCATATACTCAGATGCAGTTCCAAGTCTGTGTTCCAACAAAACTTTTCTCATGAATGCTGGAATGTGAATGGCATATAATTTATACATGTTAAAATACTGTCTTCCTTTTGACTCCTTTTTGACCATTTAAAAATGCACAAGGGGGTTTTAGTTTGCAAGCCATACAGAAACCCATAGGTGACTGAATTTGACCCATAGTTCACAGTAGTTCACAGAATTTTGAACCAGATATTGGCAGACATCTCAAAAACTATGATATTAGCAAATCATAAGAAGTTGGTCAGGGAAAGGCTCATTCTCAAGATGGACAGGATGGGGTTGGAGCATTGCTTCCGACATTTGTCTGCTGACTCTTGAAAGGGTTTGTGTGATTTTAGGAAGTGCCTCAACAAAGGCATAAAACCCACCCCCTTTGTGTTTGGAGAATATCCATGAAAACCACTGACCTCTTTTTTGTACCTCCCCCCAACTTCCCAAAACATTCATGGAAAACATAACATGAGGAGGCTTTGGTTAGGTTTCAGGGAACAAATTCACCAAAGATGAGGGTCCCCAGCCTGGCAGTAGAGGACCACGCCCCAAACCTGCAGGTGTTGTGAGTAGTCAGCTCACAGCATCCCCATCTCCAGACATCAGCATCACAGATAAACTTCTTCAACCACCCTCAGCTGGGATGATTCAAGACACAGAAGGTCTTGACCTATCAGCTCATCATAGATCCTCGGCTGCCAGCGAGGATTGACAGCAAAGGCAGTCATTTCTAAGCTTTTCCATAATTTGAAATTCCATCCAGAAAAGTGTTACCAGGATTAGCTTTGGGCTGGTTAATGGTTCTTTCTTACACAGCCTGATGCAAGTTCTTCCCTTTAGTGTGAATAGCCAAATACTAAATACCTGAAGTGGGAATTATTCCAGCATTCTTCATGAGTATTGTCTTCCTCTTATTGAACAGTATGACTGTGCCTTTGAAAGTCACAAAGGAATCTCACTGTGAAAATTAAATCACTGGGTAATTACCCCTTTATGCCTGTTAAAGGAGTCTCATTACAAATTCTAGGCAGAACAATATCAGTTCACATCATGGAACCACTCAGGAATACAATGTCTTCATCTTTAAAGTGAGGCGATCAATTGAATGGTCTGAGATTATATGATTTACTATTAGATTATATGATTTTTCTGGGTAGAAATGTAGTTTTAAATATTGGCTTTCCTTATGGTAGAGAATACTTGCTCTCATAAAATGAAGTAGGTACTGATGGCTCGTGCCTGTAATCCTAACTACTCAAGAGGCTGAGGCCTGAAGGAATGAGGTTCAAAGCTAGCCCAGACAGAATAGTCTGTAAGACCCCATCTCATATTAACCAGCAAAATGCTAAACCAGAGGCATGGTTTAAGAGGTAGAACATCAGCTATGAGCAAGAAAGCTGAATGACAGCACAAGTCCTTGAGTTCAATTGTTATGTTCTACTATAAAATATTTAGTGTTTTCAGTTGCCCTACCATGTTCCCATACTAGCTATGAAAACATTAGCTCCTGCTTCTCTTCTGGCGATGAAATGGGAACCAGCCACATGAGCCGTAAGAGTTCAGAAGACAAAATATCTTGGTCAGGAGTGGGTGGAAAGATAAAATTATTTAGTGTAATTATAGAGTGCTTTTTTTCTATCTAAAGAGTTCCAGAGAAAAGTTGAATCTGTTGAAATAATTTATCCTGAAAAGGATATCCTATCCCCTGGATGGAAGGGATATGTCAATCACAGTGCTGAGTGTTTAAGACAGAAAAATCTACTGTTCTTCTTTCCTTACTGAAAATGGAAGACTAAGACAGCGGTAGCAGAGATCTACATTAGACATGAGAAATAGGACCATACCAGGAAGCATGATTAAACTGCAAAGTACATTAATTACCTCCGAAGTTTCTGGAAAAGGGGAGGAAGGACCTGGGGGACATTCCCAAAGTTACTTTGATCTTCCTCAGACACTTGAGGCTTGAAGGAGCTATTGATTAGAAATAAATCAAACACAAATGAAAGTGACTAAATATTATTGTGTGTCCAAAATCTGGGAAAACAAAGTCAGTACAGTTTTATTTCAACTAAATGGTTTTGAAAAAAGGTTTAAAAAATGGTTTTGAAAAAAGGTTTAAAAAATGGTTTTGAAAAAAGGTTTAAAAAATGGTAGGGGAAAAACAAAGGAGGAGGTAACAATGGTTGATAAGAAATGTACTCATTACCTTGCTCATGTAATTGTAACCCCTCTGTATGGTATTTTCACAATAAAAAACTTATTTTAAAAAGTGGATCAAGGCTGCAATGCTTGGTAAGAAATGTATGCATTATCCTGCCCATGTAATTGTAACCCCTCTGTACAGTATGTTCTCAAATAAAATAAAATAAAATTTAAAAAAATGGATCAATAGGACTGGGAAGGTGGCTCAGTGGTAGAGTGCTTGCCTTGCATGCCTGAGGCCCTGGGTTCGATTCCTCAGCACCATATAAGCAAAGAGAAAAAAGCCGGAAGTGGTGCTGTGGCTCAAGTGGTAGAGCGCTCGCCTTGAGCTGAAGAGCTGAGGGACAGCGCCCAGGCCCAGAGTTCAGGCCCCACAACCGGACCCAAAAAAAATTTTTTTTAAATGGATCAATATTTGTTTTCTTGGATTTTTTAAAAATGTATTGGTCATGGGCATAGACTTCGTATATTACTATAGCCTTTGGTTTGCTATTTTATTTGTTTTATTTTATACTTTTTGGTCATTTCTGGTGCTGATGCTTGAGCCCAGAGCTTCACACATGCTAGGCAAGCGCTGTGCCATTAAGCCACATTCCAAGCTCATGCACTATTTTTAAAAGATGATTATGATTATCAGATGCCTTTGTCCTTGGATAGAAAGATATAAGAGTTTTGTAAGGGAACTGTCTTTGGCAATGGGCTGTGATTTCACTCTGTGGAATGTATGTGTGTGGGGGGGTGCTAATGTATGTACACATGTAGGTAATATAGCTGAGAAAATAAAAGTTCCAAAAACCTGGTAGTAAAGGCAGTTCTGACTGGATTCCGGGGAGACTGGGAGAAAATGGTGGCATTGTCTTTGGCAGGAATGTCAGAGCAGCATGCACTCAGAGGAAAGTGCTGATAAACAAAATGTCAAAAGCTGGCTTCATAAGTGACTCCAAGCAGCCACAAGCACACTCCCCAGCTGATTGCCCTGCTATTTTCGGTATTCCACATATCATGACTAAATACTCTGGGCTTGACTGGGGGCCACAAATATGGTAAGTCCATGGGGAATTCTGGGAGGTCTTACATTTTTTGTAAGGTTCCCTACTCTTGTCTGTCCCCACCCCTCCCATTTAAATAGTCACTTCTGGATCTGATCTCCTACTTCCTTACTAGGAGGTAGAGGGAAAACCTTTACATTTCCAAGGCAGATATTTTTAGAGGTGATGCGCTGTCCAAAGTGTTAACTAATTGAGTTATCGGATTTCATACTTGGCCACAGAGAATGGCAGTGGAAGAAGCAGAGGGCTTCCTAGACCAAGTAAGCATTTATCCCCTTCCAAATGAAACGCATTTTCCTTATGGAAGTGTTGCTGTTTTGCCTGGAATGGTTGTATCTGTCTAAAGAAAAAAAATGTATGTTGCTTTGTAGTAAGGAAACTAACCTGGTCCTAAAAGCCATGAATTGCTGGAGTTAAATATGTGTACGAGAGTGGCTGTCCTTTCTGTTTTCTTCGGGTCTGAACGGTAGGAATTGTTTTGTCTCTGATATAATTTGGAGTGCATCCAGTTAAAGCCTGCCTTGAGGTCATGCTTAACCAAATGCACAACTGGGGAGTAATCGTGCAAGGAGTGCCTGGCGAGCACCAGAATGTAAAATGATTTCAGTAGTCACTTTACTTGAGAGAAATCTGAAGGCTTTGCAATTCAGCTTTTCTTTTCTGATATAACAATTATAAGAAGATAGGAAATTTCGCAGTTGGGGAGGGAAACATTGTAGAGGAAAAATCATTTTTTTTAGATTTACAAATGGTAGGTGGAGGATGTAATTGGAGGTTTACAAATGTCATTTATGTTTCAGTAAATACATGCATCTGATTAAGCCATGTTGTTTAGGACTTTTAAGGAATTTGCATTTCCCCTTTAAGGAATGCTATCTTGAAAAATGAGTACATATTCATTGTCTGTTTGTAAAGTGTTGAAATATTTGATTCTGTGGGATTCACAAAATATAGTTCATGCAAGAATATGGTTAAAGATTTCATATGACCTCCAGTTTCTACCTGTGTCCTTCTCGGTTCATATGAGTTCATCTAACCATGAGAGCACACATGAACTATGAATAGAAAGGAATATTCTTTGTTATTAACACAATAAATTAAATCTTTAGCACAGGAGATACATTTTGTTTGAAAATTGAGTGTAATAGTTACAATGACTAGAAAAAAGACATTATGGAAATGAAGACATTGGTGTATAAGGGATACAGACATGTCTATGGTTTTGAGAAAAGAAGTTATTTGACATTATTCCACCATCCCCCCAAAAAAAAACAATTCAAAGATTTATTTCAAAATTTTGATCTTAATTTTTAAGTGGACTCTGTTGTAAACTTTGTACTCTTTAAGACGAAGGTCTTTTGCTAAAATTCTGCTCCTTCCTGACATTTATGGAATGATGTTATGATATAGCTAATAGATAAAATTAAAACCTGAGAGAGATTTCCCAGAGTGTTCAGGGAAAGGCCTTTTCAGATAAAAAAAAGTTTTTAAAATTTTTAAAAGCTGTAAATGTTATTCCTGGATCCTAGGCATTAATTTGAATTGTAATGTACTAGTAATATAAGCATCTTGGCACCTAGATCTTAAAAATTGTGTCACTCTAAAAATATTCAACTTACTCATCCAAAAATTGTGAGCTGTATTGTTAAAATCTGCCTGTGCATTTTGTTCTATTCGTGGGAAACCTGTGAACTTGACATATACTCATAAATTAGTTAAAATTAACATTGAGAAGTACTAATAGCTGTGGAATGTTTAAGGAAGTTACAAATATATGCTAAATAATGGACCTAACAGGCCTGACCATTTATGAATTACTCTTGAAAATATCTGAAATCCAAAAATGTAAGTCCCTCTCTACCCAAAGTAGACTGTCTTGTTTTTGCCTCATGTCAGAACTTATCAACCAAATGGGAAAAGCATTTCAGCTCAGCCCATATGTACAATGTTTTCTGTTTTGGTGGGTATTCCTATTTTGAAAATGTGTTATAAAATGACAGACTGAATTTGAAATTATCATGCCCTGAGCTGTTACTCTGGAAGGGTACTGACCCGACACAGATCACAGAGAAATCCTGTCACAGTGGAGTAGCATTTACTATTGCTGTACTGGGTTCAGTTGGACAATGAATAAGAATTCTTTCTCTCCTGGCTTCCTCTCTGACTTGAGCAGAAGAGTGAATACTTTATCTACGTGAGCTGAGCTATGGATAAACTCCTTGCTAAGAGGGTATAGTAAATAATTACACTTTTCACAAATGATTGCTGTTACCTCCTGCAACTTCTGTTTAGTTGTGGTTTTGATAGTGCTGTAGAGTTGTGGGAGATTTTCTACAAAATGATATAGTCTATGCTGGGGGAAAATTAGTGATTTTATAACTTCTTACTGTGAAACATGTGCTACAAAAATCTTCTAGAAAGATAGATATGTGTGTACCTTTGCTAATTTAGAAACAGCATCTAATGGGTTGCTCCCAAATCAAGTCTGTACAAAAGAAATCATTTTGATAAAGGATTGGTGAAAAATAACTCTTCAACTTGAACTCTTGAATAATGCTTGTGAAAAAAAACTAGCCTATAGTTTTGAACAAAATCCAAATGTAATGCAATTTTAATGTATAACTAATGATAACATCCTTCAATAGTAACTGATAGGAGTTATTTTTAATCCCTATAATATAAAACAGAAAGTCTGGGCTTTCATTGTCTTTAAACTGATTTCTTCTGTCTTGTATGTGATTGGCAATAACTGATACAGTACTGAAGAGGAGGAACCTCTCATTGTATTGTTAATGATTTTTACTTTAGAAAGTTAGAAGCACCTAAGATGATGTATGTAGCCAACTTCAAATAAAGAAATCCAGGACTTGCCCTTTTTACTGCTGAGACTGTGGAGTTTCTTATTTTGAAATAAAAACTTTTAGTTATAGAATAAGTTTAACATGACCATATGAAGTTGGTCAGGCCATTCTTTTCCCAGATCACTTATAAATTTGGATATTCATCAAGGTAAAACAATATTTGTTAAACAAGAAACTCTGTGTCTTTTATTGAGCATTCACTCTCTTCATAATGTTAAAGCATTTTTAGGCACAAAGCATGAACACATTTGCTAATTCATTATCCTAATGCAAATAGGCTTTGTTTTTTAAAAATATTTCCTTTTTACCATGGTGCTCAGAATACATTGCAAAAGCAAGTTTTCTAATTGGACTGTGGATACATAAGCCATTAGATTATATAGCATTAATTTCTGTATATATCAGCCAAATATCGATAGCCATAATTTTGGCTGGCCTCAAACTCCCAATCCTGTTGTCCTACTCTCTTACATATGTTTACCTATAGGAAATGAGGATACCTGCTGGTACTCCTACAAGTAGCAAACACTTCTAGAGAATAGGATTGTGTTGTTAGTGCAATCTTTTTTGATTCAGTGAATCAATGGATGTTAATAATCAATTGAAAAAATATTTAAACTACCTTATAAACTCTAAATATGTTTCTACTTCATTCAGTTTAAGTTCTTGGCTATTTTGTATTCTAACTGATTCTTCTTATTTATTTACATTAGTCTGTAAATTCAATGATTATTCCATCATATTTTGAGAATACAGTCATAAGATAGATTATATTTTACAGACTTCAGTTTGTATTTAAATGCAAACTGTGTCTTACTCATTTTTCCTCCTCTGATTAGGCAACACCAAGCACTCAAAAAGAAAAATCTTACAATTTTAAATAAATCCTCATCTTTGAAGAAGCAAGCAAATCATAAATTTGGCCTTCTCTCCACTATTTAGTCATGCAAGAGACAAGACTTTTAAATATTTAAATATTAATAAATAATATAAAGAGGAAAATGCACTAGTTAATCTTCCACTTCAATGATCAAAGTTTGACTGTAAGTTCCATCCAGTCTAGAAATGTCCCAAAGTAGAGGCTTTGTATCTTTAGTTGTGTTTATGCAAAGATGACAAGCTATCCATGAAGAATATTCAATGCTGTCTGTCATCTGTGGCAGCACCATGAGCTGTGAGGTCTGTTGATTAGTCCTCATGTTCTTTGCAAGAACCTTAGTTGATATTCTGAGGACAATAATTCACTGCAAATACACAATGTCCAAATATGTGAACAGGACCATGTAGACAAGGTCAGAGGGAAAGACTATCTAGGAGGAAGACAAATTTAGGTAGCAAAAAAGCAAATAGGTCAAGTGATCCTGGCCGGTAATTAGGAAAAAACAGCAGCACTGCCTTTGTTGAAATTTTTGCCTTCCTGCCTGTCATGGTTTTTGCTTTAATTCTTAAAATATCTTAGAAGATAATAGGCGTTAGTGCCATTAGGTCGAACTGGCCATGAAATCAGCAAGCTCTACTATTGAAGTGTGGTCCAGGAATCCCTTGATAGCCCTGAGAATCTTCAGTACTATTTATGAGGTCCTTCTCTCTTAACTATATTATCTACATGTAGCCTGGTTTCCTTTCTATATTTCAGCCAAAGGTGGCACATAGCAAGATATTGAATGTGGAAGGTGATGTAGATTCCAGCTGTCTTCTATGGTCATACATATTTGTACATATTTGTGGGCCCAGAAAATACCAATCTCCTTTCCTTTTTTGCATCTTGGAAAATAGTTATTTTCCATAAGATAGAGCTTTGATAAGATACATATTTTTTATTAATATGCTATTATCTAAAATAAATTGAAAATCTAAATTCTTGGTTTTATTTTCCAGTATAAATAACAATAGTTCTAGGCTTCATAATCAACAACTCTTTTGGGGAATACTCAATAATATTTAAAAGTGAAAAGAATCCTGACATAAACAAGGCTGAGAACTGCTGGCCTAGATATATTTCCATGTGAATATTAATGTTCTCTGGCCTGAATTGTATGCTTAGCTCAGTTGCTAAAAGCATTAGCAAATAAGGTCAAGTTCATGTGTTCAATCCTGCATGGCCTATTATGTCCTCTTGACTCATGTGTATAGTCATAGCTTACTAGGCTGGAATATTAATTTCAAAAATAATTTTCACATAATGATGGTAATATTAATAGTAGACTGTGTGTTACACCATCTCTCTGTCATATGCATTACCTCCTTCGATATCAGTATATATATGCCAATATATATGTGTATGTATATCAATATATGTGCAAATACACACATATATATATATATATATATGAGCTGACATCAATGCAATTTTCATTTTACAGATGAGGAAAGTTAACAATGGTGTTTGATTACATTGTGCTAGGTCACAGAGTTTATGAATTGGAGATCCAAGTTATGAGCTGGAGCACCCTGGGGCCAGAGCCCCAAGATGAACCATAGAGACTTTTGCATAAAAAGTGATGACTCAGTTTATGCCTATCCCTAAACATTTGAAAATCATCCATGACATGGCAGATTGGAATTAACCACCATCATCTTCATATGTGAAAAGAAACCCCTTAAAATTAGTCCTTTTTCTCAGCACCTCTTATAGTACAGTTTAGGTATTAAGACTACAATAACGTGGAATGTCACCTACCACATTGTCACTATTTATAACTACATGGTTACTGTAACTTTGGAATAAAGGCTACTCTTACATGTTTCCATTAGCATAATAAACAGCTTTGCTTATTCTTCTTACTACATTTTGCTATTTATTTATTGTTGGTCATGGGGCTTGAACTGTGGGCCTGGGCACTGTCCCTCAGCTCTTCAACTCAAGGCTAGCACTCTGCCTTTGAGCCACAGCATCACTTCTGTTTTTCTGGTGGTTATTGGAAACAAGAGTTTCACAGACCTCCCTGCCTGGTCTGGCTTTAAACTGTGATCCTCATATCTCAGCCTCCTGAGTAGGATTACAAGCATGAGCCACCGGCATCCAGCTACTTATTTATTTTAGTACTGGGGATCGAACCCAGGATGTTGCACTTGCTGGGCAAGCACTTTGCCACCAAGCTACATCCCAGCCCTCCTATTTGCTTTTTAAAAGATTTTCCACATGACTATATAGTTTCTTGTCCTCTCTCTCTCTCTTTTTATTATCTCTAGTGTCAGGCCAGGAAGATTCCTATTCTATATCTTATCTGAGAAACATGTTAGTGGACTTAAGATTTTCAAATCAATCTGTCTGATTTTACTAGTAAACTGTCTTAATTTTAAAATATATTCTTACAGTTTTTCTGACATGCTTTTTCAATAATAACTTATTTCATAACACATGTAAAGAGCCAGGTCTGTTATTGAACACCTGGAATCCTATCACTGGGGCCAGAAGATTACAAGTTTAAAGCCAACATGGGCTATAAAACAAAAACCCTGTCACAAAACCGAAACAAAGCAGAGCTCTGTGGCTGGGAGTGAGGGCTCCGTGTTAGCATGCTTGCTTGCCATGGAAGAGAACCTGTCTCCAACAGTATGGAGGGGAGTGGGGAGGGCAGGATTTTTTGAGCAAAGATTTTGCTAAAGGAAGTGGTGCTGTGGCTCAAGCTGTAGAGTGCTGGCCTTGAGCTGAAGAAGAACGCAGGGACAGCGGCCCAGGTCCAGAGTTCAAGTCCCACGACCAAAAAAAAAAAAAAAAAAGACTTTGCTAACTGAACCACTAACATCTTTTAAGACACACACTGACTTGGTGGGCACCAGTGGTTCACACATATAATCCTAGCTGTTCAGGAGTCAAAGATTTGAGATTTATGTTTTGGAGTCACCCTGGCAGGAAAGTCTGAGACTCTTACCACCAGTTAATCATCAAAAAGCTGGAAGTGGAGCTGGGCTCATGTGATTGAGTACCAGCCTTGGGTGAAAATCTAAGGGACACTGCCCAGGGCTCTAGTTCAAGCCCCAGTACTGGCACACACACAAAAATAGGTTCTCTAATTATACACACATTGTATAAGTATGTGCTATTACTGTATGTCAACAATGAAAATGGAAAGAGCAATAGTATTTTGATATGTTGGCTTAAAAATCATAGGAGTTTTCCCTGTAGGCCCCAGAAAAGATAGACATTTTCCATACCCACAGTTCCTATGAAGGCCCAGCTGTACCAGCTGGCCCACACACTTTAGGATGCGAAATTCAAGAGCTCTTCCTCTCACAGCTAACGCCTCCTCTCCCTCTGCTGCTGGGAGCCTCACCCTTCAGTTCCCCCAGGCCTTTAATTATCTGACCAGGAAGCTGAAGTCCAGTGTATAGTAATTTCCTGGCTGCCTCCCTTCACAGAGAGAAATTCTTGCACTGCAAGAAAATACTTTTGTTCACAATATTAAATCTATCCACGCTAAAATTTGAGGCATTTATTTGCTGATTTAAAAAAAACAACTGGAGAAAATGTTCATCGACTCAAGTAAATACTTATTTTCTCCTTTTACCTAGACCAAATTTAGCTTATCACTGTTTTAGTTGCTATATTTAAAATGTGAATAATTCCCTGGTAAATATTTTAGGATTCAAGCCAGTACCTCCTACATAATAAGGATCCGTAAGCATGAAGGCCTGACATGCTTGTTCTGATTCATAACACACCAAAAAAAGTGGAAAAACCCCAAACAGTTGACATATTTTATGTAATCCATTATCTATAATACCATAAGCCATTACTGAGTGTTTGCTATATGACAAACATCAGTGTCTTAGTACTATAAAGTACATATTTTTAAGATACTTTGAAGTTTGCTGTGTAACAATTTTGTATTTGTTTTGACTACCAAATTTGAATTACCTAATACTATTTCACTTCTGTTTCACAAAACAAAGCTCTCTGTTGCTTTTTTAGCCCTGTCCGCATGTGAGGAGCAAATCATATTTAGATACAGCATTGTGTGGAATAGGACACCTGGAATAACATGCATGGGACTTTGCAGAAAGGGAGATTGGATCTGTAGCAATTGGAAATCCAACTTAGCCTCTAGTCTGGGAATAGAGTATTTAAGGCATGCTTGTTTTACCAGTTTAAACTCTAACGCTGTGTTCTGGCATTATAAAGTTCAGAAAAGAATATTAGATCCATGGGACCTAAATTCTGTGTTTTACAATCTCCACACTTGGCATCTATAATGAAAAAGATGATACAGTGGCTTTTACTTACCTCAAGAAAATAAGATGTGTTTTAGGGCTGGAGGTATGACTTAAATGGTAGAGCACCAGCCATGAGCAAGAAAGCAGCAGGTATGAAGATCTGAAATACACATGCGCACACAATTTGCAAAAGCACTAATTTTCCCTTATAATATTAAATATTTGTGTATTTAAAAAGAAAAATTCTCCAAGGTTGTTCCATGTTCTGAGTTGCTGGGCACTGAGAATCCACAGATAGGACTTGTTTTTCTGAAGTAGCTTGTTACCCATTGTCCCAAGAGATAACTTAAAACATGCCCAAACACTGCCAAGTTTTCCAGCAAGCCTGGTAATGAATGTACCTGTCAACCATACTTCTCAGAATTGGTTTCCTCTTCTGTGGTTATTTTCTTTTTCTGTAGTTATTTCTGTGGTTACATGTATGCATCTTTACATTTCAGAATAACCAAGAATAAAGGTTTTGTTCAGTTAGCATGTCCTGTTAGTACAGCCTTATCCTTAGGCAAGTATGACAAAAATGATATTGTCCTAAAAATCGTTCTATTTACTTATTTGTTTTTATGCTGGGGCTGAGGCTTGAACTCAGGCCCTACCCACTGTCCCCTAGGTTTTTTGTTCAAGGCTGGCCACTTGAACCAAAGCTTGGCTCCAACTCTAGCTTTGGATTCCTGGGCAGACTTCCAACCTTGATTCTCAGATCTCAGCCTCCTGAGTAGTAGGATTATGGATGTGAGCCATCAGTGCCCAGCTAATCCTTGAGTGGAAAAAAAAACAAAAGAGAATCGTTCATTTTGCTTTAACTTTTACAAATATCTTGGAAAAATACTGTACCTCTTTTTCACATTTAGTGTTAGCTAACCTGGCCACCATAGAACTTTTATTAACAAGTTTCCCATTTTTGCTTATTTAGGTAATGAACTACTTACTTAGCATTAGCAGTGAGTATGAGCTTTTACATATTGCAGTATCCTGTTGTTGCTATTGTTTTGTTTTTATGCCTGTCCTGAGTCTTGAACTCAGGGCCTTGGCACTGCCCCTGAGGTTTATTTTGCTCAAGACTAGCACTTTACCACATAAGCCACAGTTCTACTTCCAGCTTTTTGTTAATTGGAGATAAGAGTCTCATGGACTTTCCCACTTAGGCTGGTTTCAAACCTTGGTCCTCAGATCTCACACTGTTGAGTGGCTAGGATTGTGGACCACTACCACCGTCAGGCATGTCCTGGAGTTCTTAAAGCCAAAGGAAACTTGTTGTTATCACTTCCTAACACACTAGTCTCTGTCCCATGACAGTGATTCTGTGTCCACAGTATACTTTCATAGAGTGAAGAATAAACATTTTAAGTTAAAATGGTTTACAGTGCCCCCTACAGACCACATCAAGACAAAATGTTGCTATATTGACCTGGTATTCTGCTGTCTGTGATTTTATGTCTCGTGAGGGCCAAGCTCTGTAATACCCTCAGAAAAATCTAGGCAAGCTCAAATCCTGATCCTGAACAGTATCAGTTTTATGTTGGAGAATATGGAAATACTTACCCTCCCCTGGGCATCTACTCCCCCATGCCCCCGCCGCCATGGGGGAAAATACCTTTATTTTAGTTCACATCAGTCTAGGAGAATGCGTTTAGTGCAGAAGGTCTGTGCTCTAGATGAGAGATGACATCTCCAGAGCCTAGAGTCTCTCTGTCCCCCTCATATAAGCCAAATTGCAGTCAACTCATGAGATAACAGTAGGGGTTATCAGCACCCAGCATGGCAAATCTCTTGAAAACACTGCCTTTATGGGAACACAAACCTGGCCATACCCTGTGTTTTTTAGCTGGTGCCCACCTCCCCTCTGTTTAAAGAGAAAGATGGGAATATTTTGCCTTTCAGCCTGAGAGCCGCCACCGCACAGAGGACCCAGCAGGTTGGAAATGTGTAGCCACAGGGGCTTTCTGACAAAAGTCCCAGTGCAAAGATGCTAACCATGCCTCCACATGTGTTAGGTTGTGGTGACCTCATTTCAGAGATGGGCGAAGTTGCTTCTACCCTAATCCTAGCAAACAAAGGCAGCCTTGTAGCAATGGGGGAGGGGGACATCTGTGGTAGAGATCTTTATTTCAGTTGGCTTTGGTAATGATGATCACAAATACAGATCGCCTTTAGAAGCATTTTCCCAACTAGTTAAATTATCTTGTCCTTCTCCTCTAACTTTACGGATAGTAAAAATACTGTTTTATAGAAGCTAAATTAACCTCAGGTTGTCCCTAACGATAACTATTCCAAGTTGTTGGGTGTTTTTTTTTTTTATCAAATATTTGGCATGTAAAACACATACGCACAAAAATTCCCTTTAATATGTACATATCTACCCAAACATATACATTTTTTTAAAAGCTTCCTATTAAGAATGTAAAAGAGTTTAAAAAAGAAATGCCATTGTTCCAAAGGTCTTAAGAGTTTTTATTGACGGGCAACATATTGGAGCATGAATGTCACAGTTGTTTTCGATTGTGCAATTGGTCACATTCTTTTGAAATTGGTGGGAAATTAGATCACTACGCGAGATAACTATAAAATATCAGTACACAATATTTTGCTCTAAGATATCTGGGCATTATGCAGCTGGTGTCTCCCAGAGAACAAGTGAGGATTCAGCTCATGCACGGAGCCCAAACTGCCCTTCTGCATCTCACTCTGAAGCCGTAAACATTTAATAGTGTGACCCTCAATTCACTTGACCTGTTTCTACTGCAGATTATCTTATTCCAAGTAAACACCAGTCTTGGATTTTGAGGAGAGGTCCAGAGTAGCTCTATTGACTTCAAAACGAATTGGCATCTGAAATCGCTAATTAGAGATTCCAGGGATATTGGTAATAAAGCCACCCTTCTCTTTTAGAAGATGGAAATTGGGAATAATTTCACAATTTGTGTTAACTTACTCACCAAATATTACTGCTATTAAAAAAAAACTCATTCTGGGTGCTAGTGGCTCATGCCCTAATCCTAGCTACTCAGGAGGCTGAGATATTATGATCATGGTTTGAAGCCAGCTTGAGCAGAAAAGTCCATGAAATTCATATCAAAAAGCTTGAAGTGGAGCTGTGGCCCAAGTGGTAAAGCACAAGCCTGGAGCAGAAAAAGGTAAAGGACAGCACCCGGACCCTAAGTTCAAGCCTAGTACCAGCACAAAAAACAACAACAACAACAACGAAAACACTAGATTGATCAGTATCTAAGTAGAATAGACTAAACACTGTAAGCATCTAGAGAAAAGCAATCAAAATCTAAAGGTTATCAGAAGTAGGGAAGAAATTCTAGTTCAAAATTTGAAACCATTCATTTTTCACTGTCCTGAAAAAGTCACACTCTACATATGATTTCCTCATCTGTAATAATCTGTTAAATGGAGCCTTGGGAACAGCACCTACTTGTGATAGTTTGACAGGGTCAACATACTATAAACTGAAGAGCTTAAAAGAACATGAATTTATTCTCCTACAGGGCTAGAAGGCCAAAATCAAGGTGTCATCAGAATCACATTTTTCCCAAAATGGTTAGAGGAGCTGCTTTCCTTGTCCCTTCCCTTGTCAGTGTCAAAATAACTCTAGACTGATTCTGTCCTTACATTATGTTCTCCCTCTCTCCCCTCTTTCGTGTGTGTGTGTGTGTGTGTGTGTGTGTGTGTGTGTGTGTCCATTTTCTGTCATTGTAGGGATACCAAAAATTGGATTAAGGGCCTATTCTAATTCAGAGTGATAACAGAGATGTCTACAAAGATCCTACTTCCTAAGGAGATCACATTGTGAGGTCCCAAATGGATTTTGGGGATACACAATTTAATCCACTATACTGAGCACTATTAGTCATAGAACTATTATAAGGATTGACTAAAAGGCTTATTGAATGTATATTGCGGTATGTCATAACATAGCTAAGTTAATCTCAGCACTTGCAATGGTTTCTAACATGTAGTCAGAGATATGAAGCTTTAGATATTAGATTGGCATTCAGAAAGTACCTGTTCTTTCTGCCCAGTGTTCTGTGAAATAAATTCTGCACCATAGTCAAAGTCTGAGTTGCTAGATTAATTTATAATAACACTTTATCCTTGAAGCTATTTCCTTGAAAACATGCATGACTCATATTTATTTCCTGTCTAGTAAAATGGCAAAGTAAACACGATTAAAAGAGTGAAAAAAGAAAATTTCATTTTCCAAATTCTTCATCAGATTTGGTCGCTAAGAGAAAAACAATGCTAACCAGCCTGTCTGTATCTACATTGGTGCCCATTAGCTCCTTAGGCAATGTTCTTCTTGTAACTCTCCATGCAGTATGCTCAGCTCTGTACCTGATTTCACCCTATAGTAATTCATCAACAGCCATCTTTACACACTGTATCTAGATCAGTTCTCCAAAGGGGCATTGTTTTGATGGAATGCTGGAGATCGAAACAGACTTACCAATTGGTTTGCCAATCTATCTACATTCAGATAAACCATGGTTCCAGTTTGAATCTGGGTCCTTTCCCAACTGGTATCAGGCAATACTAAATTCCTCAAGGATGCTGACAGTCCAAAGAGTTCCTTGACCACAAAGGTCAGCAATGGATGCTCTCCAGTGTTCCTGCTGCTAAACTAGGGTACTGTAGATGATGTATATCAGATGCGTTTCAGATGCATTTTCAACTTGAAGTATTTTCAGATTAACGTACTCTTGTACGTTAAGTCGTACATATTCTACACAGCAGTCTTCACTTGTCTCTTTTTCCTCTTCTCTCTTTCCTCTCCCATTTCCTCCTTATTCTTCAAAGTGTAATATGGATGTTTGTTATTGCTTTGGGATGGAGAATAGGTTGGTGTACAATAGGGCTGAGAAAAGTGTCCTGCCTGTTAATATTCCAAGGCAGTTAATTAGCTAGCTCAGATATTATTTAATACCAACATTATTGGCTGAAAATAATATAGTGATGATATCCACCAGAGTTTTTGTTCCTAATCATTCAAACAAAAGTGATTAATTACAAATCAAGAGCAGGTTTAGCACTTGTGCACTATGTGAAATTGTATGAAAAGTACATACATAAATGTAGATTCGATGTGCACATGAATATATAGTTCTTTCCTGGTATGTATAGGGAACTGTCTTCAGGATCACCAGCACCACCGCCTCCAATCTCCTACAGACACCTAAACCTCTTATATGAAAGAAGAAATGATGAAAGAAGAAAAGTCAGAAACAGGTGCTGGTTCATATACAGGAGACTGGGATGGCAGTTTAAAACCAACCTGAGTAGAAAAGTTTGTGAGACTCATCTCTATTAACTAGCAAAAAGCTAGAAGTGGAGGTTTAGCTTAAGTGGTAGAATATCATCCTTATGTAAAAAAGCCAAGTGAGAGCATAAGGCCCTGAGTTTAAGTTCCAGTTCTAAAAGAAAAGGAGCAAATTATTCATAACTTTCATCACTCTTAAAAGAATCCCAAACTTAAATAAATAGGGAGAGAGCCACTGAATTAGAAGTGTTGTCTTATATTGGTTATATTCGTTTTGCTTGAGAAGTTTAAAGAAAATTCTTAGGGAACTGTATATGGATCAGTTCCAAGGCCTTTAGTGCCCACTTGAACTATCCCACCTTTTTAGCTGCTGTTTTTATATACCAAAAGTCAGGATTTGGGCTGCTTCACTTGCAGTTGTTTTCTCTGGCAGCTGAAATATCCAGGCAGACTGATGTCATTTGTTCCCAGAGCAGTGTCAGGGCCCTTCTGGGCAAATTTACTGATAAGTCACTAAGCAGGCACAGAGATGATATTTTATGGTACAATGAGCCATCCTTGCATAGCTAATTTATTTCTAGCTGAACTTGTAAACCTCAATCTATGTTATCAAAAAATAGACCTCTTTAAAAACTACAATTTTTCTTTGTTCCTGGGAACTTGAAGTGAAAGTTCTTTTGTATGAGTCTCTATCTTTTGCAGTTTCCTTTTTTCTGATCTAATGAAACAATTGGTATATTTAGCTCAAATTCCAATTATATTTTTAATTTTCTTTTTGGTCAGTACTAAGGATAGAAGTTGCTTGCTAGGCAAGTTGAACCATGCCTCCAGCCCTTTTTTTAGTTTGTGTTTCAGATTAGGTCTTCCTCTTTTACCACAGGTCAGCCACTCACCTTTACTTCTCCAGTAGCTAGAACCCTATATATGGACCACCAAGTCTGACTTTTTTTTTCTTTAAGGTAAAATCTCATTAACTTTTGTCCAGGATGTTCTTAACTGGTGATCTTTCTGTTGCTTTTAATTCCCAAGTAGTTGAGATTATACACATGTACTATCACATCTGACCCCTGTTTTAGTAATATGTATGTATATTCCCAGATTCCTAACTCTGTGACTTAATTATAGCTGGTACCTATGAGTGTGTGTGTGTGTGTGTGTGTGTGTGTGTGTGAGAGAGAGAGAGAGAGAGAGAGAGAGAGAGGATTCTCAATATAAATAACTGCTATTTCAACTACTGGTGTTAATAAAACTTCTTACATTGTTCCAGACAAGAATTTGATTACTAGTTATTTGCATCCAATATGTTTGTTTTTTATTCCATCATTCATAAAACATACTGTTACAATGGCCACATGTCAAGGTTATATCTAGTTTCAAAAGAAACAGAAAGCTTAATTTCATACAGAGTGTCACTGGCCCAAGCAAACCAAAGATTTCAGCCTCCTTAAATAAATAAGAAATAAAAAAGGTTTATTTATTTTAAAGTAGTTTTCAACTGAAGAGACTTCCCTTCAGGGGACATTTTGCAATCTGGAGACATTTTTAGTAGGCCCAGCTAGGGACTATGACCGGCACCTGGTTGGTAGAGGTCATGGAAGCTGTGTGTATTGCATAATGAATAGGATAGTCCAGAGCAAAGAATTATTCAGATCAAAATGCCAATAGTGCCCAATAGAAGAAGCAGTATTTAAAGACGCTTACTGCTCAAAGGGGAAAGGTCAAGGAGGCACTGGGAGGTAGTGACTTTTCTTCTGAAGTCCTGGGCAAGTCAGCTACTACTAACTCCCTTATACTAGAACTCAAGACCCTTCTTAGGGTCTTTCATCTCAACTATATTTCCTGGGATGAATAAGTGTTCTTGGAAGAGGGGTCTTGGTAGCTTTCTTAATCTGCTTGTCCTTGTTCTGTAGGCTTATAATTTTGAGTGGAAGAAAGATACTATGCTTCTGTGTGATGAAAACCAAGAGAGTTCAGAGTCAGGTGCCAGTGGCTCACACCTGTAATCCCAGCTGCTCAGGAGGCTGAGATCTGAGGATCGTGGTTTAAAGCCAGCCTGGGAATAAAAGTCACTGTGAAACTCTTAACTCCAATAAATACTCAAAAAAAAAAAAAAAAAAAAACAGAAGTGGCCCTGTGGCTCAAGTGGTAAAGCAGCCTTGAGCACAAAGAGGCTCAGGGATAGTGCCCAAGACTTTTGTCCAAGCCCTAGGACAAGAAAGAAAGAAAGAAAGAAAGAAAGAAAGAAAGAAAGAAAGAAAGAAAGAAAGAAAGAAAGAAAGAAAGAAAGAAAGAAAGAAAGAAAGAAAGAAAGAAAGAAAGAAAGAAAGAAAGAAAGAGAAAGAAAGAAAGAAAGACGGACAGAAAGAAAGACAGACAGAAAGAAAGAAAGAAAGGAGAGGGAGGAAAGGAAAGAAAGGAAGGAAGGAAGGAAGAAAGGAAGGAAAGAAAGAAGGAAGGAAGGAGGGAGAAAGAGAGAAAGGGAGGAAGGGAAAAAGAAAAGAAAACAAGAGATTTCAGTGAAATAAATATGTTGGAAGCACTGAGCAATTACTCTCCTGGGGGTCTGGGTAGGCTTCACAGATGAGCTGGCATTTGAATAGGGGCTTTAAAAGAGACAGTGACCATATGGCTGAAAAAAGACACTTGCTTCTTTGAAGCCATACCTGAGTGAATGCATTTATCACTGATGACAAGGTTTATTTGGCTGTTCTTTCAGGAAAACCTGTTTCTGTGTTGCTCTGGTTTGAGTAAGACTCCTTTACAAATTTTGTAGGCCCAACCTCACAGTATCTTTCCTCTCACTTATGTTCTTTCTATTAAAGATTTTAGTAGTACATAGCTTGAACTGTGCAATTCTAGATTATAGAGATTAACACTGGTTGAGAGTTGCAAGCATTCAATGAATGAATTAGCTGTTTTGTTGTCTTCAATTTTTTTCTTTTATAAACCTTTTACTTTATTGTAAAGATGCTGTACAGAGGGGTTACCATTACATGAGTAAGGCAATGAGTACATTACTTGTCAATCAGTGTTGTCTTCAAATTTTATATACTGCTTTCAATAGAGTTTCTCCAGCATTAACTAGCTTGGTACTATAAGGTATATGGTACACTTCAAATAACTTTTCTATATGCTTTTAAAGTTTAATCCATGTTTGAGTGAAAGACTATATCCTGATATAAAATTCAGCAGAAAGCCATCGTCTGCAAACATTCTGTTTAACCTAGTGTAACAAAATATGTTAATAGCTTTATGAGGCTACCAACTGAAAAAAATGAAATATTGACTTTTACATGTACAGAAAAATAGAATTGATGCTTAACTTCTACATTACGTCATGATATAATTATCAAGATATTTTAGGATTTTTTCTTTACTCACTGAATATTGCATATTTACTTAGGGTGCCTACCTATTAATGGGAAATTTTTTCTCCCAATTCACAAAAGTGGTAAATTTGTACACATGAAACTAACTTAAAGCACTTTCTTGGTGACGTCGAGAATTTTCATTAGTGTTTTCACATTCCATGTGAAGTAATCCTGTTACTTTTATTCCAGCTTGGACATTCGATATCTATATTTTAAAAAAGCATATCCATTTCATTTTTTCACCAGAACGTTTTGTTTTCCTTTTTCTTTTAGTCTGATGCCAATGCAAGTTACTTGAGAGCGGCTCGAGCAGGACACCTTGAGAAAGCCCTTGATTACATAAAAAATGGAGTGGACATCAATATTTGCAATCAGGTCAGTTACGGTTATTGTTGTTTTATGTATTTTTATTTAAAAATGGTAAAAATCAAACTTTGACCACTTAAAGTTTGTATTAACATGAGCCAAGATAGTCTCCTTTTGTCAATATTGTTTGCTATGAATGTATACCAGGCTGACACTGTTAAATTATTCTCTGCTTTGTTGGAGTAATATTCAGAAATAGAAGCAGACATGCTTTGTCACAATTCCTAATATTTAGTAAATCCTTCTAACGGAACCTCCCACCTAGTTTTCAAATACACTTATTGCTAATTCAAGTTCATATAGTGGACAATGCAAGTCATCAACAGTGGTGGGACACTCTCTCCCAGTTCCTGGAAGACTGCTTTGTGCCCTATTTTCAACCTGATGAGTAAAGATTTTCCTTTTGCTTTTAATCAGAATGGGTTGAACGCACTCCATCTTGCTTCCAAAGAAGGTCACGTGGAAGTGGTTTCTGAGCTGCTACAGAGAGAAGCCAATGTGGATGCTGCCACAAAGGTCAGTGTTTGATGCCAAGTCCTCTGCAGATTCAGCCCTCAGGAAGAACTGGGGTATAGAACTGGGGTATGCCTCTCAGGAGGTACTGGTCAGTCTCATTTCCTTGGGAACCCTTAAACATGGAGGAATCGGAAGGGCAAGTATATTGATCTGTGTTTCCCTTTTTATCTTTACAGAAAGGCAACACAGCATTACACATAGCATCGTTAGCTGGGCAAGCAGAGGTGGTCAAGGTCTTGGTTACAAATGGAGCTAATGTCAATGCACAGTCTCAGGTAAATCTGAAACTATTTGTCCATGTGTCCTCATTTATTATGTGTGTATTTGTTACATAAATGGTGTGTGCAAGTGTGTGCACACTTTTTTTTTACTCATTAATTGGAGATAAAAATATCTTGGACTTTCTTGTCCAGACTAGCTTCGAACCACAATCCTCAGATCTCAGTCTTCAGGATTACAGGCATGAGCCACCAGTGCCCAGATGGTGGCTCATTAACCCATGTCCCGTCTCAATGTTTGTTAACTTAGGAAGAAAATATGGGTACCTATAAATTAGAAAATTTTTCTTAGAATTTCAGAACACATCCATGCTCTTATCTAGCTAAAAATGGAGGGGAAAATCTTCTTATTTCTCTTTATTATCTAAGCATCCTTCCTGTTCTCTGAAACTTATTAAAAATAACAACAACAAAAAAAGCATACAGGAAAAATATAGAACACTCTAATCTTTAAAATGCTTAGATTATTTGTGCTGAATATAGGTCGTCCTATAATTCTCAGTCTTGCAAGAGAGTCTAAAGAGAAAGGTAATAGATTGCCATTTTAGACTTTGAGTCTTAAAGATTTAACTTCACTTTATTGTTTTAAGAATATGGTTGTCATTAATCCCAGTATTTATTATTTAAGTCATAGTGGCCTTCCTCAGAGGATCATTGCTGTAGAGAAACAGCCGCATCATAACTGAGCATCCACTGTGGTTTTGACCACATTTAAAACTTGTCTACATGTAAACATTTCTTCCAGCCATTAAATGTTGGCATCCTAATTTGTCAGTGCTTCCAAGCAAGGAGTGGAATATTAATTAATTAATTAATTAAAAACCTTAATTGCAAGTTTTTCCAAAGATAAAGGATTTTGTGAAGTCTAGGCAAGTAATATCAAAGAAATACAAGGAGAATAGCTAAGCTTCAGATGTGTGATATTCTGGCCAGGCAACCATTAGGCCAGGCAACAAGTGAAGAATTGAGGTGATTTCCTGAGAGATACTTAATATGAAACTAATTTGAAAATCAAGAGATTAAATGAGTAAAAATGAATGAGGGAGATATTTGGTCTTCAACCACTACTTCCTTGCAAAAGACTTTCTTATGCTAGGAAAATAAAAAAGCAAGTGAAGGCTGCAGAGATGTCACAGAATTTTGTTGGAAAAATTACTTTCTCCACAAAAATCATACTTCTTTTAGTATTTTTTATTCTGAAAACTCACACGATTGCAGTTATAACCTAAATTTTGTTAAATCATATAAATTTAGTATTTCAAGTTCTTCTTTATCTTTCTTCTTTATCTTTCCCCTCATACTTTTTTATATCATTTACTATGGCCTCCTCTTCTTCCTCCTCCTCCTCCTTTCCCTGCCTCCTCTTCTCTCTCCTCTTGCTCCTCGTCTCTCCTCTTCCTTCCTCTTCCTTCTCCTCCTCCTTTTCTTCTCCTTCACCTCTTCCCCATCTTTTTTTGTGGTATTCAGGTTTGAGCTCAGTGTCGTTCACACTTGCAAAGCTGAAATTCTATGGAGCCACATCTCCAGCCCTGATTATCGTCGGTTATTTTTATGATAGGATCTCACTTCCCACCCTCCTCTGTACCTAGATTTCAGTCTGCTTAGGTTAGAGTTTCAAGAGGTTTTAAGATGATAAGCATGAGCCATCATGTCCAAATGGAGATAGAGATGAAGTCTCGAAGACATTTCTGTCCAGACTGGCCAGGAACCTTGATCCTTCCACTCTCAGCCTCTCAAGTAGCTAAGGCTAGTATGTATGAGCCTTTGGTGCCTGGCTATGATGACCTTTTGATCTCCATTGTCTTCAGCTGCCTTTTCTGATACTGATTATCTTTGGGTCTATTTCATGAGTCTGCAGGATCACAGTGACTTCCTATCGTACTTATTCTAGCTAGAAAAGTGATTGTTCTGATGCTAGTGAATATGTCTTAGAAAAGGAATTGCATGATACTGCCCACTGGATGGCTTCTTGAATGCTTCTCTAATTGTTTTCTAGTTCCCTGACATTGAACCTTTGTTACATTTTCTATATCAGCTAGTTTGATTTCTTGTAAGGGTTCACATGGAGTCATGATAAAGATAAAGAAGAGTATCACAATCCAGTACTTTCAGAGACATGCAACAGAAACATTGTGCTTTAAATTGAATGTTGCTATGATTTTATTTACTAAAAAAAAAACAAACTGATGTTAGAATCCAAAAAGTGGTAAAATCCCTTTTTTTCTTATCACCATGTGAGATGATTTATGTTTTATTTTTAATATCTTCCTTATCTGTAAGTACTTGTACAAAGGAGTTGCCATTCAACAAAACAGTTTATGACAAGAATAATGTCACCCCTTTTAACATTCTTACCTGTCCCTCCCAACTCACCCTCTCTCACTTTTGTAGGATACATATTGACTTTTCTGCTGCATTCTTCCCCGTTTTTTTTCTCTTCATTTATCTACCCCTAAACCCCACTTTACTCCTCTCAAGTAACCATTTCCTGGTGTTTATTTTGTTGAACTTTGACATGTTTATTTTGTTGAACTTTGACGTTGTCTTCCAGGAATTACACGGAACTCTTCCCTTAAATCTACCATATTCCAATTAATACATTTGTGTTCACTTGCATACCCATCAAGGCATTTGCTTACATATTTACAAACCAATTTCCTTTTTTTTTCCCTGAGAAAAATAAACCACCCCTTTCTAAATAGTATACTCATTTTAGAGTAATTCTTGAGCAGCCATAGTTTTAAGCCTGTTCTGCAATGTCTGGGAAGAACTGCATTCAAAATGAAATCATTATCAGTTTTTAATTTCAATTAAAAGTTTAATTCAGTTCCATACTGATGATGTGATGATGCATCAAAGGAGAAGACTTACCACCTGTGAAGCTCGCAGCTCACAGTGGTGCTAAGGGATGTCCTGCCACATATTGGAGAGCAGAACACCCTCCTTCATCTGGTCACTGGCCTTCATATGACTTCTCACTGCATTATTCTGCCGCTAAAATAAGTAATGAAGTGGCTAGCCCCAATACAGAATGGATTTTTCATAACTATTCCTAGTAGCAACTCTTTAATAGGAACATTCACAAAGAATAGCAAGCAGTGGGTGCCAGTGGCTCATACTTGTAATCCTTTGCTACATAAGAGACTGAGATCTGAAGATCCTCAAATACAATAGTCTCTTAACTCCAATTAACCGGCTACAAGCTGAAAATGGAGGTGTGGCCTCAAATTGTAGAGTACACTTGCCTGGAAGGAAAAATCTGAGCAAGAGCTAGGAGACTCAGGTCCCAGCACCACACAAAGAGAGAAAAGAAAGAATATCAAGCAAGGATGCCATTTTAATTGACATCCCAATAATAATTTTTCTAAACCTTGAGAAAGAAATTAGGTTGGTTAAATTGTAATTAGAAGTGCTGCTTCTATTATTAAGTCTAGACTACGTTGTACTATATACAGTGATTAATGACATTTGCTATTGAAAATTTAAACTTGCTCAGCCAAAGGACATCCTTCACTCTCTTCTCCAGTCTTTCTTCCTTAATATAAAGAACCACTGGCTTATCAAGAGCCAAAGTTCGTTTCAAATAGTATGTTAGCTATCAAAACATTCCAAATAAATTTTATACAATGTTAACAAATAAAATCCCTTTATAACAAGCTTTGTTTTTTTCTCTTTTGATCTTTTGGTATATTTCTTACTGAAAAAATGAAAGTTAGAGCTTAACAATGCAGTGTTCAGATCCAAGTAGAGACTCCCTGAGCTAACACCTCATACCACCCTACTCTCATCTGACTGACTTTCTCAAAGCTGAGTGTCCTGTATGAATCAATGAAATCTTTATCTTTTTTTACATCCCCTGCATCTTAATTAAAAACAGCATTTTATGACATACAAAAAGACCTTCCATAAGAAAGTTGGCTTAATGGAAAGATTTCAGTGATGACATTTATGACCTTAAGTAAAATCACAGGAGGATTTTTTTTAACTTTTGTTTTGTTTTGATGGAGATTATGAAGCATACCTCAGAGCTATCTACATTATGTCTGCAGATTTACATGCTCATAATAGTACCTTGTAAGCATTCAGAGCAGAAGGCACTGAAGATCTCAGATAAAGTTGGACTTCAGATAGCACACTTGGCTGGGAAGGTGGCTCAGTGGTAGAGCACTTGCCTTGCATGCCTGAGGCCCTGGGTTCAATTCCTCAGCACCACATAAGAAAAAAAAAGCCGGAAGTGGTGCTGTGGCTCAAGTGGTAGAGCGCTAGCCTCGAGCTGAAGAGCTGAGGGACAGCGCCCAGGTCCAGAGTTCAGGCCCCACGACCGGACCCCCCAAAAAAAAAACAAAAAAAAAAAACCAGATAGCACACTCACTGCCTCAGAAGCTGCTTGGCCCTATGAGAATTTCATTGATTGTTGCTACAGAAGTGAAAATGTAAATTGGGCACACATGGGCTCCTTTCCCACCAGTTTGGTTTTGGAAATTTCCAAAAGTTAGGAGATTAATATGAAAAGAAGCAGTGTACTTTTTTTTTCTTTTAAGCAAAGAAGGATCTTTCTGAAATCTGACCATCCTCCAAACTCAAGTTCAGAAGACAATTAGAACAGTACTTGTAAGATAAGGGAATGTGGAATGGTATGCATGTTGAACCTCTCAAGAATAACTCTCCAGTTGAGCCCCAGTGGCTCATATCTGTAACCCTAGCTACTCTGGAGGCTGAGACCTGATGATCGCAGTTCAAAGCCAGCCCAGGCAAGAAAGTCTGTGACACTATTATCTTTAGTTAACAAGCAAAAATCCAGAAGTAGAGGTGTGGCTCAAGTGATAGAGCACCAGCCTTGTATGTAAAAGCTAAAGGTCAGTGTCTTGATCCTAGTTTAAGCCCTAGTATCAGTGCAGGAGGAAAGAAAAAATAATAGCTTTCCAGAAATTCCAGTTCTCTAAGGCCAGCATCTCCTACAACTTCCGTTCCTCACTGTGGGCTTTCTTCCTGGATCATGAACTCTTTGTTTCTCACTGTAGACAGTAGTTAATCACTGGCTAGAGTGTGTACCTTCATTATGGTGGAAAAGTGAACTGGCCTTAGCAAGCTGCCACCCAATGCTTGCTTTCTTGTGTTGCAGAATGGGTTCACACCATTGTATATGGCAGCCCAGGAAAATCACCTGGAAGTGGTCAAGTTTCTCCTTGACAATGGTGCCAGCCAGAGCCTGGCTACAGAGGTAAGACGCTTGAATGTTTTCTATCGTGAAGTTCTCATGTTCATAAAGCTTTTGTTTATTGGGCACTTCATAAAATTTCACTGTGATTTAAAATTTTATCCCACTAGATTTTCAGTTGCAGTTATATATTAACATGTGGGTTTATGAGTTTTATGAAAAAAATCAGAAACTCTATTTTTAAACTTTAAATAGCTCCCATTAAAGATACCCTTTCTGATCTTAAATGCCTGGTTCTACCCTATAATTGAACTGTTGGTTTGTAACATATTTGCTTGAGATGACTATTCCTGCCTCTTAATAATTTTGCCTCAAAAGCAAATGTTGTTTCAAAATGTTTTTCAATAGAACATTAATTGTAAATCTGGTTTGCTTGAAATTGAAGTTAGCTTAATTATGATTATTGGATTTACATATTTGTAAAGTTAACTAATTAGATTTAAGTCATACTAGATACAAATTATATATTTTAAATACCAAATAAAAGCAGTATTAGAGAAAAAGCTCAGAAACTTGAATCAAAATATTGCTTAAAAAGTAAAATATTGCTTAGAAAGTAAAGTCATTGCTACTGTCAATGATAATTTTTTTAAACTAAACAGCATGAAGGCACTGTTTATATATTAAATACATTGCCAGAAATCTAGTTCTAATAGTAAAGGACCAACATTTTGGTATTCATTTTTAACACAACGGCAGAATCCATTAACTGCAGAGTTATCTTATTATAAAGCCATTGCTCTTACTCAGATGCTGAAGTGATGTCCATATGGTACAGGAAAGATGACTATAGAAGAATTGTATATGGCATCCTCCAGAATTTGAGATTCTGCCTTCTGAGGCAAATCCATGAAAAGACAATTCATAAATTTTAAAAAATACACTTACACCTTCAATCACATTCAAAGATATGTGAATTCATTAATTATATAAAGAAGAAGATCCAGTCTTTGTCTATTTGATGAAGGGGGAAAAAATGATGGTGAGAGGAAACTAGACTTCTACCGTGTTGGTGAAATTGCTAATCAGTTATATTTAGCTGGATATTTGGTGGTAACTATCAAAAATATTTACATCCCCTCTAACTGCTAAGATTTTATATTACAATACATGTTAGAAGACAATGTAAAACTAGCTTATGTGAATGTGAATGCAATTAGCAATCATTTTTAAAAACTAAACAAAGACTATGAATCAATGAGGGGAACCTGTTTAACAACTGTTGATATACTTCTACAGTAGAATGCTATATAGCATTATTAAAAATGAGGCAAGACTGGCTGAGTATAGGGATACTTAATTGTAATCCTAGTTACTTAGGAGCCAGAGACAAGAGGGTCTCAAGTTCATAGCCAGCCCAGACAAATGTCACATAGCCCCTTCAAAAACAAGACTGAGGATTTTGCTAAAATGTTAGCACATTAGTATGCTTGGGAGCTGGGATCAATCCCAAGGCCTGGGAGAATGAAAGAAGCATGACTGTCTGTACTGATGAAAGAAAAATGTCTATATTATATGGTGATTGTTGCCTCTAAGAATTAGGAGGGGAGCCTACATTTTCACTTTATATCCTTCAGAACTATTGGGAATTTTTGTCATAAGAGTGTATTGTTAAAAAAAAGAGTGCATTGTTTTTATAATCTTCTCAAAACAAGTTGAATAACTACTAGTTGGTTTCCAAAGAAAGAACAATTGGTAGGAGTTAGGTTGCACAGTAGGGCAAATATAAGTAGGGGAAATGTAGGTAGAATAAAGAACTTTGTTTCACCATAACAAAATCATAAACGTTGGAGGAGACAGATATATTTAACCTCCTTTGATACAGAGGATATAATATACAATGTTCAAAACATCCCATGGGAAGACCTAGTACCAACATTCCTTAAACTTTTCCTTTGAACTGCATTATAAACTCATTCCAAAAACAGAGACAAAACAGAAAATAAAATTATGGACCAGTTTCTTTAATGAACAGGAACACAAATTTTCAATAAAATTCCTGAAAAGTGAATGCAATAGCACAGTAAAAAGATCATGTGCCATGATTGGATAGTTTTTATTCCAGAATTCAAGAATGGTTCAATATATATGAATCAATAAATATAATATAACACATATGCAAGCATACACAAGATCAAGAACAAAAATTACATGATCATCTTAATTTACATAGAAAAAGGTTTTGACAAATTTCAACATCTATAATAAAAGCTCTGGACACTAGGAATCGAAGTAATGTATCTTAACATAATAAAGACTATATATGGGCTGGGAAGGTGGCTCAGTGGTAGAGTGCTTGCCTTGCATGCTCGAGGCCCTGGGTTCAATACCTCAGCCCTACATAAGCAGAAAGAAAAAAGCCGGAAGTGGCGCTGTGGCTCAAGTGGTAGAGTGCTAGCCTTGAGCTGAAGAGCTGAGGGACAGTGCCCAGGCCCAGAGTTCAGGCCCCACGACTGGACACCCCCCAAAAAAGAAGACTATATATGACAAGCATATAGTCAATAGTATACTACAATACTAGGCAGAGAAATTTTGAAATTGCTTCCTCTAAAATTAGGAATAAGACAAGGGTGTCCATGCTCCTCAAACTTATTCAATATAGGACTGGAACTCCTAGCCAGAGCAGTAAGGCAAGAAGAAGAGTACTAGAGAGGAAAGGAAGAAATAAAATTATTCCTATTCACAGATAATATAATTCTATATTTAGTAGATCCTAAAGAGTCCACATAAAAAGTCCTGAATGTGATAAATACTTCTGTCAACATAAGAGGACATAAGATCAACATACAAAAATCAGTCACATGCTGGGTACTGGTTCTACCTGAAATCCTAGCTACTTGGAGGCTGAGATCTGAGGATCATGGTTCAAAGCAAAGTCCATGAGCCTCTTATCTCCAATTAACCACTAAAAAGCCAGAAGTGGAGATTTTGTTCAAGTGGTAGAGCACTTGACTTGAGCACAAAAGCTCAAGGACAGTGCTCAGGCCCTGAATTCAAGCACCAGAACTGGCATATACACACATACAATCAGTTACTGTTCTAAATATATATCATCAATAAACAGAAAAATAATTCAGGAAAACAATTCCACTCACAATAACCTCAAAAGAATATATTAGGTATAACCTAAATGGTGGTAAAACCCCTCTATAGTAAGAACTGTAAAGTTGGAAGAAAGAAATTAAAGAAGACACCAACAGATGGGAAAGACTTCCCATGTTCATGGACTGGCAGAATTAATATCAAAAAATGATCGAACACAGTCTACAAATGTCCATCAAAATTCTAATGTCATTCTTGGTAGAAATTTTAAAAAATCCTAAAATTCATATGGAAGCATAAGTCTAAATAGTAAAAGCAATTCTGAGGAAAAAGAGCAATGCTGGAGGTATCATAATACCAGACTTCAAGTTATAGAGCTATGGCAACAAAACCGGCATGGTACAGACACAAAATCAGACATAAAGACCAATGGAACAGCTTAGAAGATCCAACAGGATAGAAGATCCAGAAATAAAATCACACAACCACTGATCTTTGACAAAGGAACCAAAAGCATACACTGGAGAAAAGACAGTCTCTTCAACAAATTATGCTGGGAAATCAGATTATATTACAGAAATCTGAAATTAGACCTTACCTTTCACACTATCCAAGCCTCAACTCGGAATGGATCAAATATCCTAATGTAAAAACTGAAACCTTAAAACTACTATTGGAAAACCTAGCATAAACCCTGGAAGATACGAGCATGGGTAATTATTTCCTGAATAATTATTACCAATAGCCTAGCAAATTACAGCAAGACTGGATGAATGGGACTGTATCAAATTAAGTTTCTATACATAAAAGACAACACAAAGAATAGGAGAAAAAAGTCTTGGTCAGCTGTTCAAGAGATAAAGGACTAATTTCCCTGTTGTACAGAGGATTAAAAAATAAAACAGCAAAAGAACAACTTAATAATAAATGGGCAAATGAATTGAACAGACAGTTTTCAGAAGAAGAAATACAAACGATGAATTGATACATGAAGAAATGTTAAACATCTTTAGCCATAAAGGAAATGCAAATCAAAACAACACTAAGATTTCTTCTTACCCCACTCACCATGGCAATCATTAAGAAAACAGTAACAAATGCTGGTAGAGATTGGGGGTGAGGGGTGAATGCTTGTATACTGCTGGTGGGCAGACACAGTAGTATAACCACTGTGGAAATCAGTATAACACTTCCTCCAAAAACGAAAAATAAACCTTCTTTTAGTCCCCAGTATGCCACTGTTGGGCATATTATCCAAAGGAGTTTGTTTGTTTGTTTTTTGTTGGTCGTGAGGCTTGAACTCTGGGCCTGGGCGCTGTCCCTCAGCTCTAGGTGAGCGCTCTACCACTTGAGCTACAGCGCCACTTCTGGTTTTCTGGTGGTTTATTGGAGATAGGAGTCTCATGCTCTTTCCTGCCCGGGCTGGCTTTGAACCACGATCCTCAGATTTCAGCCTTCTGAGTAGCTAGGATTACAGGTATGAGCCATCGGTGCCCGGCTCCAAAGGAGTTTTAAATTCTTGTACATGAAAGAGGCCTGAAAGCCAATGTTGCAGCTTTGTTCACAACAACGGAAAACAACCACTGAATGAATTTTTTAAACTATGTACTGAATGATCCGTCAACTTTCTTTTTCTTTTCCTCTTCTTGATCTCTCAAAAAAAATTGTGTGGGTGTGGGTACTGGGGTTCGAACCCAGGCCTTATTCCTGGTATGCATGTATTCCACCACGAGTTACATCACTAGCTCACTATTTTCTTTAGTAACTATGCCAACACTTCATATCTCATATATATTTATCAAGAGTTTGTCACATCTGTGGTTTTTAAAACTGTTTTATATTGCTTTGTGCTATATATTTTATAACTAATAACATTTATAAAAATAATTTTAAAACATAATTATATTTTAAATTCATTAATATATTTTAAATGACAACTAGTTAATGTACAGCTATTACTTGTTACCATGAAAAAGACATAAACTTAGCACTAATTTCTTATTGTGACGATGACAGTTCCATTTGAGTATGTTGTTAGTTTTAATTACCCTAAAGGAATAGTGATAGTTGGTTACTCAGTTACCTTCTTGTTAATGGAATCCTAAGAAAATATTGACTGGGACCCACTTTGACCCATCCATTTACTTGCAGGACGGCTTCACACCATTGGCAGTGGCATTGCAACAAGGTCACGACCAAGTTGTTTCACTCTTGCTAGAAAATGACACAAAAGGAAAAGTGCGTCTTCCAGCTCTTCACATCGCTGCCCGAAAAGATGACACAAAAGCTGCTGCTCTGCTCCTACAGAATGACAACAACGCAGATGTGGAGTCAAAGGTAAGACCTGGAGGGGGGCACACACGTCTCTCATGCAACTACCCACAGCGAGACATACATCTTGCAAGAATGCCTGGTCTCCCTCTTGGCATGCTCAGCCCAAACATTTGCTTCATTGAAAGGAATGAAAAAGTGTAACTAAGATAGCCAGTGGAAGGTACGCCTTTCCTTAACAGCCAAAGGAAGAGGATGATCATGGTGTTACACATGCTTAAGGGAGGCCATTTTGGAAAAACAGTGTCTGTACAACTGATAGCTTCCTTCTTTTTAATGCTAGGAATCTGTTTTAGAATACAACTCAAGCATCCAGGGGAAAACTTACAACTACTAAAGATAGTGTGCCTAAATAAACCTCTGGTTAGCATCTGAGATGACAGGCAACACACCAAGTGTAGATCAGCTGGAGAAAGCAAGCCAGCAGCAAAGAGCCACAGCCAAAAAAAGAAAATCAATCAGTCCCCATTGTCTTTGATACGTCTTCCTTGGAAGTCTTCGTGAAGGAAATGTGGCAATTGGACTAGGTCGCCGTGTAGCCCTTTGTTCAGTCTAGCTTTCTTTTTGTGCCTGTTTTGCTCCCATCATAGCTTCCATCTTCATCACTTAGCTGTCATGAGCTTTCTGCAGGCCATGTCACCAATAGTGAACTAACCGTTCATTTTTTCCTCCTCTTTGCTTTCCAATGTGTTAACCTAGATGGTGGTGAATAGAACAACAGAGGTATATATATGTATATACATGTATCTGTATAATCTTTATCTGCATCATCACTTCTCATTACTTAGTGCTGCTGCCTCATTTCCTTCCCTTCTTCTTTGCATTGCCTCCTGTAGGCTAGATACCTGCTTTCTACCCTACCCTCCTCAGGAGCATGTGCCAGAGCAGACAGTAGTTTGACTACCAGGGCTTTCTGCAGCTGAACCTGGTGTTTGAAAGATTTAGGAAATCTTGAAACCTAAGGGTACTACAATAGACCTGTGTGAGATGGAATGTTTGATGCTTTAGATGCTTATCAGCAATACCTAAAGCTGCAGACAACCCTGTCATTCTACTCCTCCAGGACCAAGTCTTTAGGGTTCTGCATGACACTTACCCTCCGTGGTGTCAGCAAAAGGAGAGTTACTCAGAATAGTGCCCAAAAGACCCACCTTACACAAAAGAGTCAGTGAGACAGCTAGCATGGCTAAGAAGCTTGCTAACCAATTAGAAATGCATCTATTTCCTCTAAGGTTTCAATTTGGGGGGAATTAAGTGAATTGCTGCATGTTAGCATTGTTTAAGGAAGTAAAATGCCCCTGGTGTAAAAGTACCCAGAAAAAAATGTATTATTGGATAGGCATTTACTAATACAGAGATCAACTTGTGGATTCATTATGGAATGTAATTGCCCATTCTATAAATCAAATTTGCTGTAATACCTTTCCCCACACCCCTAAAATTGCTTTGGTCATTAAAATTGAGACTTAATCATTGGTTGATTAATTTGAATCTTTACTGAATATATAAAACAAAGTGAATTTGACTCTCAAGAAAAGTATCCATGGCCAACTTCTATGATCTTATTTATACTAAAATAATGGTAACACGCAAGCTTTCTATGATGTTTTTCTCATCATCCCTATTTTAATTTTTCAAAATGTTGGTTTCTATATAGTTGTACTACTGGATTACTAGAATTGATCAATCTCTACCCTTGGATTTTCCCTGGCTGGTCCTCTGCCTTAAGAGTATGGGGTTTATTTGAAACCCTATGAGCAATTGACATCTAGTAGAGAATGGAATGTGGACCTCAGCATATTTTGCTTCCTCATTTTTACTTGGGAAGGGTTGTGCTATTAACCTGTCAGAAGAGGAGCCAACAGCAATCACTTCAATGTCTCCTATGTTTTCTTCACAGAGTGGCTTCACTCCGCTCCATATAGCTGCTCACTATGGGAATATCAATGTGGCCACGTTGCTGTTGAACCGAGCGGCTGCTGTGGACTTTACTGCACGGGTAAGAATGCAGCAATGTGTGATGACTTAAGAGCATTTGAAATGATGTGGCCTCTCCTTTCCCAGGATACAGAGGAAGTTGGGAGTGATGACCATTAACTGTCCTTCCAATCAATGAAATTGTGCTTTGTTTGTTTTTACTACTAGTCATAGTGTATTTCCTGCTTTTACACAGGTCTGTCTATACCCTAGGGGAAAAAAAAAGTAAGCCAAGATCAGGGGTGCTACGTGGAGCCAGTGGCAAATAATGAGTGCATCTATTGAGGGATGCCATTCAAGTCCTCATAGGTGGAAATGATCAATTTCCAAGTTAAAATTTGGGAGAGTGTTGAATATGATTCATATAGTATTTAGTGCACACTAGAGGTCAGGGACTTTCCTTACAAGTTGAGAACGTGCTGGAGAAGTAATGGGAGGCTCACAATTCTCAGCCTTAGGAACCTTTCATCTCCAATGAACTTTCATAGTAAGTAACACAATCATATAACCTTAGAAAGCTCACATTCATCAAGAATGAGAATGCCATGTATACCAACTGGACAACAACTTGAACATCCAAACACAGTACTGCAACCCTGAACATGAAAAATGGCCCAAGTTTAGTAAACTTGATCATTAGAGATACCTTTTTCTTTGTCAGTCATGGGACTTGAACTCAGGACCTGAGCACTGTCTCTGAGCTATTTTCCTCAAGGGTAGAGCCACATCTCTACTTCTAGTTTTCTAGTGATTAATTAGAGATAAGAGTCTCACAGACTTTGTTTCCCAGGCTGGCAGACATTTCTAAGCCACCAGCACCAAGCTTAGAAGTATCTTTTGCTGAATACCAGTGGCTCATGATGATACCAATGGCTGAGATTTGAAGATCATGACTCAAAACTAGCCCTGCTGGATAAATCTATTAGACTTTTATCTCCAATTAACCAGCAAAAGTCTAGAACTAGAAGCATGGTTCAAGTGGTAGAATACTAGTAGTGAGCAAAAAGATTGAGTAACAAGAATTTGAGGCCCTGACTTTAAGACCCAATATTATCACACACTCACTAAAGTTTTTGTCACAAGTAGAAATTAAATTAGAAGCAGGATGGAGTAATGGCTTAAATGTCTGGACTTTAAAATCAGACTCTAGAGTTCAAAGCTCAGCTTTAACTACATTGTGTGTGTGTCTATAAGTTTCCTCATATATTAGATTAGTTAATAGGAATTATAGAATTGTATTTTAGCCAGAAGAAAGTGGTAACACCTCTCTCCCGTTGAGTCACTGTGAGAATTAAGAGAGATGGTAGAGGTAAAGCTCTTAGCTAAGCAGTCTAGCAACCTTAAGGAATTTTGTTCTTTCCCTCTTATAATTCTTTAGTTCTATAAAAATAAATAAGAGCTCTGATTGTTTTCATATACAGATTATTTTCTGCCCTATTGTCATCAGCTTGCTGAATGTCTTTATCGATCGTAAGTGGTTTGAGTGTCAGTCAGTTCTTTTCATTCTGCAGCTCTTTTCTTACTGCATTAACTACATCCTTGACATGGAAGATGCAAGGCCTGTTTTGACTCTTTGAAGGACAAAGCTAAGCACTACTTTAAGCCATGTAGAAGGAGGGCATGTCATTGTTACAGCTGAAGTTAATTTCAAGATGCGTTTTTCTGGTTTTATTTTGTAATCCATAGTATAATAATTAAAAACTTATTAAGCCACATCTCATTGGGACATTTGGAGAATTTATATCAGATAGTACTGGAAGTTTATCTTTTATGACATTGTTCAGAAATTCACTGATGCTGCTGGAAAAATAGGATTGCTGGACTGCTTAAGCAAATTAAGATCACAAATCACAGTATTTTCAAACTCCTTTTAACCGTCCCAGAGTCAACATTCATGTGAAAACAATGATCATGGTAATTACAAAAGATGTTCCTTTGTTAATGAAAGATCAATGTAAACATCAGACCTGCCTTTTGGTAAATTTGCCTGAATCACTAGAAGCAGTATGAAATAATCATGCTTACAGGAAGTTTTCCTTGTTTACTCCTTACTCTCAAATGTAGAAGGTAAAGATAAGAGGCCCTGAACCACAGAACAGATCAAATTCTTCCTTTTCAGAATAAAAAAGGGGGGAGTTTTTAGATTCCCAGGTTCAAATTCCTGGGATGCCCCATGTCAGGTCTGGCCATTCTCTTCTTTATGCCAAGTTAAAGATACATAGTGATGGACAGAGAAAGGAGATGGTTACATAACAAGCATTTCATGGCAGGGCCCTTCAGTCCATCTTCAGCCATCTTAGGGAGACATGAGCTTTAAATCTAAATAGACAAAGAACTGGAGGCAGAGAGAGACAGACAGACAGACAGACAGAGAGACAGAGAAAGAGAGAGAAAAAACAATAATTAAACAGACTCAGTGAAAAGTGTGGTTTGGTTGACCATTATTATTTCAGTCTTTGTTCTTTGAGCTTCCAGAGAAGTTGTTAGAATTTGTTTCTTCTATCATCCCTTGAGGGGAGCATAAAAGTCACTGTTTCTTGTTGGGTGGTCTATTCTGAGTTTTTTACTATTCTCTTCCTTTGGGAGCAGGTTCCATCATCCCTCCTTGTTTACACCTTATCAGTAATAAGGCCTGACCTTCCTGGAACTCAAGGGGTCTCCAAAGTAACAGCAGGAGAGAATGGCACAGATGCAAAATAGAGACTGGGCTGTCTACCTGTTATCTTGCTTTTAATTAATTTATGGGCCCATGAGTCAGTGTTTAAAAAATAAGACTTAAGCTACTATTATAAAAACAGTGAAGATTGTTGAACTTCATTTTCTATGAACTAGCTGCAGGTTATAACTATAAACGATATACCATAAATCATAGGTGAATAGAAGTATAGGAGTATAGGAGATGATTGAAAGTAATTTACAAAACAACCACAGCAATCGTAATCTGTGGGGAGCTCTGATTTTGTTGTCTGCTTGTGACAGATAGTAAAAGAGAATAGAGAATTGAGACCTTTGAAGACAGATACAGTATGACAGCTGTTTGAGGACACAGTCCAGAGGATGGCTACCTGCTAACACTAAAGTTGGAGAATAGGAACAAAGCCATTTTCCAGCCAAGGCCTGTACAGAGTAGATGTTCCTTCCCAAAGTAGTTAAGAGACAGAAACAAATGCAGTGTGTGTGACTAAGGAGAGGACACAATGGAACTGGCTTGCTTTCTATGTTTCTTTGTAATGCTTGCTAATTCATGCAGCAATAAAGCAGATCCCAGGCAGGGACAAATTTATACCTCTAAGGAACAATTCTAGCCATGATTTGCAACATATTTACTAAGTTTTATTAAGCCTTTTTCTCAGATTTTTATTATGATGTCGGTTTTGATTTTTTGCCTTGTGATTTTGCTCTATGCATGAAAGACAATCCATCTGACATCTTCAGTATTTCCTCAGGATTATCCTTGGGGTGAGATGACCTGTTCAGCCTCCTGGGTCCCCTACCGGGAGGTAATGCATGGCTGTTAAATGCTGCAGTGCAGTGCAGCGTCAGCAGTTTTCAAGCTTTGAATTGCGCCTGCCCAGATGGCCTCAGCATCCTCTCTATTAATGCACAATCTATGCTCTTTTAGCAAATCATCCCAGCTCTCTTGAGGAAGAGAATGAAACTGAGACGCAGCAGAGAGTTCTGCCTAGCATTCCAGTAAGGGACATTATCCACTGGACTAACTAAAAGTCAAATTACATTATGTGAATATCTGTGAAGTTTCTATTATCGATGGAAGAAGATACATTAACACTTAGCAGGCTGAGAGTTTTGTGGGTTTTTTTTTCTTTTAGCAAATATATTGGGTCACCTAACTTAATCCCCTTCTTATTATTGATCTTTCTCTTGTAAATTACTATTCAGCTACCCATTTTGAAAAGAAAATTGAACAATGTCCTTCTATTAGTCTTGCTATTTGTGGTTTGACCTCTGAAAAGATTGGGGATTTATGTCTCTAAAAGAATTTCAAGTGGTTCACATCTCAGAAAGATGGAACTAAAAAGTACCTTCCACCAAGCAGCTGGGATGAGCCCAGGAAGACAAGTGCATAGTAAACCACAGGCCTTAAAAGCAATGATATGTGTGGAAATGAAAGCGTGGATTGTAGTTTTGTGTGTAGTACCAGGGATCAAACTCAGGGCCTCATGGATACAAAGTAAGGCCTCTACCAATGACCAACAACCCAAGACTAATTTTCACTTTTTTGCAAAAGGAAATCATGCAGTTATCTATAGGAATCATGCTTATATGAAAGAACTCAAATGTTTTATCATATGAATCCTACTAAGAACAGTGAGTTATAATGTTAACAACACCTTTAGTTTACTATGCTCAGCTTACTACTCTGTACATCCTATCTATGATCCCATCAGTAAGAGTATCTTGCCCAAGAAAATTGACAGAATTGTAGGAAGGTACTTGGCTTTATGCTGTCCTAATTCTGTAGGCTAGAACTTGGCATGTGTGTGCTACAGATTAATTCACATGTCTGTTTGATGGCCTTTGTCAAATACCACGTTTAAACTAGGTTTTGACAAATACTAGGACACATGGGGAACTCCATTAAATCATACAGAAGGTTCATTTAAAAAAAGACAAAGCAGATCGGGCAACATTGTCTAGGACAGGAAGAATTCCAGGAAGAAAAAGAATCACTGAAGTTGGAAGGTTCCTATTTCTTCCCCTTTCCTGCATACATGTTTTGCTTTTTTACAGGACTACTGTAGAATTGTTGCTCTGAGAACATTTTTAAATGACCTAAATAAATCCTATTTTGAAATCATGAAATAAAATTCTATTAAGGTAGGAGTTAACCAAGCTTAGCCTTATTCATTTGCACTTTAAAAGAGAATTATTCATTAGCTGTAGAAATTTCATACCCTCCAGTAAGTGCAAACAGCAGCATGGGGCTGTTGTGCCCTAGACTGACCCTCTATAGAACATTCTAGCACATTTTCTGCACGCATTCTTCTCAGATGATGCATGACGGCCTCCTTGAGTACTGCAGTTTCTCCATGGCAATGTTAAAAAAAATTGCGCTTTTCCTCTTGTGTTTGAAGACTATAGAGGAAGGGCAAAAGAGAACCTGCAGGAGAAGAGATCAGCATTTTATAGAATTGAAAGATTGTAACAAGAGACAATCATTTGCTGACTCTCCCAGGTGACATGGTAAAACAAATCTGGAGAGGAGAGAGTGTCAGGGACAGAGCACATCCTTAGAACGGATAGGGCAATGTATACCACCAAAAAAAAAAAAAGGAAGAAAAGGGAAGGAGGATAGAGAAGAAAAGGAGAGGGAGACCAAAGTACAACTGTGAGTGTAAAATGAGAGGAGATAGTGAGTCTAGCCAGGAGCATTGCCCTACTGGGCTAAGGGCCTTGGCCTTGATCCTGTAGGTGAAAGGAAGTCACTGCAGGTTTCTACATGGAGAAGTAGAGTGATGGCAGTTGTGTTTAACAAGTAGGAAGGGGATGGATGAGATGAATGAAGGGGAATGAGAGTCATTTGTGAACTGTGGTAGACTTCAGTCTCACTGGGCAGGAGACACATGTCTAACCCTGGTAACTGCGTCTCTCTAGAGCCCTGAGCCCCTGGTTTTCAACAGGGGCCAAGAGCTCAGTAGAAGTATTTCTGGTTGGCAGAGTGACTGATATGTAATAAGAACTCCAGAACAGCTTAGCCATCCTCAATACATGGAATAATCCCATTCAAATAAAAATGTTCCAACCCCAACACAAATGGTGTCCTGCTGGATTAAGCATCTCTTCACAGCCCAGAGATGGAGAATTGGGGGAAGGGAGCCATGCAGAAGGAAGAGGACCAGGCAGGAGACAGGGTCCTCAGGATGGGAGGAAAGGTCCAGAAGTTCCTGCTCAGTCTGAGATTCTCTTCAAGTGACCTCAAGTACCTCTAGAGGTACTGTTTAGTTATCACTACTGTGACTTGGAAATTATATGGAAAAACTGCCACAAAATTCATGCTAATTTAAGTAGTAGCTTTCTTTTATTACTATCAGGGACAATGACAAGTTTCCTGTGCATTATTTCATTTATTTTTCACTGTGATCCTATGAAGTATGCCCCATATTACACCAAGAAGCAGGAAGTTAAAGGTTTTATGCAAAGCTACACATCTCTGAAGTAGCTTGGGGTGAGGAGCAGTAAAATAAGACATGAAAAGAAATGAATTATGCTCAGAGACAATGTATACTTAAGCACTGTACTTAGTCCAGGGCCATCTCCAGCAAACCACAACTGACAACAATGTCCCTTGTAACTGCTGCTGGCTCTCCATCCTCAGCTAGACCTAGGGTTGCAAGACAAATTAAATACAGTTTTGAATCCTTGATAAGCATGCTTTCAAAGGAACTCTTGATGATTAGAAAACTCCTGACCTCAAAATGAGCTTTACAATGTTGGTGCGGGGGGCGGGGGGGGGGGGAAGGGGGAGAAGGAGAAGGATTGGGATTGGGGGGGAGGGGGGAGGCTGGGAAAGGATGTGAAGGGTAAACCAAAGGAGGAGGCTGCAATGCTTGGTAAGAAATGTACTCATTATCCTGCCCATGTAATTGTAACCCCTCTGTACAGTATGTTCACAAATAAAATTTAAAAAATTAAAAAAAAAAAGAAAACTCCTGACCTTACATCAAAGACATAATATACAGTTTTTGCTAAAAAAAAAAAAAAAAAAAAAATAAGACAGAGGCTGGGGGTGGGGAAGAACTCACACAGTGGTAAAGCACTTGTGTAGCACTGTGAGTCCCTCCATGTAAGCCTGGCATCTCCCCCACCAACAAAACAACAAAAGAATAAACGAAACAAATGAAAACACACTTTGCAAAGAGTGAGGACATCTGTATTTCAAATTCAAAACAGTTTTTCTAATCATTTACAAGGCAGTGCTTTAGCTAATTTTTCTCTTCAATTCTGACTTGTGAAGACTTCCAGTGTTTCTAGCAAGTTCCTCAAGAAATCTTTGATCAAGCAAGGTTAGTTATTAGATAAGTTATTAGTTATTAGGTAAGAGTTATTAGATCAAAGGATCACCATGAAAAATAAATGAAATAATGCACAGGGAACTAATTAGAAATAGCCACCAAAGCCAAGCTGTGAAAATCTTTCTCAGTAAGTTACCCAAAGTTGAGTTATACCAGTCTTTAAAAAAAAAATCATTTCCGGGCTGGGAAGGTAGCTCAGTGGTAGAGCGCTTGCCTTGCATGCCTGAGGCCCTGGGTTCGATTTCGATTCCTCAGCACCACATAAGCAAAAAGAAAAAAAACCAGAAGTGGCGCTGTGACTCAAGTGGTAGAGTGCTAGCCTTGAGCTGAAGAGCTGAGGGACAGTGCCCATGCCCAGGGTTCAGGCCCCACGACCGGACCCTCCCCCCAAAATATCATTTGCTTGTAACAATCATATTTTATTTATGGCCTCTTAATCAAAATGTAGGTTTACATTTTATTTTATAGCTTATAAAATACCATTCTATATAGTACCACATTTGGAACTCACAAGAAGAGATATTTTTACAGATGAGCAAACTAAGGTCCCCAAGGAGTTATTTTTTTCCCCCACATCTTACTGAGAGTAAATGGCAGAACAGAGGAGACTTGAACCCAGGCCTTCTTACTCATGTTGCATACCTTGATGCTGACAATCAGAGCTGGTAGATCCCACGAGTTGGTGAGTGAGATCAGGGATCCGTGGATGGCAGCTCAGGACAGAGTTATGGCCAGAGGCAATAGTTGGGTTTTCATGGTCCCTGTAAGACCATATTCCATCCTTAGAAGAAGAGTTATGCACACAGACAAGGCTGTTTATACCACAGGTTTT
Organism: Dipodomys merriami; assembly: GCF_024711535.1. NCBI lineage: Eukaryota > Metazoa > Chordata > Mammalia > Rodentia > Heteromyidae > Dipodomys > Dipodomys merriami. Next base: position 26,108,529 of record NW_027202715.1, read on the forward strand.
GTTCTTTCCCAAACTTCTTTGTTTAGGAGTTTCTAAACAAAAAAAAACCTTCAAAGACATTGTTTGTATTTCTGTATGTGCTTGAAACTTCAGCGTGCATCTAATCTGATGACCCCGTATGAGAGCAGCCTACTTGAAAAACTAAGTTTTAAGGTGACTGAGATCTCAAATGTCTGCAAGAAATGGTTCACTTCCTGGAACACTATCTCCCATACCCTTAACTCAAACAGTACAGGTTTATCAGAAGTGATGTCAAAATGTGGGAAACTTAAAATACCAATACCGATGCCTTGTAATGTTTATGCTTTTAAGAATTTTAGGGAGGGGGTCGGGGTGGGAGGGATTATAGTAGTGGAGATGGGAGGGCAGGGATGGTAGGGGAAAAACAAAGGAGGAGGCAACAATGCTTGATAAGAAATGTACTCATTACCTTGTTCGTGTAATTGTAACCCCTCTGTACGGTATTTTCACAATTTAAAAAACTTACTTAAAAAAGAGTTTTAGGGAGTGGAGTATTAGAAAAGGGGTAGAATTTTTTTTAATGAAAGTTATAGTATTTTAAGTAATTAAATTTGAAATGTTTCCTCAATGTACAGATGGTAGTTGATTTTAATTGAGTCTTAAAAAACTTAGCCAAAGCCAGGCACTTGGTGGCTCACACCTGTAATCCTAGCTACTCAGGAGGCTGAGATCTGAGGATCACAGTTCAAAGCCAGCCTGGGCAGGAAAGTCCATGAGACTCTTATCTCTAATTAACCACCAGAAAACCAGAGTGACGCTGTGGCTCAAGTGGTAGAGCACTAGCCCTGAGCTGAAGAGCTCAGAGACAGTACCCGGGCCCAGAGTTCAAGCCCCCCAACAACAACAACAAAAAATTTAGCTGGGCTCTGGTAGCTCACACCTGTAATCCTAACTACTCAGGAGGCTGAGATCTGAGGATCACAGTTCAAAGCCAGCTGGAGCAGGAAAGTCTATGAGTAGACTCTTATCTCCAATAAACTACTCAGATAAAAGCTAGAAATGGTACTGTGGCTCAAGTAGTACAGTGCTAGCCTTGAGCATAGAGAGGCTTAGAGACAGAGCCCAGGCCTTGAGTTCAAGCCCCAAGACCAGGGGGGACACAAAAAGAGAAGAAAAAATTCTTTCAGTTCAATTACATTAAGACTCCCTATTTGTTATTTCTTGCTGGGAAAAATTTTCTTCATTAGGCAACAGACTGGTACTTTTAGATGAGCATTTGTAATTGACAACTTTAATAAAAATATGAAAGCCAAGAGTTGTTCTTACTTAAGATGACAGAGTTGAACTTACCATTCTTAGACAGAGAATATTTTGTAAACACTGACAGTTGTATTTTCTTGGAGAAGTGTATGTCAACAGTGTGTTCTGTATAGAATCTGTGCTTCTTAGATTCAGAGATTGGACTAATGTTTGACCAAGTCAGGAAGATACCACTGGGAAACTTTTTCTTCCCTCAGATGAGAAAACCTTGTGAGATCAGACAACTACTGTTCTGGCATTTTTTAGCCATGTGTTATGGTTTGAATCTAAACAATGATCTTCAGAGCTGCATGCATTAAAGTCTTGGTTGCCCATCAGTTGATGGGCTTTCCAGACATAAAAGGGCCCTCACTTCAGTAATGGGTTAATCCATTGCTGAATTCATGGCTGAATGGACTGTTAGGAAGTAGAGCCCGATTGAAGGAAATAGATCACTGGGGAATGCATTTTTGTCCCTGGACCATTTCCCTTGCTTTGTTTCCTGGCCAACGTAAGGTAAGCAGCTTTGCTTCATCACATGTTCTCCTCCTGACTTCAGGACCAAAAGCAAGAAATTCAGCCAAGTGTGGACTGAAACCATGAACCAAAATAATTGTTTCCTCTTACTAAGTTGTTTATGTCAGCCATTTTTTCATGGCAAAGGCAAGTTGAATAACATACCAGGTGACCTGTTGACCCTTTCCAGCTTTATGGTGCTTATCTATGAATCTGAGTTACCACTATAATATGTTATTGTAGAGGTAAAATGAGATCTTGCTTATCTCAGTACCTGCAAAAGTTAAAGCTGTAATTGGTAAATTTTGTCCTATTGTAACTTTGTTCTCATATAAACTAACTATTTGCTTGGTCTAAATCAATAGGTGTCAAAAAAAATTTTAAGTCTTTTAACAAAGGCTGATATGAAAAACAGATATTTAGTCTTTAAGCCTTCAGAGCTTAAATTCCTTGTTTGTAAAAAATAATGGAAATTTTGAAGTGTAGTGTGTGTGTGTGTGTGTGTGTGTGTGTTTAAAAACAACTATCAGACAGGGCTCTGGTGGTTCACGCCTGTAATCCTAGCTACTCAGGAGGCTGAGATCTGAGGATCACACTTCAAAGCCAGCCCGGGCAAGAAAGTCCATTTGACTCTTATCTCCAATAAACACCAGAAAACTAGAAGTGGCATTGTGGCTCAAGTGGTAGAGCTCTAGCCTTAAGCTGAAGAGCTGAGGGACAACGGCCCAGGCCCAGAGTTCAAGCCCCACAACCAAAACACAAAAACAACAACAACAACAAAAAAAAACTATCAGGGTGATTACTATTAAAAAACCCATTGTTAGAGATAGTGTAGAGATAGGAGAATTCCTGTACACTGTTGAGAATGATGTAACTCTTGAAGCCACAGGAAGAATTCATATAACCCATGAGTTCCACTTCTTGAGTATTCACCAAGAGATCATTAAAACCAGACTCTCAAGAGACAGCTGCACACCTAGCTTCATCACAGCATTATTGAGAGTAATCAAAAGAGATGCATAGCCCAGGTGTCTTAGGTAGGTGAATGTCTGAGCAGAATGTGGTCTAGGGGTTCATTAAATTGCTACTCAGCCTTAGACAAGGAAGACATTTTGGTTCATGATTAAGCATATATGAACCCTAGGCTAGGTGAAATCAGCAGGCACTATAAAGCAAATAATGAACAGTTCCACTTGTATGAAATACCCAGCCTACTCAGATTCATAGAGACAGAATTGGGATAGTGATTATTATGGGCTGGAGGGAGAGAGGAATGAGGAACTGCTTATTGATAAGAAATTTCCATTCCTCAAGAAACAGAGTGGATGTAATCAGGGCTACTGAACCATATGTTTTATTGATTAAGGTAAAGTTTTATATTGTGGATATGTTACCACAACTATTTTTTGAAGTATACATTGAAAACCACGAACTATCTTTGTTTGTTTCCAGATTCTGAGACTTGAACTCAGGGCCTGGGTGCTGTACCTGAGTTTTTTTTCTTTTTTGCTCAAAGCTAGTGCTCTACCACTTTGAGCCACAGCGCCACTTCAGATTTTCTGGTGGTTAATTGGAGTTAAGAGTGTCATGGACTTTCCTGCCTGGGCTGGCTTTGAACTGAGATCCTCAGATCTCAACCTCCCAAGTACCTAGGATTATAGACATGAGCCACCAGCACCTAGCTACAAAGTAGGTGTCTACAAAGATCCAGTTAACTGTCACATTCAGTGATGCAAAGGTCCTTGAGGAACAAGGTCCAAAATCACCCTGTCCCTGTCTTCCTATCCCTTTGGCAATAGCTGGAATTATGTGTATCAACTGAGGGTGTGTGTGGAAAGCAAGTGTTGGATATATACTCTAAATAAAGGATCTGCCTTCCCCCCAGTGCTAAATCACTTGAAGAAACCAAAGAAAGAGCTGGCAGTACCTTGCTGAAATCGCTGATGAACCATCCTGTATTTGAGTTGAAGCCCCTGACAATACTAGTGATAAACAGCTTCATGTTATCCTCATAGGGAAGCAAACCTCCTGAGTTCAGAGCAGAACAGATTCAACGTTCAGAAGCTGATTTCACGGCAGAAATCAAATACCCAAGCATTTGCTGCTACTGCCTGGGGGTCCCAGAGCTATCAGCTAATCAACTGGAATTTGGTTGGTCTCCCAGGGAGAGGAGTAAAGTTGGGGAAGTGTCACAAGATCTGTACCTTGAGAATCAGTCTCTGCAAGTCTGGTATGGACTTAATCTCCTTATCTAGAATGCACAGAGAGAAAGCTGGTATGGAATAAGCCAGCAGTTAGCAGAACTGGAGAAGAGACAGAGTTTGTCTGAAAGACCTAGTTCGTTTAGTTAAATTCTCAGGAAGAAAGAGGAAAATATATATTTAATCATGGCAGTCCTCTGGATCAACAGAATAGTGTGTGAGATGTTTCCTGATTTATAGGGGTATTCTTAATGATAAATGCTAAGTTGAATTTCTTTTAAAGAAATTCATACTTAGATTTCAAAATATAAGAGCTGAAGAGCTTTCTAAGAATATTGTCTTGTAACAAATTTTCCTGGAACCAAGCAGTAGTGGTTCATGCCTGTAATCCTAGCTACTCAGGAGTCTGAGATCTGAGGATCCTTGTTCAAAGCCTAGGCAATCAGTCCCTAAGACTTTTTTCTTTTTCTTTTATTTTTTTTGCCAATCCTGGGGCTTGAACTCAGGGCCTGGGCACTGTCCCAGAGCTGCTTTTGCTCAAGACTAGCACTCTACCACTTGAGCCATAACACCACTTCTGGCTTTTTCTGTTTATGTGGTACTAAATAATCGAACCTAGGGCTTCATGCATGCTAGGCAAGCACTCTTATCACTAAGCCACATTCCTAGCCCCCCAAGACTCTTATCTCCAGTTAACCACTCAAAAACTGGAAGTGGAGCTGTGGTTCAAAGTGGTAGATCACTAGCTTTGAGCAGAAGAGCTCAGGGACAACACCTAGGCCCTGAATTCAAGCCCCACAACCGACAAAAAAAAGAAAAGAAAAGAAAATTTTCCTGGGCATATTCTCCAAGAAGCAAATCCTTATCCATGAAAGCACCATTGCTCACAAAAATAAAAATTAAAGGTAATAATTTAAAACAACAGACTGAGCACTGGTGGCTTGTGCCTGTGATCCTAGCAATTCAGATGAATGAGATCTGAGGATTGTGGTTCAAAGCCAGCCTAGGCAGGAAAGTCTGTGAGACTCTTATCTCCAATTAAGTCTGTGAGACTTATCTCCACCAGAAAACTGGAAGTGGAGTTGTGGCTCATAGTGGTAAAGTGCTAGCCTTGAGCAAAGGAGCTCAGGGACAGTGCTCAGACCCTAAATTCAAGCTCCATGTCACACACACACACACACACACACACACACACACACACACACACACACACACACACACACACACACACACACACACACACACACACACACACACACACACACACACACACACACACACACACACACACACACACACACACACACACACACACACACACACACACACACACGTCCTTAGGTAATCTCATAAAATAGAATGGAGTATGGTACATATCACAGTATTGAAGAATCTTGGAAAAGTGAACAAAGCCATTCACAAACAGCAACATGTTGGAGGATACAATATCAAAGTAGGAAAATCCAGAGAACAGAGTAGATAAGTAGCTCAACACGAGAATTAAAGACTTTTTATTTAAAGAATGGGAAATGACCACTTGATAGAATGGGATTTCTTTTAAAGATGGTGAACATATTGTTCATATTCTAGAATCAGATATAATCACTCATGCAGCTTGTCAGTGTACTTAAAATCACTAAATTGTGTACTCCAAAATGGTGAAATTTATGTTACCTCAATTTCAGTTTATTCACATTATAAAAAATAAACTATTAGAGTAAATCTTCAGTGAAATAATAAAAACTTACAGGGAAAAAAGTGGATTTAAACCCTCGGGCAATTAAAATTGAAATTCTGTATTTTTTCTACATTGTATCAAATGTTAAATATTTATCAAACATTTATAAATTACCTACTCTGGATTTTAACAGAAATCTCCCCTTAAGATGCTTAAAAACTTAGAGAAGGTATACTCATAACTGGGGGTTGAATGATGATAATATTCTTTGCTTCACTATACTCTCTGTGGACTTGTTTGCTAATCTTTTTTTTTCTGTTTCTATTTCCACCATGAGTAGTGCTAAAGTATAAAGGAATAGAATGATAAATATAAACATTTTAATATGCACGTGTCTTACATGCCTACTCTCAAGACATTGAAATTTAGATCCTGCTGCATCTTGTTTCCCAACTTTTTAATCACTATAGTAACTTAAATGCAAAAGTAATAAGAATTAGCTGGGGCTGGGGCTGGGAAGGTGGCTCAGTGGTAGAGCGTTTGCCTTGTATGCATGAGGCCCTGGGTTTGATTCCTCAGCACCACATAAGCAGGGAAAAAAAAGCCTGAAGTGGTGCCATGGCTCAAGTGGTAGAGCACTAGCCTTCAGCTGAAGAGCTGAGGGACAGCGCCCAGGCCCAGAGTTCAGGCCCCAAGACCAGACCACCCCCCCACCAAAAAAAAGAATTAGCTGGGGATACTCAACGTCGTATTATTTGGAACTTGAATTTGATTTTGAGAACATGTCAAGAAACCAAGCTAAAATCATTGCATTATTTAATTCTCCATAGGTAGAAGATTTTGAGTGATACCTTACATTTACCTATTCTCTTAGAGATAACCTCTCAGTCATCTTCAAAGGACTGACATAGTAGGAAAAAGAGGAAACCCGTAATGATGTTCCATGTGTACATATTCATGTATGTTAATCCGGAGGCTTGAATTCAGGGCTTGGGCTGTTCCTGCGCTATTTTTGCTCATGGCTAGCGCTCTGCCACTTGAGCCACAGCTCTACTTCCAGCTTTTTTGATGATAATTGGAACTATATGTTTCATGGATTTTCCTGCTCAGGCTGGCTTTGAACTGCATTCCTCAGATCTCTGCTTCCTGAGTACCTAGGATTACAGGCTTGAGCCACCAGTGCCTGGCTAAACGAGCAGTTCTTTATATATTCAAGCTAAAAGGAAAAAAAAAAGTTTCAATTTATCACCAGCAGGATAGGAAATGATCTTGCATTGGTGACTGAGCCAAGAAGTAAACTTAGCTGTTCTTTGAGCTGGGATTTTTAGCAAGGCTGAGAGGGAGGAAATAGGCATTTCCCAGCAGAGATGGTTGCTGCTTCTAGGTTGATGTTGTCAATAACATTTACATGCTTCTATCAAGTTGTAACGTGATAGATACTAGATGCCACATGTATCTATTATGTCACATCAACCATGGCTCAGCCTGAGACTGACAACTTCTCTGCTGATCCTACCCAGCTCAGTCCTGCTGTGGTCCTGACAGCCCCAGCCTGTGTTGAGCCCCTTTGGCAAGGATCCTTCTGATCCTTCTGATTTTACTGCCTCTTTGATTCATTCAGGACTGCAAGGTTTTTCTGCAAGATTCAATTATTTCAGGGGTGTGTGTGTGTGTGTGTGTGTGTGTGTGTGTGTGTGTGTGTGTGTGTGTGTGTGTGTGTGTGTGTGTGTGTGTGTGTGTGTTTATATGTGTATGCATACAGTTTTTTTTGTCAGTTATGGGGCTTGAACTCTGGGCCTGTGTGTGTGTGTGTGTGTGTGTGTGTGTGTGTGTGTGTGTGTGTGTGTGTGTGTGTGTGTGTGTGTGTGTGTGTGTGTGTGTGTGTGTGTGTGTGTGTGTGTTTATATGTGTATGCATACAGTTTTTTTTGTCAGTTATGGGGCTTGAACTCTGGGCCTGGGCACTGTCCCTCAGCTCTTCAACTCAAGGCAAGTGTTCTACCACTTGAGCCACAGTGCCACTTCCGGTTTTCTGGTGTTTTTTTGGAGATAAGAGTCTCATAGACTTTCCTGTCCCAGCTGGTTTTGAAGTGTGATCCTCAGATCTCAGCCTCCTGAGTAGCTAGGATTACAGGCAAGAGCCACTAGCACCCAGCTCAGATATATTTTTAATGTCTAAGTGATAAATAAGAATAACAAGTGGCAAACCTGTCACTTTCATGTTTAGTAAGTGTCAAGGATGATTTTTAAGACAACACTTACTGACTCACTTAATCTTCATAAGCATTCCTTCAAGGAATGTAAGTTGTTGTAGAGAAAAGGCCTTTTCTGAGAGTAGAAGGAGATTATTATAAAAGAAAATGAATAAACAGCAGAAGAGACAGCAGTGACACAGTGCATGAGATCGCCAAACCACACATTAGGGAAACAGCAAGGAGCCGTGGGGTTTCCTTAAACACTTAATTAGCTCATTGCCCCAGAAATTTGAGATAATTAAACTTGCTGTGTACAGTGATTTTTGTTCCTGTCAAAATGCTGAATGTTCATCCAGAGCCTAATAGTGGTATGTGTGTGCGTGCGTGTATGCGTGTGCGTGCGTGTGTGTATGTATATGTACTGGTCCTGGGGCTTGAACCTGGACTCTGGGCCCTAGCCCTGAGCTCTTTTGCTCAAGGCTAATTCTCAACCACTAGAGCCAGAGCTATTCTTCTGGGTTTTTTGGTGATTATTTGGAGGTAAGAGTCTCACAAACTCCTCAGATCCCAGCCTCTTAAGTAGTTAGGCTTAGAGGCCTGAGCCACCCACGCTTAGCCTGTTAAATGTTTTTTATATAAATAATTTATATCTATTTCCTTTCATTGTTGCCTGTCAAATGCATGTGTGTGATACAGGATTACTTGTTTTCTCTTTATCTCCCATGTTTTAGAATGACTGGAGAGAAATACATATTAGAGCTAGGAAATCATACTTATCCTTAGCTTTTTAAAGTGAATAATTATTATATGTAATAGCTTAGTAATGCTGTTGTGCTGGTTATGAAAACAAGGATTTTTTTTTAAAGCTCAAAGAAATGGGGCAATGCTTAGAAATTGGGAAATGAGGGGCCTTTACCAAAGCCTAAGCTCTGTGACCCCAGGTAAATCATTTCAACTTCACTACATTATTTATTAGATTATTTTGAAGGTAAAATGAAATTAAGATATAGAAGCACCTTATAACACTTTTGAGGGGTTTATTCCTTTAGAAAAAAATTATATTTTTGTTATGTTTAAGTAGTGGTACAAAGGAGTAACCATTCAACAAATCAGTTTATGGATACAATGCATCTTTGTTTTGTTGTTTTGTTTTGGGTCCGGTCATGGGGCCTGAACTCTGGGCCTGGGCGCTGTCCCTCAGCTCTTCAGCTCAAGGCTAGCGCTCTACCACTTGAGCCACAGCGCTACTTCCGACTTTTTTCTTTTTTCTTATGTGGTGCTGAGGAATCGAACCCAGGCCCTCAGGCATGCAAAGCAAGCGCTCTACCACTGAGCCACTTCCCAGCCCTGATACAATGCATCTTGATGGATGACACTTTTGAGTTTTCAAAGTCTCAATCATCCCTCTAGGAAGCGTTAGAGAAATACAGGAGAATATGTGAGTTGGTATGCGAGGGGCTTTTTTGCCAGCTGCATATCTACCGTATGAGAGAGTATATCAGTACAGAAGAGAGCAAAATTAGAAATAGAATCCTTGCTCTCATGACAAAAAGCCTCTGTGACCATGGGTAATTAAGGACTCCTCAACCAGCCGAGAGTTCATTGTATGGAACGGTAGCCCTCACTCACGCTGGAAAGTGGAGAGTCTCTGTCCTGTTCCACTCAGGCTCTACCAACTTTCCTGTAATTCACCTACTGGCTCAGGACTTGATTCATTTGCATTGTTGCATTGCTGTAGTTGGTCTCAGCATGCAGAGGTAAGAAAGACACAGCTAAATGCCTTTGTTATGTATATTATATTCTGCCAGCTTTTCACCCACACCCAAAAGGACTGAAGTATACACAGTACGTATTATATATAGTTTGATTTCTTCCTTGGTGACCTATTACACATATAGAAACCATTAGCTGTAAAGTCCAGAACAGGGGCTAAGAATTGCTGCGATGATTATATTGGAATGACATAATCATTCCAACTTTGTTTACCTATTATGTGTGGCTATTTCGTGCTACAGTGGCAGAGGTAAGCAAGTGTATTAGAGGCTATGTGACCTGCCTGCAAGACAGAAAGTTTTGCTATCTGGCTCTTTTTAGGAAAACCTTGATTAGGACTGGAGATGTAGTGCAATAGTAGAGCAGTTACCTAGTTATGTAGAAGGTTCTGGGTTTGTTCCCCAATATTAATATGCCTATTGTAGAGCAATGCTATTACTCCTCAGTAACCTCTGTCAGAATTAATTACTAAGACAAATTTATTTTACTCAGACAAGTCTCCTTTTGTAATGAATTACTTGCTATTTGTATTTTGGAATAAAATGCCTGCATTGGTATCACAGAATATCTAGCAAATATTTTTTTCAATATTTTGTATGTATTGACCTGAAAGTGTACCATATGTGGCTGGGGGTGGCAATGTCCTTATGTTTCCCACTATCAGAAAAAGAAGATATTATTTTTCAAACATTCATTTTCAAATAACTTTAATTTCCAAAGAAGTCACAATGGTACATAAAGTATCTAGATATTCTTCACCTAGTTTCTCCCTTAGTAAGTCCATGTTGGTACAATACAGTTCTCAAAATCAAAAATCCAATACTAATGTATCGCTATCAGCAAAACTCTAAACTGTATGTAGATTTCATCTGGTTTTCAGCTAATACCCTTAAATGTTCCAGTGTGTCATCCAGCATACATATATTGCCCTCTTATTTGTGATGTTAGACAGTGCTTGTAACTTTTTTATGTTGTTTTCTTTTTTCAAATTAAATTTTATTATCTTTAAACAAACATACAAAGGGATTTCATTCAATCAATTTATGAGGACACTGCATCTTGATCAGTGTCACCTCTTTTATCATTCTCTCTCCCCATCTATGTCAACCCTACCCATCCTCTCAATTTCCCTAGATAGAGGATTTTTTTTTTTTTTTTGGTTGGTCATAGGGTTTGAACTTTGGACTTGGGCGCTGTCCCTGCACTCTTCAGCTCAAGGCGAGCGCTGTACCACTTGAGCCACAGCACCACTTCTGGTTTTCTAGTGGTTTATTGGAGATAAGAGTCTCACGAATTTTCTTGCCTGGGCTGGCTTTGAACCGCAATCCTCAGATCTCAGCCTCCTGAATAGCTAGGATTTTATAGGCATGAACCACCAGTGCCCGGCCTAGATAGAGGATTTTTAAGGAGAAAAATTGTCATTTCATTATCAGTCACCACCAGTGGTTGAAATGGATAAACTTGAACACCACTCCACAGACCATCTCCTTTAAAATTCATCTTTTTATGAGTCTCCTCAAAACTCTTGGACTATCAGACAGAAATCTTGGGAAACATACTACTCACAGCATGTTTTTTTTTTAAAAAAAAAAAAAAAGAAAGAAAAAGAATAATGAAAACATAGGATATTACTTAGATGCTGTTTTTGTTAAAGCCAAGGATATGAAAAGTAACTTTTTTGTTTCTTTTTACAGAATGACATCACTCCTTTACACGTTGCATCGAAAAGAGGAAATGCAAATATGGTAAAACTATTGCTTGACCGAGGAGCTAAAATTGATGCCAAAACCAGGGTAAGAGTGCTACTCACATGTATGTGTGTACTTTCTTTTTTTCTTATTTCTTTTTTATTGTCAAGGTGATGTACAGAGGAGATACAGTTACATAAGTAAGGTAATGAGTACATTTCTTGTCAAACTTGTTACCCCTTCCCTCATTTTTCTCCCATGTTCCCTCCCCCCAAGGCCCCAAGTTGTACAGATCATTTCTGACGTACTGTCTTATGCATATCACTGTTGCATTGGTTCTCCCTTTTCTTTTGTCTCACCATTCTGTTGTTCCCCTTCTCTTCCCTAATTCAAATAAATGTATATACAATACCAGGATATCAAAATCAAATACAGTGACAAGATATACCATAGGAGAAAGAACATACAAAAGAAACAAACAATCACATAGTACATTAAAAACAACAACAACAACAAAGAAAAATCTCTTAGCGCCATGTCTTGGAGTTCATTTCATTTAGCATCATCTTATATGGTCATGTGTACATAGCTATTGAGCTATTCTGCTCATCGGATAAGATTTATCCTAGATGTATACTAATTATTGCAAATAAGGGAAACCATGGGATCTATGTTTCTTTGGGTCTGACTTATTTCACTTAATATGATTTTTTCCAAGTCTTTCCATTTCCTAGCAAATGGGGTGTTGTCATTCTTTCTGAAGGAAGCATAGAATTCCAGTGTGTGCGTGTGTGCGTGTGCGTGTGTGTGTATGTATCACATTTTCTTGATCCATTCCTCTACTGAGGGGCATCTGGTTTAGTTCTGTATCTTAGCTATGGTGAATAATGCTCCAATCAACATAGTTGTGCTGGTAGCTTTAGTATGGCCTTGCTTGTACTCATTTGGGTAAGTGCCCAGAAGTGGGATTGCTGTGTCATAGGGGAGCTCTATGTGGAGACTTTTGAGGAACCTCCATACTACTATCCAGAGTAGTTGAACAAGTTTAAACTCCTACCAACAGTGCAGTAGTGTTCCTTTTTGGCCACATTCCCTCCAGTATTAGATTTCTTGATTATAGTCATTCTTACTGGGGTGAGATGGAATCTCAATGTTGTTTTGATTTGCATTTTTTCATGTATCTATTGACCATTCTTATTTCCTCTTCAGAGAGGTCTAAGTCTTTAGCCCACTTACTAATGGGGCAGTTGTTCCTTTGAGGATTTGTTTTTGAAGGATTTAATTTTTTGAGTTCTAAGTATATTTTAGATATAAGGCCCTTGTCTGTTGTATGGCTAGTGAAGATCTTCTCCCTATCCCTGGATTTTCTATTGATCTTCTTTACTATGTCCTTTGCCATGAAGAAGCTCTGCTGTTTCATACAATCCCATTTGTCCAACCTTTCTTTGATTTGTTGTATTTCTGGATCTTTATTAAGATAATTTCAGCCTGTGACAAGGAGCCCTAAAGTTTCTCCTATTCCTTCCTGTAATGTTTTCAGGGTGTCTGCTTTGACTTCGAGGTCTTTGATCCATTTGAAGTTGATTCTGGTGCAGGGTGATATATAAGGATCTAACTTTAGTTTTCTACAGGTGTTTAACCAATTTTACCAGCACCATTTACTGAAGAGATTGTCTTCCATCGTATTTTTTTGGCTTTCTTATCAAAGATTAGGTGGCTATAGGTCTGTGGGTTCATTTCTGGATCTTCAGTACTATTCCATTGGTCCTTAGGTCTGTTCTTGTGCCAATACCAAGTTGTTTTGATTATTATGACTTTGCAATAGAGTTTCAAGTTTGGTATTGATATTCCTCCAGCACTGTTCTTTCTGCTAAGGATTGTTTTTGCTATTCCAGTCTTTTATTGTTCCATATGAATTTTTGGATTACTTCTTCTATTTCATTAAAGAATGAGGTTGGGATTTTGATGGGTATTACATTGAATTTGTAGACAGCCTTTGGCAATATTGCCATTTTCATGATGTTAATCCCCCCAATTCAGGAGCATGAGAGGTTTTTCCAATTCCTTAGTTCTGCTTTAATTTCCTTTTTCAGGTTTTTAAAGTTTTCCTCATAGAGATCCCTCACTTCTTTGGTTAATTCCTGGGTATTTTATTTTTTGTGGGGCTATTACAAAAGGAGTTGCTTTCCTGATTTCAGCTGGGCTCTTCTCATTATTGGCATACAGGAACACCATTGATTTTTGAGGGTAATGTTATACACTGCTACTTTGCCAGAGTTTCAGCTCTGTACAAGTAACTTGGGAGTGGAGTCGGTGGAGTTCTTTAAATACAAGATCATGTCACCTGCAAAGAGAGAGGGTTTTACTTCCTTTTTCCCTATTTGGATCCCCTTCATGTTTGCATCTTGCCTTATTCCTCTAGCTAGGCATTCTAATACTAGAATGGATAGAGTGAATACCCTTGTCTCATTCCTGAATTTAGAGGAAATGACTTTAGCTTTTCTCCATTAAGTGTAATGCTAGCTGTAGGTTTGTCATACACAACCTTTACTGAAGAATGTTCCATGGATTCCTAGTTTCTCCAGAGCTTTCATCATCAAGGGGGTGTTGGATCTTGTCAAATGCTTTCTTTGAGTCTATTGAGATGATCATCTGGTTCTTACCCTTGCTCTTGTTGATGTAATGAATTACATTAATTGACTTGCATATATTGAACCAGCTTTGCATCCCTGAAATGAATCCTGTTTGATCATGGTGTATGATTTTTTTTTTGATGAGTTGTTCAAGTCGATTGGCCAGCAATTTGTTGAGAAGTTTTTCATTGATATTCATCAAAGAAATGGGTCAATCATCCTCTTTCTTTGATGAGTCCCTGTCAGGTTTGGGGATGAGGGTCATGCTGGCTTCATAGAGTGAACTTTCACTTTCAGTTTCATTGAAGAGTTGGAGGAGTATTGGTGTGAGTTCTGCTTTGAAGGCCTTGTTGAATTCAGCTGTGAATCCATCTGGTCCTGGGCTTTTCTTGAAAGGGAGGTCTCTTATTGCTGTTTCTATTTCAATGCTTGATATGGGTCTGTTTAGTTGGTTTAAGTCTTCTTTGTTTAGTTTTGACATATCAATATTTGCTATAAATTCTTCCATTTCTTCCACGTTCCCAAATTTGTTAGCATAAAGGTTTGAGAAGTATTCCCTTATAATGTTCTGAAGCTTGGTTGATTATATGGTGATGTTTCCATTCTTAGCTTTGATTTTGTTTATATTTGGGTGTGTTCTCTTCTTTTTTTGGTAAGATTTGCTAAGGGTCTGTCCATTTTGTTAATTTTTTCAAAGAACCAACTCTTTGTTTTGTTGGTTCTTTCTATGGTTTTTTGGGGGAGGAACTCTAACTTATTTAATTCTGATTTAATTTTAATTATTTCTTTCTGATTACTGGATTGGGGTTTGGTTTGTTGCTCTTTTTCAAGGAGCTTCAGGTGCATCATTAAATTGTTGGTTTGAGATCTCTCCAATTTGTTGATGTAGGAACTCGGAGCTATAAATTTTCCTCTGAATTCTGCCTTCACTGTGTCACTGGTAATTTGTATGTTCATTTTTGTTAAATATCATGAACATTTGAATTTCCTTCCTAATCTCTTCCATGACCCACTGGTGGTTCAACAGTGTGTCATTCAGCCTCTCTGTGTTACAGGATTTTCTTTGGTGGCTTTTGGTGTTTTATTCCCTTGTATTCCCTAATTTTATTCCCTTGTATTCTGAGAGAATGCAGGCAATAAATTCAATGTTTCTGAATTTGGACAGAGTTGCTTTGTGACCTAAAATGCATGTGTGTTCTTTCAGGAAGTGGGAATACTGTCCCAAATACTTTTGCATTGGTTAATTGCTGGCTTCTTTTCTGTTTCATTTATTCTAATCTCTTGAAAAATAACTATCACATTTTTGGCTGTTTTTGGAGGGGGAGTGTCAATCATGGGGCTTGAACTCTGGACCCCATCCCTGAGCTTCTATACTCAAAGCTAGTACTTTACTTCTTGGAGCCACAGCACCACTTGTGGTTTGGAGGTGGTTAATGGGAGATAAAGAGGCTCACAGACTTTCCTGTCCAGGCTGGCTTTGAACTGTGACCCTCAAATCTCTGCCTCCTGAGTAGGATTACAGGAGTGAACCTTCAGCACCCAGCTCACATTTTTTTTTCTTAAAATGGGGTAGCCATCCATATTTATACATCATGAATACATGTTTAAATAGCATCTGGCCTTAATTATATGAACAAGGTCTACTGTGTAGAGTTTGATTCTACTCAATTTTCAACAATTACATTGACATTACAGGCTGAACTATTTGGTCAGTTTGATATTAAAATGGATAGTTTCTTTAATTGAAAACTAAATTTACTCTTCTTCACTGCTGGTAGGAATCTAAAATGCTGTGGTCACAACAGGAAACAGTATGGACATTCCTCAAGAAGTTAAAAATAGGACTGCCATATGGTCTCTCTCTATACTGCTCCTGGGTATAGATCCAAAATAATTGAAAGCTCAGATATTAGCACACTCATATATATTACAGCATTATTTGCAAGAGCCAAGAGCTGGATTAAAAACTTAAATGTTGATTAATAAATGCATTTTAAAATGTAGTATGTACATAGAAATGAAATAATATTTAGCCACAGAAAAAAAGGAAATCATATCACATGGACTTTATGCTGAGAGAAATAAGCCACTCACAAAAGCAGGAATAAGGTATAATTCCACTTCTATGAGTTACCTATAAAGAGTCAAAATCATGGAAATGGGATGGAGCTATAGCTTCATGCTAAAGCATGTGATTAACCATGTATAAGGCCCTGGGTTCAATCTGCATCGTCAAAGCATAAAAATGTAGAAATATAAAATAAATTGTGGTGGTAGGAAGGAGAAATTGAGGAATTTTTTTTAATAAAGCAAGGTTAGAAGGTTCTATAACTCATTCTACCACAGTGTGACCTAGTTGACACCACTGGAATATGCACTTAAGAATGTTTTTTAATTCTAGCTACTCAGGAGGTTGAGATCTGAGGATCATGGTTCAAAGCCATGGAAGGAAGGTTTTTCTAGTACTGAGATTTGAACTCAGGACCTTATGCTAATTACTAATCTTGCTTGCTCAAATAGTACTCTACTACCTAAGCCATGTCTTCAATAACATAATTAAAACATTTATAGCTAGAAATTTTTAAAGCCAGCAAATATATCTAATGAGATACTTATGGTATGTTATATTTTTTTTATTCTTGTGGTGGTAGTAGTACCAAGGCATGAACCCTTGGTCCTCATCAATGCAATTTATTTGGTATGAAGTTCTGTGGACATGAAAAAGAACTGAAACTTAAAATTGAACTTGAATCCTGGTTAAGAGTTTAACCAGCTAAGTTAGCTTGTAATTTCACCATCTGAAGATAAAGAAAACTAATGGTCAGCTTGAAGGATTACTGCAGTCTTAAAGATGAAAATTCAAAACAATACCAACATGAAGCAGACCAGAAATAATGCCAGTCATTACGAATGTGTCTTTGAGCCCTTTTAATATTAAACTTCTAGCCAATGAGTTTTCATGTTCCTACCTGTCATGTATGTGTTACACAATCTGAGCAAAAGCCAGCCAGCCTAATAAAAAGATGACTTCTCCATAAACATCCACTTATTTAAGGGCTACCATTCCCTATCATTGTACCTCCGGCAGACCTGTGTTCCTCCCTTCCGTTAGTCGCAGTCTCCATGTTTCTAAAACTAGCCTCGTAACCTTAACTGATTCCTGTAGTGCTTTAATTGATTATTTCATTCATCAATCACTGCATTTATTCATTCAATCCATAAATTACTATTGAGTATCTACTGTGGATCAGGCATGGCAGGCAGAAAAAGCAAGACAGGACATCATTTTCTGGACCTTTATGATCAGTAATTTTGTCTTCTTATCTAGCCTAACTGTGGATTTCATCAGATGACCCAGACTTCTTTGTCCTGATGGCTACTGAGCCTGAGAACCATGTATGCACCTTGTACACACACACACACACACACACACACACACACACACACACACACACACACACACACACACACACACACACACACACACACACACACACACACACACACACACACACACACACACACACACACACACACACACACACACACACACACACACACACACACACACACACACACACACACACACACACACACACACACACACACACCCCTTCCAGAGAGGAAATGTGAGGGGCAATGAAGGTTGGCTCTGAAGGACTGTGTCTGTTGGAAAATAAATTGAAGATAAACCTTACTGTACTGATTTTTGTATGTTTCAAGAAGGTATTGTCATCATTATTATCTTTTATTTTTTTTTGGTCAGTCATGGGTCTTAAACTCTGGGCCTGGGTGCTTTCCCTGTGCTCTTCAGCTAAAGGTGAGCGCTCTACCGCTTGAACCACAGACCACTTCTGGTTTTCTAGTGGTTTATTGGAGATAAGAGTCTCACGGAGTTTCCTGCCTAGGCTGACTTTGAACCATGATCTCCAGATCTCAGTCTCCTAAGTAGCTAGGATTATAGGAATGAGCCACTTGTGCCCAGCCATTATTATCTTTTGTGTAAAAGAATGCTAAGACCATTGCTGTGAAATCTGTGTTCTTCTGCTGGGCATAGGCTGTTAAAAGACACTGTAAGGAATAACAAATAGAGATACACTGCTTTTTTCACTTGACTATTACATGGAGATATGGATCATTTGTAAATAAGAGAAGTATCTCTGAGGAGAAATGTAGTATGTGGGAGCCAAGCAGCCTGACAGCCTCTGGGATTCTGATAGGTGGATTGGAAATTACTTTATCACTCCTTCTGTAGATAAGCATCATCAGTCATCAAAACAGCAAATTAACCAAGTACTCATGACTTTAATCCTAGCTACTCAGGAGGCTGAGGATCAAGGTTCGAAGCCAGCCCAGACATATCTTAGATTTTTTTTTCCAGTTAACTATCAAAAAGCCAGGAGTGGACATGTGGCTCAGCTGGTAAAGCACCAGCCTTGAGTGAAAAATCCAAACAAGACCACAAATTCCAGCCCCAGTAACAATACACACACACACATACACACACACATAGCAAACTAGCAAAAAATTGTCACTTTGCATGCTACCAAATACTTTCACAATTTGTTTGGTACAGTAAGAAAAGAAACAACTATGCAGGAACTTGACATAGGGTTACTGTAGTGTCACAGGAGACAGCTTGGAGATAAACATCAAAGTTCTTCTGGATGAAACTATCAGCAATGGAATTTTTTTAAGTAGAACTTGCTGTGCAGCTTGGGTCCCCTACCACCTATCTGGTTTTGACTTGGATTTACTTTTTTTCATCTCATGTGAATACATGTGGATGTGAAGGAAAGACTTGATAAACCAGAGGACAGAAAAGCCTGTCAATCTTTTGTTGTTTTCCGGCTGTGGAATGGCTTAGGGGAGGGGTGTCAATAGTTCATAGACTGAATTGTTCATAGACTGAATTCCTGGCAGGCCAAATGGAAGAAAATGTAGCATATCCCCAAACTATGTGAACCGTGTGTGTTCTCATCAAAGCTTTCCTTCTGCCTTGCCAAAAGGAGGAAAAGAAGGGGTGGGGCGGGTGGTGGGTGGTGGGAGGGGGGAGAAGGGGGGGAAACTGAGCTAAAATGTCATAAAGCCATTGAGGACAGTGGAATGTTTTTCATCATTACAAGATGTGGCTACCCAACCCAGTTGTAGCGTTTGAGAAAATAATGTTACTTTCCCATCTACCTACTCAACACTTCCTGCTATTGTGGCTACCTGGTTTCATTGAAATCTGAGTTGGCGTGCACTAATTCCCTGGGGTTTGGGTTCTTTGCTTTCTGTTTGTTTTGCAATACTAGGATTTAAACTCAGGGCTTTGTGCATGCTAGGCAGGTGCTCTACCACTTGATCCACACTTCCACCCCCCCTTTTCTCTGGTTATTTGCT
Source organism: Dipodomys merriami (assembly GCF_024711535.1). Lineage (NCBI taxonomy): Eukaryota > Metazoa > Chordata > Mammalia > Rodentia > Heteromyidae > Dipodomys > Dipodomys merriami. The sequence goes on from NW_027202715.1 coordinate 26,127,857, forward strand.
CAGGCCATAATTATGTTTCACAGTCACATGTGACCATACCTCTGTTGAGATGGGGTCTTGCAGAGTTTTTTCCCTTGGACTAGCCTGAAAACCTGATCTTCCCATCCTTCACCACTCTCCTAGCTGGGATGACAGGTACATCTCACCACATCCAGTTATTGGTTGAGGTAAGGTAGATCTTACAACTTTTTGCCTTGGCTGACTTCAGACTGTAATCCTCCTGAGCCCAGCCTGGAGACCAGCATCTCCTGACTTCACTTCAGAGGCCAACTCTAGAAAGATCTTTGTCCTATGACTCTCTTCCCTGCCTGGGATGCTGACTTAATAAAGGATTCCGTTTAAAAGAAAATCCATAGAGCCCTCTCATTCAAGGAAGTAAACTTGAATTGTGCTCAGAGTAATCTGAGTGGTTGCTGAGCAAGATCTTACCAGCTAGCAAAGCAGCTTGAGCGTGTATTTTAATTTTGGATTTAGGGCTTAATCTCTAGTCTTAAATGTGACTAGAAAGTGGTATAATTGTGTCCTGAGAAAAATTCACATTCCTAACTCTTTATTTCCTTCTTAATACAGACAGGGAGCTGTCCCTGATCATCTGTTTTTGTTTTTTTTCTGCAGGTTATTTTAACTTTATAGGCCTTTAAGAAAAATTATACTCTCAGCTACTACTTGGAAGGCAGAGAGCTAGGGGATTGAGATTCCAGGCCAGCCTCAGAAAAAATTAACCAGACCTTAATATCAACTAAGAAAGCTCACCATGGTTGTGTATGTGTGTGTGATTCCAGCTATGTAGAAAGTCTAAATAGGAAGACTCCCCCCCCAGTCAGAGCATACCCACCCAAATACACATAGAATCCTCCCTTAAACATAGCTGTAGTAGAAGGGTAGAGGCATATGTGACTCGAGGTCAAGTAGTAGAACTCCTGCCTAGCAGAAGACTAAATACAAACCCTAGTAGAACTTTTTTCTAGATTAAGAGAAGAGCTGGGCACTGGTGGCTCAGGCCTGTAATCCTAGCTACTCAGGAGGCTGAGATCTGAGGATTACAATTCAAAGCCAGCCCAGGCAGGAAAGTCTGTGAGACACTTTTCTACAATCAACCACCAGAAAACCAGAAGCGGTGCTGTGGCTCAAATGGGAGCCTTGAGCTGAAGAGCTCAGAGACAGCAGCCAGGCCCAGAGTTCAACTTTCTTTACTTCCCTGTCCTGATACCTTTCTGGTAATGTTGGAAAGCTCATTTACCTTACTAAAATAGTGATCTAAAAGTAGTGGGTGTGTGTCACATGCCTGGTTCTCCAGAAGAATCTACAAAGCAAGCACAGCACAGTTTTTAATTTTAGCTAATTGCTATATGTTTCCCAGTGCAGGTGTTCAGAAGGTGATCCACTTTATCCTCCTATTTTCCCTTAGCAGATGTTGGTGACGCTCATATCCAATTTCTTTTTAATAATTCCATACCAGTTAGGCCCACAAATACTCCATAGTCATCAACTATAAAACATTTTTCATTGTCTTCCTTTACCAAAGGATAGACAGCAATTCAATAAGTCACCATTTCTGTTTATTTATGAATCTTAAGTTACTTGAAAATACAACATTTTGTTGAATGCTGGTTGCTCATGTCTGTAACCTTAGCTGTTCAGCAAGCTGAGATCTGAGGGTCACAGTTTGAAGCCAGATCAGGAAGACATATGTGAGAGACTTTTTAATCTCTAATTAACTAGAAAAATCCAACAGGGATGTGTGTTTCAAATGGTAGAATGCTAGCCTTGAGTGAAAAAGCTAAGTACAAGGCCCTAATAACTGGCACACACACCAAAAAAACAACCAAGGTCAAACAAACTATGAGGTTTATAATGGTTATCAAACAAAAGTTGAAATTAATAGCATAATTAGTGTAATTATATTAAAGAATTCTCATGTATAAGGTGGTATATTATTTCAATATATAGTTTCATATTTTATACATAATGTATTTTCACATTATTTAAAATGTATGTTATACTAGGTTCCAGTGACTCATGCTACTCAGGAGGCTGAGATCTGAGGATGCTAGTTCAGAGTCAGCCCAGGTAGAAAAGTCTGTGAGAGTCTTATCTCAATTAACTACCAAAGAGCTGGAAATGGAGCTGGTGCTCAAGTGAGAGAGATTTGTCTTGAGCTAAAAACCTCAGAGACAGCACTCAGGCTGAGTTCAAGCCTCAGGGGACACACACACACACACACACACACACACACACACACACACACACACACACACACACACACACACACACACACACACACACACACACACACACACACACACACACACACACACACACACACACACACACACACACACACACACACACACACACACACACACACACACACACACACACACACCAATCTCCATTCCTCACTGGTGGGGGTGGAGGGGAATTAGCTTTAAAAAGCAAACAAAGAAGGAAAAGGTAGCTATCTGTATGTGTGTTTCTGTATGTCTATAATGATTTGATGTTTAGAATACTAAATATGAACAACACTAAAACCAAGGAAGCCAAGAAAGAATAACGTAAAATCTTAAAGATCAAAATAGAAAACTATAAAAGAAATAGCATAAAGGTAATGTTGTAGTCTCAGAAAGCTGTAATTTTCCTAAGAGAAAGGATTTTGCCATCTTTTACTTGATTATTAAAACATATAGAATGTATACCAGAAAAGGGGATTAGAAAGAAATGTGTTTTTCTCCTTTAAATTAGTGGCAGAAATAATTTTGTGATGTGAAAGGAATATTGGATGCTTATAGTTTCAGAGATTGCTTGACAACATAGAAGAAACCTAACCCTTCAGGGGCAGCTATGAATGTAAACTGTCACTCCAACCTCTTACTTCCGTGTGACCTTGGTTAGGTACATGAAACCTTTATCATCTATTTATAAAACCACTGATGCTTTCTCATGATATAAATGTCAAGATTAAATAAGACCCAAATACAAAATGTCTGTAAGAGGGGCCACTCAAAAAAATGTCATTTCACTTCCTCTTAGATAAACTGTATAACAGTTTAATGCTCCACAAAGTGAAGATACCCTGAGAATTGTTGGTGAAAAGATGTAATATAGTATAATATAATATAATGTAATAGTTTTTGCTATTACATTATAATTAATATCATTTAGTTTACCTTTGGCTCACATCACATTTCTTCTCTGTGAGCACTCTCTACAGTATCTTTTACTGTTCTTACTTTCCAATTAAGTATTAGTTTCTGTCTTACATTTACATTATGTCTTGCTATTTGCTCAGGCCAGCCTAGAAACATTTAATATACAATATATATTATATATTTAACAATCACATGCAACAGGAATCTTTTTGCTTGAATTTCTTTTCCTTCTCAAGAGTGAGAGGGGTGTGTGTGTGTGTGTGTGTGTGTGTGTGTGTGTGTGTGTGTGTGTGTGTGTGTGTGTGTGTGTGTGTGTGTGTGTGTGTGTGTGTGTGTGTGTGTGTGTGTGTGTGTGTACGTGCGCATGCATGAGAGAGAGAGACAGAGAGAGAATTGGTTTGGTTTAGCTTAGTTTGATTTGTTTCTAGCTTGGATTTTGCTTAGAAAGAGAGGGACCTTGCCCCTCTGTACAGTATGTTCTCAAATAAAATAAAATACAATTAAAAAAAAAAAGAGAGGGACCTAGCAGATAAAAATCAAAATAAATATGTCACTTCTTGAAAATATTTGCCACGTCATTCATTAGTACCCCAGTATTGGATTTGAGCAAATTGAACCTATGAAGAATATGTTCTAGGCCTGTATTTTCAGGTATGATACTCTAATATCCTGTTCCATGCTCTTCAGAATAATCAGACCTAAAAGACAATGTTTTTGTCCTTCCTGTGGTAGTGTTTTTGTTCTTCCTGTGGTAGTGTTTGCTCTTAGGCAAACATAGAGAGCATTCTGTTCGGCCAGCAAAGTGCAGTTCCCCCTCACTAAGAAAATTACTGTCACTGAGATGAAATACAAGATCTGGAAAAGCCAGTTTTCCTTGATTCACAATTCTGCCCAAGGGAGATTTGTTCATTATTTAGTGTTTTGAAAGCCAAGGGAATTGAAAAATAAATAAATTACCTACCAACCCATGCAATTTCATTTCCCTCTTGTACTGTTACCATAGCAACTTATCATCTCCCTCCTCTCTGGTCCAACTACATGTGCTGTGTTGTTGTAGCAGCCTCCCCTCAGTCCCCCAAGAATTGCCTTTGTCAGGAATTTTTGAGCGGGAAGTTGTTGGTGCTGTAGCCTCTTGAGGAACTGTTTTTGTCTCAGAATCCATTCTCTTGCTAGGCAAGCACTCTACACCTGAGCTAGGTCCCCAGCAAGTTTTCATTTTTCAAATGAAGACCATAGGATTTTTGGTTATGTTTTCAGACCTGGAGTTTGACTCCGGGCCTAGAGCTTGCTAGGCCCTTCCACTTTGAGGATAAAATGCTATGATGATTCCTAAGTTTGCTTCACAATCAAGCAAGGGAGAAAAGGCTGGGCTTAGATGAACTGTGACTGATCTTGAGGTGACAAATAGTTACTTTTTAAACTGATGAAATCAGCAAAAAATGATTTCCAATGGACAGTATGCCTCAGAGGATTTGATGGTTGAAATAGATTTTATTCTTCACCAAACATTTTGCATGTAGTATGCATATAACATTGTGCTTTGAGGAAGATCATGTTCAAGGACCAAGGAAGTAAGCTGAAATAATCATTTGTTCATGTGACCAGAGTTTGAAATGTTTACACGTAGTATTCTGGAAACCTTTGAGAGAAGATGTAAGAAACAATTTTAACTTTTCAGTTCATAGAAAACAATGTAGTGCTGTGTGGATGTGTGAAATGTTTTTTCAAGGTGAAAGGGAAATTTATCTTTTGAGTTTTATATCATGTTTGTGGTCATGTTTATGGGTTCCTGTGTTTTCTTTTGTTAGCAAAGCACTGTCACCACTTGAAAGGCAGCTTTACTTTGGTGTTATAAAAGCAAATATTTTAACAGCATAAAAGGCAAAATATTTAAACCTGTGCAAGGAATGTGCTAATCAGGTCCCAAAATGTTTGTGATTCCGATTTTCTTTTCTTAGGACAAATTTATTCAACACAAAGTAACCCCTTCTGACTATATTGTGCTGAGTCTCCTGAGTTACTTGCTGGAAGCCTTCCACTCTTGGGAACACCATTGCCAAGGGTGACTTTGGTCTTCTTTAGCCAACCTCCTGAGGCCCTCCTTGGGGACGTACATGTAGAAATGTCATCAGAAAACCTGTTTCTTATGTGGCCTGGAGACTTGAGAGATTATATGGCTTTCATGACCTGAAAGTTGGGTACCCAACTTGTCTACCAGCTCCAGGCACTTGTCATATCAATATTGATTTGGCTACTATCAGTTTCTTCTTCAAAAGCAGTTCATGGGTAGCAATCCAGTTTCTCTTAGAAGTCAACATCTAGTGCAGATTCGTGAGCTCTTTCATATGGTCACAGGGGTGCTGAAGGAGGAAAAGCTTCCAGCCCCAAACCAAGGACTAAGGCCCTTGCCACCCTTAAACTCCTTTCCCAAATGAAATCTCAGAGTCAGATGAACAGTCAGCCCAGAGACAAGGAAAAAATGTGCAGGCTCTGGCACATTGTCAACCTAGCTGCCTTTGGCTGGTCCCCACCACTTCATTCCCCCATCTTCCATCATCCAACAATAAATGTTGTCTATCTTGTGCTCACATCTCTTGCTGCTTAGAAATGGGTGTGTGAGAGGGAAGGGAGAGTCCTCCCTAGCTGCTCTGGGGAAGACGGGAGAGGCCTGGGATGCTCTGGCTTCAGATTGTATTTTCAAGGAATGTTAATACTATGGAGATACTTTTTAGTAGATTCGAAACAGAGTGTACCTGCTTGCACACACAGTACAATGGTTAGGCTTACATTCCAATCTGTTCACCCAGTCTAGAATATCTCAATATATTGAATCAACTTCCAGGACAATTTTAGATTGATTATCCTTAGTGTAAGTTTTTGTTTTATCAATTAGAGAAGTCATCGAATTGGGGAACACAGAAGCCAGGGCATGTATGAAAACTTCTCCAGAGGGCTTGGGGTCACTTGGTTGGTAAACGATGAACTCTCCACATCCCCATTTCCCTACCTCTTCCCTGACACATAGGCCTGCTGCAGTCCTAGAGGAGAAAGAACTCCAACTCTTACCCATAGGGACCTAGGGTACAAAACCCTGTGAGTGGGAAGAAGCAAAAAGGGAGGATGGAAAGTATTACTGCCATATTGACAGCTGCAGGCTGCTGCGTGGTTGAATAAACAAGTTCTTTCACATATCATACGGTTATAAACACACTGCAGGCAACCGAAACAAAGTACTTTACGGAGTTGTCCTATGATAGATCATTGAAAAGAGTTTAGGGCCAAATATTATTAAGTTGGCATTTCATATTATTATATTATTATTGTCATATGGAATTCAAATGAGTTCAAGCAGCTGATGATGATGCTGCGAAAAGCTGTCTACTCTGCAAACAAGCTTTCTCATCACTTGCATCTATAAATGCAAAAATTGGGGGTGGTCTGGAGATTGAAACCTGACTCATTCTAACAATAAAGAGGACTCAAGAACAGATACATGAACTAGTTGTGAAAAGTGAAACTAACTAAAATAGGATTTTTAACAAATCATTTAAAAATCATAAAAGAGGAGGCAACAATGCTGGATAAGAAATGTACTTGTTATCTTGCCCATGTAATTGTAACCCCTCTGTACGGTATTTTCACAATAAAAAAAATCATAAATGTATCCTGAATATTTTGGTCAGTTATGTTTCAGTGTTTATAGAGAGAAATCTAATCAGAAATGGTGTTTTTTTGTGTTGTTTTTTTGTTTTGGGTTTTGTTGTGTTTTTTTTTGTCGGTCATGGGGCTTGAACTCTGGGCCTGAGCGCTGTACCTCAGCTCTGCAGCTCAAGGCTAGCACTCTACCACTTGAGCTACAGCACCACTTCTGGTTTTTTCTGGTGGTTTATTGGAGATAAGAGTTTCATGGACTTTCCTGCCTGGGCCGGCTTTGAACTTCGATCCTCAGATTTCAGCCTCCTGAATAGCTAGGATTATAAGCGTGAGCCACCTGCACCTGGCTTTCAGACATATTTTTTATAGAGACATGTTCTCAGAAAATCATTAACATTTTCACAAATTTATGTTCTTTTGTGATGAGACATATGAAATGGTAATCAATACATACTCAAGCATAACATTATATCATGAAAAAATAAGTGTGAGAAACAGAAACAAAAATACAAAAGGGACAAGAATCCAAAAATGCAAAAGGACAATATAAAATGCCTATTACAAATTGCTATTAACATGTTTCTGTGTTTTTCAAATTATTTGTAGTAGTTAGATCCTAAACTATATATTTTGCAAGTACTTAAATTTGTAAAAGAAAAAAAAAATTTGTTGTTGTTTTGCCAATCCTAGGGCTTGAACTCTGGACCTGGACATTGCCCCTAGGCTCTGTTGCTCCAGGCTGGCATTCTACCACTTGAGCCACAGCATCACTTCTGGTTTTCTGGTGGTTAATTGGAGATAAGAGTTTCACGGACTTTCCTGCCCGGGCCAGCATTGAACCATGATCTTCAGATCTCAGCCTCCAGAAAATTCTTTCTCATCTAAATTCTGGGCTGGGAAGGTGGCTCAGTGGTAGAGCGCTTGCCTTGCATGCCTGAGGCCCTGGGTTCGATTCCTCAGCACCACATAAGAAAAAAGAAAAAAGCTGGAAGTGGCGCTGTGGCTCAAGTGGTAGAGTGCTAGCCTTGAGCTGAAGAGCTGAGGGACAGCTTCCAGGCCCAGAGTTCAGGCCCCACGACTGGACCCAAAACAAAAAAAAAATTCTTCCATGTGCCAGTGGCTCACACCTGTAATCCTAGCTACTCAGGAGGCTGAGGTCTGAGGATTGAGATTCAAAGCCAGGCTGGGCGGGAAAATCTGTGATACTCTTATCTACGATTCACTGCCAGAAAACTAGAAGTGGTAGAGTGCTAGCCTTGAGCAAAGGAGCTCAGGGACAGAGCCCAGGCCCTGAGTTCAAGCCCTATGACTGATAAAAAACAAAAACAAAAATTCTGAGATATATGAACCAATGTTTGAAGCTCCCTAGTCTGCAGAGTATATGCCATGCTGGGTCCTAAGAAATACTAGGCATTTCTACAGTTGACCAGTAAATCTAACTGAAGATGTCCCTTGGTTCTCAGGATGGTCTGACGCCGCTGCACTGTGGGGCAAGAAGCGGCCATGAGCAAGTTGTGGAAATGCTGCTTGATCGAGCTGCACCTATTCTTTCCAAAACCAAGGTAATGGCTTTCCTCCACAACACACTGCATTTACATTCGAATCGCCTTGCTGGTTATGTAACTGAATCACACAGGAAAAATAATAATAAGTTCAACTTAGCAAATAAAAGAAACTTTGTGTATTCACTTTTGGAGACACTCAAGATAAGTTTGGGTTCATAAAGCCTCCGTCCTATACCACAAAATCACTTTTGTATGGGTCATTTTTGTTCTATTTCAAAACACTATTTTGTTCTACTCTGTGAGGTTTATATAGTTCAGAACTGATTGCTCGTGAGACCGTGAGATTAAGAAAAATGAAAAGATGCACCCTCCAAAATCTGTGTTATCTCATTCTCCAATCTCTTATTTTCTGTTTTCTGTCTTTCTCCTTTCCTCTCCCCTCCCCTCCCCATCCCTCCCCTCTTTTTACCTCCTCTCCTCTTTTCTATAGCAATTTTATTTGAAAGTGAAAAGAAAGCTGTGAAATTAGTAGACTTTCAGTTGGGAGAAGGGCCCCAAAGAAAAGTTCAAGCCTCGTAGTTTATTTCCTGAGTTAACAGACTCGGGCTAGGCATGTCATTCAATGGTAGAGAGCTTGGCTAGCATGCAGGAGGCCCTAGGTTTGATCCCCAGTGTCAACAATAGGAGAAAGATTTTATAGACTATTAGAAACTGAGACTATTACTTGGCTGATAAAGATGGAAAATTTTGGAAACGTGGACATTGAGTGGATTTGGGTGAAAGTTGATGTATCTGAAAGGGACACACGATAATTTCCTGGAAGAAAAAAAAAGGAAAAAAGTAGCCTTTGAGTTTTTGGTTTTGTTTTTATTTTGAAATAGGGTTCTACCAATCCAACCCAAGCTGACCTCTAACTCACAATCCTCTATGCCAGCCTCCCCAGTATGTGTGTACCATGGTACCATTTCTGAAAAATGGTCTTTCTCAATATTGTTTAGGATTTTCTAATATAAGGCCTTCTGACATTGTTTGGAAAACGTAAATAGTTGCAAATAAATTTTGAGTTGCACAAACTTCCACAGTCATTACTATTTGAATCAACTAAATCAGTGAACTTTGGGTGTGATGATTAGAGAGTGTCTGAATTTGTAAACATTTTTAAAGTAACTAGATCACACGTGGTTGCCCTTTATCCTCTGATCAGCATCTCCTGAACCACTCAGGGGTTGTGGGGTTGTGGGGTCTGAACAGTTCCATCACTCATTTGACTTGCAGGGCTTAGATTGGTGGACCATTGAGCGTCTTATCTAATAGAATTAGCATCCACCAAGTTCTTGTTGGATATGATCACCTATTGGCCTTTTCAGTGCTTCTCCTTCTGTTTCTTGTGCCTATCTTCTTCTACTGCTACCTGCTGAGCCATGTTGTTTAGTCACATGTCCCTTCACTTCCCTCTGGCTCCTTCATAATCCAGACTCCCACTTTGCACTTCTTGACAAACACATCACATCAGCCTTCCAGTTACAACAAACTTATCCAAATAACGCCATCATTCTCTTTAACATCTGCTTTCATTTTGTCAAATCAATACACAGATAGTTAAAATCAGATACTTATCCTTTTTCTCCCATTCTTCATCTCCTTATTGATTTGGTTATTTCCTGGGGATTTCCTTTATGCTTTCTAATTTCTCTCTCTCTCTCTCTCTTTCTCTCTCTCTCTCTCTCTCTCTCTCTCTCTCTCTCTCTCTCTCTCTCTCTCTCTCTCTCTCTCTCTTTCTCTCTCTCTCTCTCTCTCTCTCTCTGTCTCTCTCTGTCTCTCTCTGTCTCTGTCTGTCTGTCTGTCTGTCTGTCTGTCTGTCTCTCTCTCTCTCTCTCTCTCTCTCTCTCTCTCACACACACACACACACACACACACACACACACACACACACACACACACACACACACACACACACACACACGCTTAATAGAGTTTGAAATCAGGGGCTCAAACTTGCAAGTAGATGCACCAGCACCACCATGCCCTCAGCTCACTCTCTTCTTTAGTTCAGGTAGAGTTTCGTGGGGTTTTTAGCCTGTCTTAACTGGACTCAATCCCCCTACTTCTGCTTCCTCCATAGCCGGGATGACAGGCATATGTCACCATAGTCAATTTTTCTAGCTAGCTTTTATCCCCAGGATGGCCTTAAATCACATTCTTTCCAATCTCTGCCTTCTAAGTAGCTGGTATTAAAAATGTGAATCACTGCGCCTAGCCAAGAATTCTCTTCTCATTTTATAGATGTAGTGTTTTTCTCTTACCTATCTGACAATATTCAAGATGGCCTTTTAATCCTTTTTTGCTCCTCTGATGTCCTTCATTCCTAAGATTCCTCCTCTCTTCTCTTTTCCTCACCCTCTCCCTCTCCTTCTCCATCTATATTTTCTGTTAGATCATTCCCTCAAATGTCTGTTTCTGGTCAGGCTTCACATGTGTGAGCGTGTAGTACGTGGAGCTGATGGTCATGGGCACTGGTGTGGAGAGGTCTCCAATGTGTAACTTAGCTGCCCTTTCATTGGGACAGAGCACCTTCTGCCTTCTCTCCACTTCTCCTCCTTTACCATCCTCTAGCCACTCTACCTTCTCTACTTCCTACATACCAGGTTTGTTTTCATTAGGGGTATTATTTTTTGTTTCACAAGAACACCAAACATACTTTATTAGCACAAAAAACAGCCATAACAAGGCACAGCAAGCCGAAGATACATTAGCAGTCAATATTTGTATGTGTGACATACAAATACAGCTTTTCTTTTTTGTAAGCCTTGACAATAGCCGTAGGGATATAAAATAACTTTCTGGAGCAGCTGGTATGGAAACTAAGGAGCACTCCCCAGCAGCACAGAACACAGGAACAAAATGACAACAATGGATTCGGCTACTGTCGTGCGTAGGACAGAACTGAACATTCAGTTCAATACTAAGGAACAAACACCATTGTAATCATTGCCAAAGCACTCATTCAAATTGTACTATATACTCAACGTAACATAACGTAAAGTTACTTACCCATCATTTGCTGTTTATTTGGTTTGGTTTCCCTCAACTTGGTTTCCATCTGCTCTTCAACTCAAATGTGTTCTCAGCCAGGCCTTTTTGGGGGCTATCACTCCACCTAACCAGTACTTCCCTAAGTTACCATCTTCTGGCCAGATTTGATTTCCTTTCAAGCTCTTGACACCATCAGCTTATTTTTTCTTCTGGATTACTAAAAAAGATTTTTCCCCTTGTTCAGTACAGTACACAATAAATATTAGTTGAAAGAACAGTGCATGAATACACAAACTCCTAATTTTAACACTATCTGTCCAGTCTTTCAGGACGTGCATCTGATGAAGCTCAGAAAGCCATGTCACCAGATCCCTATTTTCAGGCACTTTATGTAATATGACCATGATTTTTTTTTCTTTTCATTCTTTTTTGTCACTCCTCAGGACTCTGTATTTCCCATCCATTTGTCATTGTCTTTGTATATCACTAGAGACTTGCATATTTGACACTCTCTCCATTTCTGTTCTCCACTCAGTCATTTGTTCACTCAGATTTTGTTTCTTTGTTTATTTCATATTTTCCTCAAGGACTATATCAAAACATAAAGCAAAGGAAAGTGTTGGCAGGCGTAAGTCCCCGCATATGTTCGTGGGTGGCAGGATCTCAAATGGGAACTGTTCCCACCCTTTGTTGCACCTTGGTTTCTACTTTGGTTCAAAATGTTTGAGAGGAATTTTTTTTTTAGGCAAAGATATCCTGATTGACGGGCAGTGTATGAAGTCCTGAAATTTACGTAAATATTTATTGAGCTATTTGTCTATGCAGCGCTCGCAGCTGGACAAGATGGGGAAAATGTAACCATAAGCTTCCTGTCTTTTAGGAACACAGAGAGTCAAAATTATGTGGCAATGAGTGAATAAATGCCAACTGTGTGAGTGGCTAAAAAGGGGGGATCACGTTACGTTTCCCTGAGCTCCCTTGTTGTGTCATTCATTAGGAGATAGTAACTTGTCCCAGAGAATTCTCAAACAACCTAGTTCATTGTGTGTGTTTAAGATATATACCCTTCAAAACTCATTGACGACAACATTTTGGGAAACTGAATTTGCTGCTCTTATTTTTCCCCCCAAATATGTTAAATTACATTATAATGAATCGAGCTTCTTCTCATGATTGGATTCTCCAGTAATTTCCCAGGTCCCCTTCCTTTGTCTTCATACTTAAGGAAGGCAAAGCACTTCTCTAACCTTTTTCCTCTATTAGAAAACATGAATTTAATGGCAAGTGCCATTCCATTCCAACTTTCGGAGGGAAATGGGGTGCTGGGAATTGAATCTAGGGCCTGGTGCATCATTAAATGTCTACTCCACTGCTGAGCAATACTCCAGGGTTTTATTACCTTTGACCTGATTTATTTCTTCTTTCAGACTGTTAAATAAATTTGCAACTCATTACCACTGCACATGATTAACTATTACGGAAACCCAGTTGATTCAAATTATCTAAGACGAGCATTAGTAACTGTTGGTATCTTGCATTTCTTTATCGTGGACACATGGGGGCACCAGATTTATAGAAATAGGAACATTTTTCCTTAGTACATTGCAAACAAATGTGTTGTGGTTAGTTGCTTTTTATTTGTTTGTTTTTTTTAATCAAATTAATGTATTCAGTATCAAGCTTTGGCAATTTGTAAGGACAAAATAATTAGCAATTCAGCAAATACCAATCTGTTCTTGCTTTTATTATTTTTTTCCTTTCAATCTTAAATGAGAAATCCTATTTATTAGCAATGCAACCCATTCTGGATCCTAGTATGATTTATATTGCTAGGAATAGAAATTATCTTTAACAGTTTGTTATTGATTGACAAGAAAAGTGAGAAGATCCTTTTTTTTTTGGTCGGTCGTGGGGCCTGAACTCTGGGCCTGGGCGCTGCCCCTCAGCTCTTCAGCTCATGGCTAGCACTCTATCCCTTGAGCCACAGTACCACTTCTCACTTTTCCTGCTTATGTGGTACGGAGGAACTGAACCCAGGGCCTCATGTATGCTAGGCAAGCATTCTACCACTGATCTACCTTCCTGGCCCAAGAAGATCCATTTTTAATTTAACAGTAGTTCAAGACAGTTGTCAAGGCTGGGACCAGTGATTTACACCTATAATCCTAGCTATTCAGGATGCTGAAATCTCTGAGTATCATCACTCAAAGTCACCTTGGACAGAAAAATTTTGTTCCAGCTAACAAGCAAAAAGTCAGATGGAGCTGTGGTTCAAGTGGTCAAGTGCCAGCCTTGAGTGAAAAAGTTAAGTGATAGGATTAACAGTGGCTCTGAGCTCAAGCCCTAGTACTAGGAAGACAACAAAATTGTCAACAGTTTTTTAAAAATGGAAGTATCTTCATGAGGAATAATTAAAGTTTTTAATCTGTTGGTATGTGCACAGATTTTATTTTGTGCTTGGCTTATTTGTATTTAAAAGGTAAAAATATTAAGCCCTCATTTTCTTATTGTTCCAGAATGGATTGTCTCCATTGCACATGGCCACCCAAGGGGACCACTTAAACTGCGTCCAGCTTCTCCTCCAGCATAATGTGCCCGTGGACGACGTCACCAATGACTACCTGACGGCCCTCCATGTGGCTGCCCACTGTGGCCATTATAAAGTCGCCAAGGTCCTCTTGGATAAGAAAGCGAACCCCAATGCCAAAGCCTTGGTGAGTGGCTCTGCCAGTAAGTCCAGCCTAAGTGGGGCTGCAGACAATGTGTTATTTTGGGGGTGAAGAGGTTGCTTTTACAGAGGTAACAGTGTAAGCTGTAAGGTCAATGTCATCAATTTTTCCACATGTCCTCAGAAATCTGCAGAACCTCCTATTTCTGTTGTAAACAAGCTGATAGAGCTCAACTCTTTGCTCTTTCCGGTGACACTTGTGATTGTTTTATGTAATGAAACGCAAAGAATACAGTTACAAAAAACTGAGGTGGCTTGTTATAGGTAAGGGTAAAATTTTATGAGTTAATTTGTTTTTTGCCAGGTGCTGGTGGCTTACTCCTATAATCCTAGTGGTTCAAAACAAGCCTAGGCAGGAAAGGCCATGAGACACTGATCTCCTATTAACCACCAGAAAACCAGGAGAGGAGCCGTGGCTCAATGTGGTAGAGTACTAGCCTTGATCAAGAGTTCAGGGACAGCCCCTAGGCCCTGAGTCCAAGTCCCATGACTAATAAAACACACACACACACACACACACACACACACACACACACACACACACACACACACACACACACACACACACACACACACACACACACACACACACACACACACACACACACACACACACACACACACACACACACTTTTTTCTGAGCTCTAAAAACATGAAGCCAGGTGAGCAAGAAGCTCTGTCTAGGAATTGGTGAGTAAAACCTACATTGTGTTAACTTTGGACGTTATTCAACTATTAATGCCTGGTATTAATGCCTTTTGTCTTTGTCAATCCCAATTTTGCTCTAATTTGCAATCTTCACTACTAAATTGACCTGCACCTGTATCCTTAACTGTGCTATACTTTGGTTTTACCATTGGAAAAATAAATAGTCCCAATTTAGCAAGCTATTTTTATTTCACAATAAGCACCCATACTTTGGGGAAAAAAATAAGTCACTAATTTTAGGGAAAACCTGAGTCTTCTAGCAATTTTGTGGTAAAGGCTATGATGGGATCAACCCTTTTAGGAACACCTCAACTGCCTTTCAATGTCTGTTCTGAATGGGTCCAAAGCACCTCTGGCATTTTATGAGCTTGGACATTCAAGGGGAAGAGAGGCAGCAAGGAAACAAAGAAAGGAAACTAAACTCCCTGGCCCAGACAACTCCAATGCCACATTCGGGTCGGGCTTTATCCAAACAGCATTTCAAGACTTGTGGACCTACCCAGTATGGCAAACGTGTCTGAATTCTCAGAAGGGAGGAAAAGAAATTAGCAACCAATGACTCATTTTCCCCTACAAGTTAAAAACAAAAAAAGCCCTAAAACAGGGTGTGGACTGATGGCTCTCTTGTCCCTATGACTAAAGATTTCACCGTGTATAGAGGTCATAGCCAGGCATCATGTGGTGGAGTAAGGCCAGAGAAATGGCCTTGGAAACCTCCTTGGTCCCTGAAGTCATTGCCACTTGGAATAACTTTGGCCCAGTATTTATGGTGGGGCCTGGTACGTTGTACTCTATGAACAGCTGAAATACAGAGTTATGGAGCCATAGCTGTTGGGCAGAACAATTTGGTAGGCAATTTGTTTAAAAAAAAAAAAAAAGCAGGTTGTTTCCTTAGATGGAATATGAAAGCAAGTAATCCAGGAATCATTCATTCTGCTTCCTTGGAGTAAGCACCTATTAAAGTCTCCACACTGGAGAAAAAACCATCAAGCATTTTAGAAGTGGTCTCACAGTTTCTCAATTCTATAGGCTTTGGTGGATATGAGGACACACTTTTACTATGCTGGGGGTTTTTTTTACACAGCTGATCATTTTGTTGTTTTTATTGTTTTGGGGGTATTTTTTCTATATGTTTTGAGGGAGGCAAAAGAAGGACATTATTTGGGAGAGTGAATTCCAAATTATGGTAGATAAACACATGATCCTGTTGTCTTAGTTACTAGATTATAACAAATACTTCCTTACCACAACCAGGATAACCGTGGGTCCTAATCACAGCTAGCTACGTTGGCTCCCTAAGGGTGAAAAATGCCTATTTCATTCCCCATAGTTTCTGTTTATTTTGAAGTCTTTACATTTTTTTAGCAAATCAGATGTCAGTGGAATACAATGAAGCAGGCATGGTAGACCCTGGGCATGCATGGGTCTACGGTGGTCCATCAAGACCACCATTGAGGAAGAGCCACAAAAGTTTACAATGCATGGAGTTTAGTACTGTGCTGCTGATACTTGATTTATTTTTTTTCCCAAATGCTACCCAACTTCTCCAAAAGGTATTCATTTTTACCTTTTATTAGGGGCAACATTTTCTTTTGATGATGCAGATTTTCACAAAATTAAGGACAAGGTAACAGCAGATCACACTGGATTTGAACACAACTGATGATCATGAAGGAGAACTTATTCACATCACTTTATCCACTGAGCTGCAAACATGTTTGCAGAGTGTGTACGTGTGTGATGTATGTGTGGGTGTGTTGATCCTGGGGTTTAAATGTAGGGCCTGGGTCCTGTCCCTGAGTGTTTTTTGCGCAAGGCTAGTGCTCTACCACTTGGGCTACAGCTCTACTGGTTTTTGTTTTTGGTTTTTTGGGGTTTTTTGGTGGTTAATTCAAGATAGGAATATTTCAAGGATTTTCTTGCCCATGTTTGCTTTGAACCATGATTTCAGATCTCAGCTTCCTGATTAGATAGAAATAAAGGCATGAGCCACCGGTGCTTACCTGATTTATTATTTGGTTGACCACATTTCAGAATCACATGTAATACATTCATGAATAAGGTGGACTTAACTGTTTATGCATTTGTCCCTTACAGAATGGCTTTACCCCTCTTCATATTGCCTGCAAAAAGAATCGAATTAAAGTCATGGAACTCCTTCTGAAACATGGTGCATCCATACAAGCCGTAACCGAGGTGAGTGGAGGAGGATGGCTGGGGTTTACCAGCGTCCATGGAGAGTACAGCCTCAGTAGCCAAGGTACTTCTGCTGTCTCCTGGGACCAGCTGGCTTTGCCTGTGTCATTGCTAGTGACGATAGTCTGTGCCCTATGCCAGAGGGACTGCCAGGACTAAAGAGCCACAGATGTGTGTGGGTGGAGGGTGGGAACAGATGCATCCCATGACTAAAAATACAGCCCAAAGTACATGCTCAAGGTGAGCGGCACCATTATGGAAAGCAAAACAGGAAATCTGATAATGTAGTACTTCTCTGATGAGAGGCAGACTTGTCCCCAAAAGGGGGGAAGATGGTAGCTGGAGGAACTTTTGGTTGTTGCATCTCGATAGCACTACTGGCATCTTTTGAGTAAGGCTAGACCTACTACTAAATGTCTCACAATGACTGCACTCAAAATGACCTATGTGTCAAGGGTGAGAGACACTGGAAAACAGCTCCCATACTTCTGAGAAGTTAGAATTGCTTTGGCTTGAGACATATGCCTCAAGTGGTAGAGCCACAGCCTAGCAAGCCAACCAAGCAAGTGAGGAGCCCTGAGTTCAATCCCAGTAACGCCCCCCCTCCCCCGGCAATGATCTTTTTATAAATGAACATGTAATTATTCCATCCCACGTACAACACACATACTCATATAAAGGTTTCATAACAAAAGGAAGAAAATGATGTTATTTGTCTCTCCATTCAAAACTATGAATTAAATATATTCTTTTTTTTTAATGAATAAGGCATAACTTGTATGATTACAGAATTCACGTTGGAGAAATAACAATCATGTATTGAGGGATTTGCCATCTAAGACCTGTGACATAATAGTGGATATCCTAATATCTTTCACTCTTATCAGGACACTGGTTAAGAAGATGGCAGGCAGACAGGCACTTGGAAAAGGCACAAGCCACCAGGCGCTGAGTGCCAGTGGCTCACGCCTGTAATCCTAGCTACTCAGGAGGTGGTTCAAAGCCAGCTCCAGCAGGAAAGTCCATGAGACTCTTATCTCCAATAAACAACTCAGAAAATTGGAAGCTCAAGTTGTAGAGTGCTAGCCTTGAGCTGAAGAGCTAAGGGACAGTGCCAAGGTTCAGAGTTCAAGCCCCACAACTAGCAAAAAAAAGAAAGAAAGAAAAGGCACAAACCTTTTTAATGACAAGCAGTGAAACAGCATTTCCTTCTTTTTTCCCCCTAGTCGGGCCTTACTCCAATCCACGTTGCTGCCTTCATGGGGCATGTAAATATTGTATCACAACTAATGCATCATGGAGCCTCACCAAATACCACCAACGTGGTAAGTACCCCTGGAACAAAGAGTGTTCAATTGTGAGTGTTTAGGAAACTGATAATGGTGTCTTTTAGCTACTTATTCTTACTGTAGTTAAGCCAATCATTATTTAAACCTACTACTTAAAGTTACAAAATTTGAGAATAGTTTACTTTTAAGGCAAGACCCATTCAGTAGCTACTTAGGCAAATATTGTTAAGACTTACGTACTGTGTCCATTACCATTATATAACTACTGGATGTTATATTTTCAATACTAAAGAAGTAAAAATAAGGAAATCTGGAACAGAAGAGGGGAGGATGTGAGGTCTTGCCCATTCACCTCAAGGGAGGCCTTCTAAATAAGATTATGAATCCAGACCAAACTTTCCTAGTGCCAAATCCAGACTGTACTTTCCTTCATTAAAAGAACACTGGGTAACAAACGAAACAACACCCTCAAGATCTGCATAAACACAAGAACACATTACTTGTGAGATCAGTCTTCCTCTGCCCTTTATATATGATCTATAAAGCAAAATTTACTTCCTAGAAGCAACCGAAAAGTGGGCATCTTTGTGTGAAAAAAAAATTTTAATTTGTATTATGTTTACATTTTTAAGATGTCTATATTTTTTCTATCTTGTTTTTAATGTGTATTAAATAAATGAATAAATAGTTTGAATTAAAGTCTATGTAGGGGAAGGGTGGTCCAGTGGCAAGGAAAATATCCCCTTAGGCAGTGCCAAGGACAAGGATTCTGTCTTGTTTAGATAAAGCAGCAGATACAAAGCAACTGTGAGTTATCCAAGTTTAGCCCTTTAGTATGCTTTTGGTGTCTATGCAGCGTTTTAACTATCTATCTATCTATCTATCTATCTATACATATATATGTACATATACACACACATATATATATTAAAAATATTGTACAGAGGGGAGTTACATGAGTAAAGTAATGAGTATATTTCATAGTGAACATTATTACTTCCTCCTTTGTTTTCTTCCTACCATCACTTCTCTCCCCACCTCCCCAACTCCTCCTGTCCCCCCCGTCCCCCCGACATTGTAAAGTTCATTTTCAACATAGTGTCCTGAACATCTCATCGTCACAATGGGTCAACCTGCAGCCCCATTTAAGCATTCCACAAAATCCCTTCCCCTCCCCCAATTACAAAAATGTATATACAAAATGCAGAACACTGGCATCAAATCCAGTGAAAACAGGGGTTATACTGTGGGGGGAAGAACATACAAACAAAAGAATCACATAGTGCACATAAAAAAAGGCTAGCAAGAAAGAAAAACCACTTGTGCCCCTGTCTTGGGGTACATTTTGCTTAACATTATCTCATGTGGTCATATATACATAGCCTTTGACCTTCTTTGCTTGTCCTAGACATGTAACTTTTATTTCATAGTCAACATTTAAGAACTGACAGATTACCATAGATAATCCAAATGACTCTCCCCCCCCCCCCCCCCCCCCGCTTTTTTTCGGTTGGGGCTTGAACTCTGGGCTTGGGTGCTGTCCTTGTGCTCTTCAGCTCAAGGTAAGCTCTCTACCGCTTGAGCCACAGCTCCATTTCTGGTTTTCTAGTGGTTTATTGGAGATAAGAGACTCATGGACTTTCCTGCCCTGCTGGCTTTGAACCAAGATCCTCAGATCTCAGCCTCCTAAGTAGCTAGGATTACAGGTGTGAGCCACCGGCACCCAGCTATGATCCTCTTTTTTTGAAAGTAGAAAAGCATGGCATGGTAGAACAGGCATTCATACGGTTGTGTAGGGCTTCCTGCTGACGTCCATCCTGCCCTGCTTCATTCATTTCCTCCCTGTCTGAGCAGTCATTTTTCAACCCTCATGTGGCCATACTGCAGATAAATGAGTCATGTTCCTGATACTACAGGTGGTGAGATGAATTGGGTTACCCAGAGTCCCAGTCACTACCAATCAAAGTTCATAGGGAATTTTTATGAATTTGGTTTCTATCTTTTCAAAAAGTAAGAAAGTCTTCAGTGTGATTTTTTTTTGAAATTTTCTTCAACTTTATTATATAATTTTTTTATTGTGAAAAAACTGTACAGGGGGGTTTCAATTACATGGGCAAGATAATGAGTACATTTCTTATCAAGCATTGTAGCCTCCTCCTTTGTTTACCCTTCCCATCCCTTCCCAGCCTCCCCCTGTACCCCCACCCAATCCTCCCCCCCCCACCACCAAAGTTGTAAAGTTCGTTTTCGACATGATAACTTGTACTTCTCATTATTGCCACGGGTCCACCTGTATCCTTATTTAAACAACTTGTTTTTCCCCTTCCCCTCCACAAATTATACCGACATCAAATACAGTGAAAGCAGGGGTTATACTGTGGGGGAGGGACATACAAAGCAACAAAGAAGTAATCTTATAAATGTGTTAGAAACATATGCATGAAAGAAAAAAAACATTTAAATACATATCTTAGGGTTCATTTTCAGGGTGATTTTTTTCAGTTAAAAAAATAATAAAAAGGTTACCATACACTTTATGCCAAATAAAACACATCACTCTTCCTGAGATCTAGAGCTAATTTATTTTGGTTCATGTGTTCCCCAGAGAGGAGAAACAGCACTGCACATGGCAGCTCGGTCCGGCCAGGCTGAAGTGGTACGGTATCTCGTCCAAGATGGAGCTCAGGTAGAAGCTAAAGCTAAGGTATGTTTGATCCAGGAAAGTATTTCCTATTGAAGGAAAACCTTGGATTTTAGCAAAAATCTTTAAATATCTGCTTACTCTCCTTCAAGAACATGTTCTTAAAAATAGTAAATAGGCCTGGCACTGGTGGCTCACGCCTATAATCCTAGCTGCTCAGGAGGTTGAGATCTGAGGATCACAGATCAAAGCCAGGCTGGGCAGGAAAGTCCACAGACTTTCCATGAGACTATTATCTCCAATAAATTATTCAGAAAAATCCAAAAGTGGCACTGTGGCTCAAAGTAATAGAGTGCTAGCCTTGACCTGAAGAACTCAGGGACAGTGCCCAAGACAAGAAGAGTTCAAGCCCTATGTCTGACAAAAAACAAACTGGAAGTAGTGCTGTGGCTCAAGTGGTAGAACGTTAGCATGAAGAAGCTCAGAGACACCACCCAGGCCTGAATTCAAGCCCCACAACTAACAAAAAAATAAAAATAAACATAGAAATATATATATATATATTAAACAGTTTCCAATGACAAAGGTCTCTACGCAAGTACGATTGTAAAAGCTCTTTCCATTAGCTCATTCAACTATTTAACGTAGTTAAATAGAATAAGAACATTGTGCCAGAGTTCTTGGCATATTGTCCCAACAGATTAGGAACCGGATGTAGACTTGGTCCAGAGTTCGCTGCACTCCTGGAAGATAGATATAGAGGGAAAGCTTCTTTCTATTAACAATCACAACTTGGAAACACAATTGAGCTATTTCAGTTGCCTTATAGGTCAACTGGTACAGCCACTAAAGGAAAAAGAATAGGTATTTTTTGTCTATAAATTGTGAAAACATAATCCTTGAGACTCAGATAATAGAAGCTTCAGGAAATTGTTTTCACATGTAACAATGTGAGAGAAGAGTATGGGTATTTCATGTCTGCCTGGTGTTGAGCCTTCAATAGAAATCCCCCTTACCTGGCTCTTGTAAGACAGATAGCTGATCTGCTGATGAGAATGGTAGTATGGAGCTGGAAGGGGTAACACAGCTGGAAGATTCTAAGTTCAAGGGTAGCCTGGACCACATAGATCCTATCTCATAAATAAATAAATTACTTATTAATATTCACCTCAGGAATCATAAACACATTAAAGCTTCAGCCATCTTAATTTATTAGCACTGAATCAGAGTTGAATGTTCCTCTGACATGTAGCAGCTAATGTTCTGGAATTTTCGTGACACTTGTATCCTGAGCTCATCGGTGTTTCTACCTTGCTGTTTAGGATGACCAAACCCCACTCCACATTTCAGCCAGACTAGGGAAGGCAGATATAGTACAACAGCTGTTACAGCAAGGAGCTTCGCCCAATGCAGCCACAACTTCAGGATACACCCCCCTCCACCTTTCAGCCCGAGAGGGGCATGAAGATGTAGCATCATTCCTTTTGGATCATGGAGCATCCTTATCTATAACAACAAAGGTAGGAAAGCAAGTCTCAGAATCCTACTGTGTACTCTATAATACATCTTCCATTACAGCATCCTGCATAGTCATAGGTACAGAAATTACATAAGAGCATCTATACGGGGGTCCCCAAGGTAGTTCTCAAACATGGCCAGAAAAGCCTAGAAAACAAGTTCTTTCTATTGTGAGAAGAGTTTGTTTTTGCCATTCATGTTAGTGTCTCAACGTATCTTCTAATGAAGTTGTATTGATACCTAGAATCAGTTAATTCTTGCAAGTTATTTGATAGACCTAAATTGCAGTGTGAAAAAACAGCTATTTGAAAAAATTTCCCTTGTTTAGTCCAAGTACATAAACATTGTCAAAGCTCTTTTGATAGATGCTTTTATAAAACTTTCAAATGAGGAATTGTGAGTTTGTAATTATTGTTATTATCTGATATATGATTTGATTTTTAAACTCTGTTGTCTCAGAGTAATAGACTATCCTGCAGTTGCTCTGCATGGGCAGAATGCAATTTTTTCATTTTTCTTGTGATATTGCATAAATCTAGCAAATATAATAGTTAAGATGAAATGGACTATGGAATGTCTTGAAAAGGTAATAATTAGTGCCATAGTCACTCACTTCATGTCAGTAAAAAGGATTAATAGATAGTCCATGCAGAAGATTATCACAAATACTTAGAAAACAATGTGGGGGAAAATGATGACTATCTTAATTTTCATCTCCCATGATTCTTTGGTCACTTTAGTAGAGTTGAGATGCAAGCTCCTAGAT
This sequence comes from Dipodomys merriami, assembly GCF_024711535.1. Classification (NCBI taxonomy): domain Eukaryota; kingdom Metazoa; phylum Chordata; class Mammalia; order Rodentia; family Heteromyidae; genus Dipodomys; species Dipodomys merriami. Next base: position 26,151,045 of record NW_027202715.1, read on the forward strand.
TAAATTTTCTACATGACATAGAGTAATGAATGAGTAATAGGGCTATTACTCGATTCAACTACAGTGACAAAGATGCAAGAATCTGACTTCTGAAAACTGGAGCATGTGTAAGGACAGTAAGTATAGCGTGAAGACATAAGGAAAGTGAAAAGAGATCATTCCATCTTGGAATATAATATTGCAAGAGGTGCAGACTTCCACTGGATTTTCTCAAGTCTTCCAACATGAAAGAAGATTCTGCAACCTATTCTCAACACGACCTTACAACAATCCCCAGATTTAGTTCCACAACTTCAGCCTTGTGAAATACTTGCTTAGCTCCAGAATTAGTAGCATTGTGTAGCTCAATCAGCACAATGAAAGTCTCCCTATACCTTTTGGTAAAGCAACTCTGAAATGATTATGCATTAGTCTTGACCCCTCAATGTATACTTAACAGATCATCATTGTTAGAATAATTTGTTGGTGCTAGAAAGCAATGCTTGTATCCCTATTCTGTTCATTTTCTTCATTTCCATTTTCAGAAAGGATTTACTCCTCTTCATGTGGCAGCAAAGTATGGGAAGCTTGAAGTAGCCAATCTCCTGTTACAGAAAAGCGCATCTCCAGATGCTGCTGGGAAGGTAGGAAGTCATCAGCCACCCTGGAACAGGCCACTTCTATGATAACAAAACAATCACTTTCTAATATTCCCCGACAGCCACGTAGATGATAATTAAAACACATTTAAAAGATGAAGAATGCTTGGACAATAAGAAGTGAATGCTTGGTCCAAGTACTATGGGTCTGGAATGTAAACGATGCTCAGGGTTGTCTAATCCTGTGTCCTAACTTTCGTGTTTGATATTAAGACACTTCTGACCCTGGTTGTTGTTTCTGCACGTGTTTTCAGAGCGGGCTAACTCCACTGCATGTAGCTGCACATTACGATAATCAGAAAGTGGCCCTTCTGCTTTTGGATCAAGGAGCCTCACCTCACGCAGCTGCAAAGGTACCTGTAATTCACAGCCTGAGGAGATCGATGGGCAATGTCTGTCAGTCTCTGTATATCCATGTACATTCACTTCATCTGTGGTACCCGCCTTGTTTAACCACAACTTAAAAATCACAGAAATAAAAGCACCTAGAAATCTCTGCCTCAGCTACTCAGTCAACCCATATGGTAGATTCTCAATAAGTATTTATTTGCCAATTGATTTCCCTTGGAAAAAAAATCTAGAGCATCCTGGAGCTTGGGGAGGAAAAAGAATTGGAATACTCTTTAGCTAGATTGGAAACATAAGCATTGCCTGAGGGAGTAAGAAAAGTTCTGATCTGTCAAAGTTATAAAATATGTACTACATTTTCCTGGCCATAAAACATTGTCTTGGAGTTGTATGTGTTTCAAATATTAAGTAGGCAAGTTTTAAATATGTTTTTATTATTGCCAAAGGAATGTTTCTTCTTGCTGTTAGGTTATTTTTAACCAGTATATGACTTCAATTTGAGAGGAGAAAAAACATAAATGGAGGATAGAATATAAATGAAGTATAGAACATACAGCTTTGTTAGTGCTTTGATAGTCTAGTTTGGGTGGCAAACCATAAAACAGTTTATTTGAGGATGTACTAGTATAATTAATATGTTCCCTATTATTGAACAGGTAATTATGACCAGAGACACAGAATATTACAAGATCATAGCTTAAATGTGATTTGTATTCTTCTACTGAATCCTATTGGTTGAAGGATCTTTTAGAATTCCTCATTTTTTTTATTTTGAGGTGGATTGTGTACTCTTTGTTTAAATTTAATACTTAGATCATAGCAATAAGTCAGTGAATCTAAGCTGTTCTAGGTTACTTTAAATATTTTGTAATTTTTTTTGGGGGGGTCCCATCATGGGGCCTGAACTCTGGGCCTAGGCGCTGTCCCTCAGCTCTTCAGCTCAAGGCTAGCACTCTACCACTTGAGCCACAGTGCCACTTCCGGCTTTTTTCTTTCTTCCTTTTTTTTTTTTTTTTTTTGCTTATGTGGTGCTGAGAAATCGACCCAGGGCCTCATGCATGCAAGGCAAGCACTCTACCACTGAGCCACCTTCCCAGCCCCGACTCTAAGTATTTTGAAAGAGGTTTTCTTACTTTAGCTAGGATGTCTTTGACAGGTATTTCTCCCCTGAAACTTTTTTCTGCATTTTGAAGTCATTTCCTGTCCCCTGTCCTCTCCAGAGCTATGTCTACTGAAGTGAATTTCAATTCCCAATCCCAAATATGCTTTTATCTAAATGTGACATTGTCACCTAATTTCTGACCTTAACCTTACTTCAGTTGTGAGAAACATTTATCAAGCCAAGACCTGAAAGTAAAATTTTATCTTTAAAAGAAAAAATACATCATTATGCAAAATAGTCCCAATGTCCATCCACAAATAAAGATATAAAAATGTAGGGACGTGTGCACACATATACTAAATATTTTTATTCACCTTAAAGATGAAATTTTGACAAATGTGAACTGATATACACCAGTGTCAAAGCACAAATACTGTATGGTACTGATGTACACAGAATATTCAGAGACAGGTAGAAAAGTGGTTGGGGTGACAGAGAGGAATGAGGGGCAGAGGTTCATGTTAGGAAGATAATGTTCTAGAGATGGGTAGTGATTGTTGGAGAACAATATAAAGGTATTAATACCACTGTCTTATTCACTTCAAGTGCCTTAAATGCATGTGGCTCATGCCTGTAATCCTGTTTATTCAGGAGGCTAAGATCTGAGTATCACAGTTCAAAGCCAGCCTGTCAGGAAAGTTGGTGATACTCTTGGCTTCAATTAACCACCAAAAGGCCAGAAGTAAGCTATAACTCAAGTGGTAAAGCACCAGTCTTGAGTACAAAAAGCTAAAGGATAGCATCTAGGTCTTGAGTTCAAGCATCAGTATTGGCACAAAAATAAAGCTTTAAATGCGAACTTCTGATATGTATATTTACTGTAACTTTAAAGAGAAAATATGAAATGGAATTCAGCGGTTGTATATTCTATTTCAATTTATTTTTAATACTCCTGAGTTCCTTTTCTCACAAGTAGCCCCAGGCTCTAGTGTCTTAGTAGGTAACTAGTATATAATTTAGTAGGTAAACTATTCATTCCTCATATGAGAACAATAATTTGTCACAGCTAGTATAAAGCAGTTTAGAATAGAAAGGAGTTATGAAATATACAACTCATCCAACCCAGCATTCAATCTGCAAATAACACTTCAAGTCCATAATTGGTATATTTGTAGTTGATATCCAGCTTTGTATATTTGTCAAATGAGATTTAGTATTCATGAATCCATATCTGCAAAACATGTTTAACCAAGAACAGAAAAGTTATCCTTTAAAAAACTATAGCATCCCCTTAGCCATATTATTTATAGTCAATTAAACATAGGCTTTTCTAATGGGACACTGATTCCATTTCCATAGTATAATTGACTCCATAAGACCTGTGTAATGCACCTCGGGCACGTGTCCAGCCAGCCATCCCCATCTTCTGGAGTACTAGTTAGAGATTTTTCTCTCAGTCAGGGACTTATTCTCCAAAAAGAAAAAAAATCCACACTACAGTGTTGTAAAATGAAGAGGCTCTGTTTTTTTGTAGTCAAGATGTACACCACGTCTTGTTAATGTTGCTTTGGGGCCAGGTCCCTTTTCCAGCAGCAGACAGCAGGAAGTCTGCACAATAGGGCTTCCACCAAGTCTCCATACATTTCACTAGCCACACCTGTCTGCAAGGTAAGCTGGGAAATGTAGTTTTTAGCTAGGCATATTGCTTCATTAAGGAAGGAGAGAAAATGCATACAGGGTAGGCAGTCTGCCTCCATTACTCCAGGGGAGCTCAATTGTTGCTGAATTCTGGCAGCGGAGAAAAATAAGGGACAGTTTGAACTGAACTTGAATACTATATGGGATGACCGCAGCTCAGTGTTAAGTTTTCTCAAGTCACATCTATTCTTTTATCTTGGAATGCATGATGCCTTCTTACACTTTCTTCTCTTTCTAAAAACCAACAGCATATTTTTACTTACACGTGGCCTAGAAACATGTTGTGATTTTTAGGTGACTGGGATGCTAAAAGTACAGATGAGCTGTTGTCATACATTTTAATGGATCTGTTCCCTGGAAAGAAGACTGGTCTTGAGTTAGAGGCAAAAGCAGGACACTAAATGTGGGAGAGATATAGTGGGTCTTAATCTATTGTGTATCATATTGCTTTCCAACAAAATATGCAGCAATCTATGGGTGTGGATTAGTATGTTCATGAATATAAGTGTGATATGAATATGGTATCTTGTATTTGCTTTTATTTTCATATGAGAGAAGTATTTATCTTCATCAAAGTGGGGGAAAGGTAGAATTCTACAATTGAATCTCTCCTTAGTTCGTTTTTCCAATTAATACATTTCCCTGTAGTGTGGCAAGTGAAAATGATTGTACTTTCTAGAAAACAAAAAGAACTATTAAAAAAAAACTTAGAGAAGTTCTTATAGGTCTCAAGATGACCTCTTCATTATTGTAAATATTTCTTGGAGCTCTTCAAGGTTAACTTTCCATTCTCAATACCATGGCCATTTTCTCCTTCCTTATACTTTTCTTTGTATCCAGGCAAGGACCTCAGGATAAATCACTAAGCAATAATGTGTAATTTATTGGGAACAGACATGTATTTCAGTGATGCATAGCTTCTCTTGATAAATCTTCCTTACAATTTAGGATTTGGGGCTGGAATTAGAAGAGATCAAGACAACTGTCATTTCTGAGAGGATAGAGGGGAAGTGAGCAGTCTTAGCTTAGCTAGGGGTTGAACAAAGTGATGAACTTGAAGGTTCTATGAGGAGAAAAGCAGGAAGAGAAAAGGATGAAATGATAGAGGCTAAACTCTGACTTCACCTTGCCTTCATCACACTACTTACTTCATGTTAGATGTTTATTTCACCTATTTCCTATTTTATTGTCACTTTGTGAATTCTTTCTCATGAGGGGGGTTGACCTTCATGAAGCAGTTCATCCCTTTCTGTCACTCACATTGGGGATGGGGGGGAGGGCTCCGACCAGTGGTGAGCCATGAGAGAAATTGGTCTCTAAATGGCGTGTCTGAGCATTTGGTGAGAGAACCACATGCTTCACAGGGCAGTTGGGGTTTCCAGATGGCCATAGGTCAAAACTAAAAATAGGGATATAAAATCTTTTACCCTGGCTCATCCAGTTTGGCAGAGACTGGATTTCAGAAAAGTCTAGATGTGAGGGTTTTCCACCCCCCTTCCCATTTTTTATTTTATAGAGTCAGACTTGTGTCCTTATCAAAATGTAATTTTGTGTTTCCCTTAAATGACTGTGAGCCAGGGCAAAAGCTCCCAAATCATTTCCTCAGGTCAGGGGATTCTGAAGGCTCTTGAGTCACAGCTAATTAACAATTTATAAAAGGAAGTTTGATTGTCTCTAGCTGAGCATCTAGGGGTCAGCCTAAAGAAGGTTGCAAGGATGTTTTGAAAGCTTTTGTGCACTTGACTAAAATTCTAAAGATTTCTTTCTTCACTAAATCAATAGGAGCCAGTTGTTGTGCACTATCAGTTAAAGACAAATACAGCACAATCGGTGCCCTTGACAAACTTACATTTAGTAAAAGGAGATCAATATTTAAACAACAGAGTACCCCTAACTGTTCCCAGTATTTTGATCCGGTTGGGAGCTCAATGTTAAGGGTTAGAAAGTAGAAAAAGGTGGAAAACTTCATGGAGATGTTTGCCCTTGAACTAAATTTTCATCTGCTAGATAATGACTTCCTGTACATACGTGCAAAAAGCATTTTTTCACAGAGCAAGGCAAGAGAAACAGGAGTCTGAAGCAGTCCCTTTAAACATAGGCAAATGGGAGGTGATTGTAGCATCTTGACTACAATGAACATTAAGGATTCGTTATGTGATGCTGAGGCTGAAAACTTTACAAAGAACGGGCAGGAAGCTCATATGTTTCTTGAAGCTAAGGAGATGAAGGTTGAAGGACTCACATGGGTCTCCTTGTTGTCTCATCCCCTGGCAGAAGGTAGGAGGACCAAAAAAAGACTGAAAAATAGAGGAAGGAGGACGATCTCAAGCTTATATCAAAAACCTAGATCTCAATTAAACATTCTCAGGATAACAACCTAAATCCACTCAGGAAAGAGCCTGAAGATGACCCAATTGCCTCTTACAGATTCCACTTACCCTGGAGAGGGACTTTGTAACACATAACTTTGGGGTACATATCTGAACTATAGAAGATGGCCAATAATGTTGTTTGTTTTTTTAATGGAATTTTGCTAGAGGCTCATGTCTGTAATTATAGCTACTCAGGAGGCTGAGATATGACAATCCTAGTTCAAAGCCAGCTGAGACAGACAAATCTAAGACTGTTATATACAACTAACCAGTAAAAAGCCAGAAGTGGAGCTATACCTTAATACCTTAAATGACAAAGCAAGGGAGAATGCCTAGGCCTTGAGTTCAAGTCCCAGTTCTAGCATACACACCTACATTTATGATAACATACATTTATGATACATACATAAAATTTTGAATAATCTTAAACATGTCCCAATATTACCATATCTTATTATTGCATATTAGTTCCCTCCTGTTCTCAATTAAAAATAAAAGTAATTATTGAGTGCCTACTATGATAAGGACCTATAAATGAAAAAAAAATCTGTATCCCTTTTGGAAAACCAAAACTACTCTGATTCTCTTAGATTACAACTGTCTATATTAAGTTACATTTCTCCTACTTTGAAAATTCAGAGACATAGAGGTACTCCACTGATGATACCAATTAATTAGCCATGATTTTTTTTAATACCAAATCATAGTTTTTCAAACCACCAAAAGCAATAGAACAGAGAAGCATGCACAGCACATGTTTTGATCCTGTAACTAGGCCTGTGACCAAGTGATTTATGTTGACAGAATGGGTACACGCCACTGCACATCGCTGCCAAAAAGAACCAGATGGACATAGCCACAACTCTGCTGGAATATGGTGCTGATGCCAATGCAGTTACTCGGCAAGGGATTGCTTCTGTCCATCTCGCAGCTCAGGAAGGGCATGTGGACATGGTGTCTCTGCTCCTCAGTAGAAATGCGAATGTGAACCTGAGCAACAAGGTAACCTTTTTCTTGGTATACAAAACAAACTGCACAAAAAGACCTTCACCCTTCAGAAAAGTCCCCCCAAATAAGGAGAAAATCTGGATTAAATAATAGATGCAAAAGTGAAACATTACACAGAGATGTTTATTGAAGTGTTCTTTATCATAGCAAAAACTTGGACATAGCTGATGGCTTATGCTTGAAGCTAGCTTTGACACACAAGTCCAAGAAACTCTTTTTCTCCAATTAACTAGCAAAAAGCCAGGAGTGGAGGTATGGCTCAAGTGGTAGAGTGCCAGCTTTGACCAAAAAAGCCAAGTGAGCCCTTGAGTTCAAGCCCCAGTATTGGCACACACAGATAAACATACACATACACACAGATACACACACACACACACACACACACACACACACACACACACACACACACACACAAGAAAAACTCAAAACTTTGAAAAGAATTAATGGTAAGTAATTCAGTCACGTAATTAAATTACATATGTGTGATAGATGGATGGATGGATGGATAGATGGATATTTAGCTCTATAAAATGAGATCCAGAAAGGTTTTGTAGTAACAAGTTTTGTAATCAAGATAACTTGAAGAATTATATTCTCTCTGTACAGCGTATGAAATAAGAAGTTGTAAATTGTAGCCTATTGTTTTATCCCACAAATATCTCTTAGGCTTCTATTCCTACTTGTCGGTCTCCATTTTTTTTTTGTTGTTTGTTTGTTTTGATTACAAAGAGAAATTGGCAGCATTGCTGCTTCTGGGAGTTTATTTTAATAGCATCAGTTAGAGTAACTGTTTCAGTGACTAGATGGGAAAATTGCTAGCATATAGGACTAGTGTTTGCTGTCAAGTTCAACTTAATCTTAAGGAAGAAAACCTTTCTCAAACTGAAGCACATTCTGGTGTCTACTAGAATCACTGAAATCACAGAGGGTTTTAATCTTAAATCGGACTTCTTAGTAATGTAATTTGAGCAAATTAGATTACCTCTCTCTACCTCAGTGCTATTCTTTAGTAGATGAAGATAATGGCTGACTGGGCTGGGAAGGTGGCTCAGTGGTAGAGCACTCGTCTTGCATGCTCAAGGCCCTGGGTTCAATTCCTCAGCACCACATAAGCAAAAAGAAAAAAGCTGGAAGTGGCACTGTGGCTCAAGTGGTAGAGTGCTAGCCTTGAGCTGAAGAGCTGAGGGACAGCGCCCAGGCCCAGAGTTCAGGCCCCATGACCGGACCCCAAAAAAAAAAAAAAAGATAATGGCTGGCTTTTAATTATATTTTTTATTATCTTTAATTGCACAAAAGGGATTGTCATTTAACAAATCACATATTAGTGTACTGTATCTTGATTGATATCACCCATTTCATCAGATAATATTTCTTTGCAGAGATGTCTCTCTAGTTCTCTCAATCTACCCTTACAACACTCCCATTTTACTCTGCATGTTTTTTTCCTTCCTTATTAAAAAGCACTTTTAAAGATTTAACTTCTGCGAAAATGTTTACTAGACAAAAAAAAATTAATCCCTTTACTGGTGATTTTAAGAAAAAGATCATGAGCCGAAGGTTAATGTTGAAGCACTGTATTTGACCTGATCCCATTTTGCCAGTGGAGTTCTTAGGGTCCCACATAGATTTTACAACACTTATATTTTTATACACTTGAATGAATGTTAAACAGAGCTATTACTCTAAGTTTATATAACTGATTTTTAATGTCATTTAAAGGGAACAATAGTCCAAACTCCATAAAAGATTAACAGTTAACTCATAACACAGAGCTATGGTAACCTTTACAGTAGTTTTAAATGTGTGTATACATATACATATATACGCATATATATGTATGTATGTATATATGTATGAGCCTGGCATAATGCTACTGGAGACAAAATTAGGGTTCAAGGTTGGTCCTGTCAAAGTTATCATTCTAGTATCTAAAAACTAAAACCCAAAGGGCTGCTGAGGCCCAAGTAGTAGAGCTCCAGCCTAGCAAGTAGAAATGCTCTGAGTTCAGTCCTAGGTGTGTTTGTGTGTGTATTTAACTAAAACCATCAATATAAAAGCAAAATTTTACTTAATTCCTCCTTCGTTGTTTAATTCTTCCTTTATCACAAAAAAGTCTGAATTTTCTTCTGACTTAATCCACACTGGATTAAATGCTAGCTGCAGGACATAGGTTATATACAGATTAAAGATATAATTCTTGCCTCAACAAGCTTGCAGTGGTTTGAGGACAACAAATAAGAAAGCAAAATAAGGCAGAGTTATGACGCTTCTTAAAGGGGTGAGTATATAATAATAATGTGGCCATCCCTTTCGTGGGACAAGGAGAAGGAGAAGGCTGGGAAGGTAGAGGTGGCTCTATGTCAACAGAAGAAGGTAAGGATTCATGGGAACAGCCTAGGTGTACCTAGACAGGGGGCAGGAGTAGGTAGTGAGTGGGTCGAGATTAAATTTCTCCGTCTTCTCTTAGGTCCACTCACTAAAGTCTCCTCAGAGCTTTGAATAGTTAAAACCTCACAGGGTGACCATGCCACTTGTACAGAAGGCTACAGCTAAAAACATTATTACCTCTAAAGCCAAATATGGAACATGGTTCTGTGTTTATGTCAGTATTTGGTTGATGCCAATTTTCCCCCAGTTGTTTTTCTTGGACTTCAAGTGAATACATTGGTTCTCCTCTCCCCTGTTATTCAGTTGAGGGATCCACCTCCCAAATTCTATCAACATCATTAAAAAGTCATGAGCACATGACTCTTTCAGAGTCCTGTCATTTCTCTATGGACTAGGGACTCCTAAATAAGTAACGCGGTCTGTCTGGAGGGCTCTGTGCTCTTGCTGAAGCTGCCTTGGGTCTGCTCTTTCCCTCTGACAGGTAAAACAGGCTGACATTTTCATTGCACAGATATAAGGTAGTGTGAGAAGAAGGCTTTGCAGACTCAAGTTGAATATTAACTTCTATACTCATCATATATGTGAGAAAATAATCCAAGAGCATGTTCATCTGCCCACTTTCTCTTTAACTATTCCTTAGGGAAAAAATGCTTCACAATTATGGAAGTTTTTAAAATTAGAATTTAAGCTTAGTAAATTTTTCTTGGCCAAGAGAAAAACCATGTAATCTGAAGTTTCTCCGGTACTGTCACTTTCAAATAGTCTTATCAAACTTATACAGCATTTAAGTGACCGAGAAATTCTCATAGCATTCACATTACATTTCACAGTTGATCTTTCCTACCAAAACACAACACACAGAAAATATTCATTAGGCCTTGAGTATTAATTAAGATAGGATCATCATTTGCCAACATTTACTTTGTAACCTGATATTCTTTTAATAATTTTTATGATGTGTGTGCCATTGATAATATCTTAAAACTTTAGTATAATTTTGTTTGGAGAGAGACACTAGTACAATGTCTAGGGTTTACTTTAAATATTACCACAGTGAAATCAATGCAAAGCAACATGCGGATGGATGCACTAAACAGAAGAATCTTGACAACTTTTGGGTTTGCTTAAACATTTTGGTGAAACCTGTAAACTGAAGTGATGTCATAGGACTATTATGGTATGGCATATGAACTGATACTTTTTTTTAACAGAGAAATGTCAGGCTTACTCTCCTAGAATTTATGAGTCATTTCTCAAACATGACTTCATACACTACTTTGCTTCCTGTGAGATGACTGTGCCCTTGGGATCTTTTGCAGAATGGCCTCACCCCTCTCCACCTGGCTGCTCAGGAAGACAGAGTGAATGTAGCCGAAGTCCTCGTAAACCAAGGGGCACACGTGGACGCCCAGACAAAGGTACCTCAGCCCTTCCCCCTTCCCATAAAAAGGAGCATGTCCATGTGAAGTGCCATTTAGTGTCTCCAGGGTGGAAGCACCCGCACCCTGTTGTATAGGAGGAACATCCCTTAGTCACAGCTTTTATCCAGAGTGCTTCAAATGTAGGTTTCCACAAAAAAAACCAAAACCTTTGGTTGTGTCTCACAGATACTTGTTTTTATATGCCCCTCCCCCACTCCCCTTCTAACATTGGGGAGTTTTGCCACAGATCTGGCTTTTAAGAGTAGCATGTAAACCCTTGTACTTAAGTTTTGTGACTGACTAAATATACACACACACACACACACACACACACACACACACACACACACACACACACACACACACACACACACACACACACACACACACACACACACACACACACACACACACCTTTATTCAGCATGATTTTTGAAAAAGACTAAATGAAACAAAGGGTTAATAATTACTTTTTGTGATCTTTATGTGCTTTCTCATGATGGCACAAATCCTCCCACTTCTACCCAGAACATAGTATCTCTTTCACAATGAAAGAAGAAGAAAAAAAGCTGAGTAAACTCTTATTCAAAAACAGATAAGAAAATGGATACTTTTTGTTGTTATCAAAGACCTGACTTTGTATTCTTCTCTGAACATTTTCTTTAGATGCTTAATTTTGTTAACTGGTCCTATCCGATTTTTTTAATTTACTCTGAAATACAACTCTAAAATACAACTCGTCTTAATATATGTCACATCTGACACAAAAAATAATGCTTATCAAATGTTATATATAAATAAAAACATGTTTGCATGCAGATGACTCACACCTGTAATGCTAGCTACCCAGGAGGCTGAGTTCTAAGGATCATGGTTCAAACCCAGACCAGGCAGGAAAATCCATGAGACATCTCCAGTTAATCACCAAAAATCTGAAAGTGGAGCTGTGGTTCAAGTGGTAGAGAGCTAGCCTTGAGCAAAAAAAGCTCAGAGATATCCCCCAGGCTCTGGGTTCAAACCTCAGTATTGGCACACAAAAATAAATATCTAAATAAATAAACATTTTTGAATGCAATACGAGTAAGTTCTGAAGTGTAAAAACTTGTTGAAGATATTAATAATACAAAAGTGTCAGGAAGAGTTACCCAGGTAAAAAAAGATTACAGTCATCCAAGTCAGACTGAATTTAGGTTATTTTCTTTATTTTGCTCGAATATTTTCATCAAGAAGAGTTCCCTACTTTAGAAATTTGCAGATTTGTGGTAAATGTGTCCACTCATTATTATATCATACCCCTTCCCAACATGTACACATAAAGACTGAAATATTTTATTAGGTTACTTCTCCATCTTCTTTTTTTTCCCCTGAACATACATTAGTTGTACAAGAGAATTCCACTATAACATTCTCCCCCACCTCTCCTTCTCCCCTCCCCTAAACATTTCCATTGTTTGATTTTGATACATGCAACCATATCCACCCTCTTCATTTTTCTTTTATAGCTATAGAATCTAAAAGCAACTAGGTCAGGGTTGTCAGTGATTTCATGCCCTCACATATCAAAGGCATGCACCCAAATTCAGTCAGAAAGCCTGAGAAGGTTTTCCAGGCCAGCGTGGTGGGGGGGGAGGGGTGCGAGGGGCGGGGTATAGAGGGCCAGGCTTCCCTTTGGCAGGCAGTGTGTATGCCAGGTGTCTGCCAGGATTTCCTCTCAACCCAGCTCAACTAAGGCCACAGTCTTATCTCTTCAGTGGAATATCTCAAAGCGTTTCTTTTCCTGACTTTTACAAAGTATAATTTCTGTCTCTTGCAAATTCTTTTTCTTTCCTTCTTTATTTTCTTTCTTGGCAGAGAGCACAGCCAACCAAAAGAAGTGAAGCTGTGAATGCTCAATAATTCGAGTAGAGCAGAAGGATAGCTATGGTTGCTTGTACTTACTACTTAACATAGGGAGCAAAGAGAGGGAGGGTTTATATCCCAAAAGCTTTCAGCTCTCACTGGGTAAGAAGAAAAAAGATACCTATAAGCAGCTTCTGGGTAGGATATAGAACATGTGATTCATGGCTTATCTTTGTAATTTTTAAATGTTTATTATTATTTTTAAAAAAATGTTGGTGGGCTGGGAAGTGGCTCAGTGGTAGAGTGCTTGCCTTGCATGCATGAGGCCCTGGGTTCGATTCCTCAGCACCACATAAGCAGAAAAAAAAAACCAGAAGTGGCGCTGTGGCTCAAGTGGTAGAGCACTAGCCTTGAGCTGAAGAGCTGAGGGACAGCGCCCAGGCCCAGAGTTCAAGCCCCACGATCGGTCAAGGGGCTTTAACTTGGAGCATAGGTGCTGTCCCTGAGCTCCTTTTGCTCAAGGTTAGTGCTCTACCACTTTGAGCTACAGAGCCACTTCCAATTTTCTAGTGGTTAATTGGAGATAAGAGTCTCACAGACTTTCCTGCCAGGGCTGGCTTCCAACTGCGATCCTCACATCTCAGCCTCATGAGTCGCTAGGATTACAGGCCTGAGCCACCAGTTTCTGGCTGTTTTTTCAAATAATAATAATGAAGCTATCAAGGGCTGTTTGTCCTTGTGAGCAGAGTCCCATTACAGCCTTGGCAGCCTTCCTCACTACCTTCCTTTTATACTCCCTGCTACATTTGCCTTTGAACTTTATTAAATGAATTGAGATGAATTGTGCTGCTCATCACCAGCTTAAATGGTCAGTGTTATTTGGCTTAGATGAAGCAAGGCTTTATTTTTTTATGTTTTATTTGGTCAGTACAATAGTTTGAACTCAAAACCTCCTACTTGCTTGATTGGTACTCTATCATTTGAGCTATGCCTCAAGCCCTGCTTTTTGCTGATCCTTATAGAGATTCAATCTAGCTGGCTTTTCTTCCTGGACTAGCCTCAAACTGACCCTGGACAAGCAGCTACAAAAATCAACCTATCTAGGCTGAACATCTCTCCATCCTTCTCCCTTCCTGTCTTGAACAGTACTATTTTAGTGTGCTGCTACTAGGGCCTTATGTTCTCATTTAGTATTTTTGCTCAAGACTGGTGCTCTACATTTAAGTCTCACCACCATTTTTTTGGCCTGGCCTGGCTTTGAACCTTGATCCTCAGATCTCAGCATCCTAAGTAGCTAGGATGACAGGTGTGACCCACCAGAACCCAACTCATCTTGAACAGTTCTGATGTGAAGGAAATGAGCATGATCTAAGAGGCAGCATTTAGAACGTTAAATAACTGTTTTTCATGTGCAAATTCAAGATTAGGAAGGCAGGAGACCATTGTTATTCATACCTAATATTAACTCTGAGAAATATTAAGGGTATTTTTTTAAGAGAACAACAACAACAACTATTTCCCATCAAAAAGTTGAATAATAATGTTACTTCTATTTAGGATAGCTGTTACTAAAAGTGTACTTATGATGTTTCTTTTTCTATAAAATATAATTACAGATGGGCTATACACCACTCCATGTGGGCTGTCACTATGGAAACATCAAGATAGTTAATTTCCTACTCCAGCATTCTGCAAAAGTTAATGCCAAAACAAAGGTATGCAGCTTGCTCTTTCCTTTCCACCAAAATCGTTGCTTTTTGTATCCACGGAAGTATGAGTCATTTCTTCCATCTTGTCTCCACAGAATGGGTACACACCCCTGCACCAAGCCGCCCAGCAGGGCCACACGCATATAATCAATGTCTTGCTTCAGAACAATGCCTCCCCCAATGAACTCACTGTGGTAAGCCTCGGCCTCGCTCAACGGAAGCGGGAAGAAGAGATAGGGGAGCCCCGACACTGGTGTCTTCTCACTTTTTTCATCATATTCCAATGTTCCATTTTCAAGTTTCATTACTAGGCTGCACAGAACCTTCTGTCTAACCAGAGAAAAAGATAATAACGATATTCTTGTGAACTGTTCAGAGAGAGAGATGTAAGGAGCGTATTATACTTTAAAAGTACTCATTGTATGGCCTCCTAGTAAGGAAAGAAAACACACCTATGTTTCAGTGATTCTTACTTCGAATTTGACAAAGCCTCTTGTATTTCCTATGTAATTGTCCAGACTCTGCTGTGGGAGTAGAAAGAGATTAGGTGGGCTTTGAGCAAGGCTTGTGTGTCAGTCAACATCCCATCACTATAACAAAATACCCGAGATTGACAGTTTCCAAGGAGCAAAGGTTTATTTGGGCTCACCATTTCAGCGGCTTTGGTTTATGGCCTCTTGGCCCTGTCTCTCTGGACCTATCATGAAAGCAAACAGCATGGTATAAGGCATAGGGTCTACTAAAGCTTTTTAGATCATGACAGGCTAGAAGCCAAGAGAAACAACGGGGCAGAATCCCATAAATCTCTTAAAGGTACACCACTGATGACCTTCTTCCTCCAACTAAGATTCACCTCTTAAAAGTTTCCACTGCTTCCCCACAGTGATGCCAACAGTGGAACAAACTTTAGTGCATGAGTGTGGGGAAGAGGGGACATTTAAGATCTCAACCCTATGATGATGACCCTAATGAAATGTAATTTTGGTAAGACAATTGGATATGTCTGATGAGACACTCACCTTATACTATGTGATATGCAAAACATGTGACCTGAGATTTGTAAATTCCTTGCCTATATTTTCATTGCCAGAATGGAAATACTGCCCTTGCCATTGCCAGACGCCTTGGCTACATCTCCGTGGTGGACACTCTGAAGGTGGTGACGGAAGAGACCATTACCACAACTGTGAGTAATGGACCCAGCACCTTGTTACCTTCAACATCAGTTCTTACACCACCATCTTACTAGGTGCTTCTAAGATGCTCCTGCTTTCCCCATACATAGATTAAGAGCCACAAGTCCAAAGTGTCACTCATCGCTGGCAGTCCGAATAATAAAAACCCTCATGTTTTAGTTGAATGAAACCTCGAAACACTAAAAATATCTTTCTCAGTGATCCATATAATTTTTGGTTTCACATAACGTCATGAACATGTGTGACAAACAGAATTGTGTGTATATGTCTGTTTCTGTGTCTTATATTCATGCATACATGCACAGGCTAGTCCTGGGGCTTGAACTCAGTGCCCAGGCACTGTCCCTGAGCTTTTGTTCTCAAGGCTAGCATTCTACCATTTGAGCCACAGCTCCACTTCTAGCTTTTTGGTGGTTAATTGAGGATGAGTCTCATAGAATTACCTTCCTGGGCTGGCTTTGAACCTCAGCCTGCTGAGTAACTAGGATTATAGGTGTGAGCCACCAGCACCTGGTAGCCTAATAGTTTTTGAAGCTTCAGCTTGTCAGATAAGTCATTTCCTTTTAACTCTGTCTGGGTCCTTCAGACAAGGATGTGGTCATTCTGGGACAAAGAGCAGTTATTACCCTCTATCAGAGGCTCATGTGAGTTATTCCTAATGCGGACTCAACACACAGACCCCAGATTGAATCTGTACAATATGAATTTAGGTCACAGAACATTGGCAATACTGGCTTTGTTGCCCTTTCTATCATTTCCCAAATAGCACTGTACTGCCTGCACAGTGCTCCATATAAACACATGGGACAGCTGGGCACCAGTGGCTCATGCCTGTAATCCTAGCTACTCAAGAGATTGAGATCTGAGGATCACAATTCAAAACCAGCCAGGACAGAGAAGTTCGTGAGACTCTTATTTCCAATAAACTATTCAAAGAAGCCAGAAGCTGTGGCTCAAGTGCTAGAGCACTAGCCTTAAGCAAAGGAAGCTCAAGGACAGGGCCTAGGCCCAGATTTCAATCCCCAGGACTGGCAAAACTAAAAGAAAAACAAATAAAACACTTTAAGGTGTATGTAACTACTTGCAAGCTGAGTTCTTTGGTCATGTGCTGGCTTTAAAAGTTTTAATTAAAAAAAAAAAAACCTGTAGATCAGAACAGAGAAATTTCGACATTTTTAAAAGAGGAAGATAATTGCTGTAATAGTTCTGGTTATCAACCAGGTCACATTTCCAACACATCATGATATATACTTCTCGAGTATTTCATTATCTTACACCAACTATCATTAAATTCTCTGAAGAGTGTAAACAAGCAGTATTTATTATTCTTAGTTTTGTAGCTCTCTCTCTAGCACTGGGAAGGAGGAGGATGAAGGAGATAAACTGTTTAACAGTGACCCAGTGGGACAGGGCTATAAAGGTGTGAAGTCTATGCCCAGTGCTGGTGGCTCATGCCTGTAATCCTAGCTACTCAGTAGGCTGAGATTTGAGGATTGTGGTTCACTGCCCGCAGCCGCAAGAAATCCTGTGAGACTCTTATCTCCAGTTAACTACCAAAGAAGCTGAAAGTAGAGATGTGGCTCAAGTGATAGAGCAGTAACTTTGAGCATGAAAGTTCAGGGAGAGCACCTAGACCCTGAGTTCAAGCCCAGGGACCTGTGCTCATGCACGCATGCATGTGCTCACACATGTGCATACACACACACACACACAAACACAATGAAGTCACTGCAATGAGACTGTTTTTTCAATGTAAAAAACCTGAGACGTGTAATAGCTCAAAACACAAGTCTTATTCAACTAGTTTTCTTACCCATTAGGAAATTTCAGAATGTTTCTTTGGAATAAAAATACTGTAAGAAAAAGTAGAGTTGCCAGGCACTGGTGGCTCACGCCTGTAATCAGGATACTGAGATCTGAGGATCATGGTTCAAAGCCAGCCCGGGCAGGAAAAGTTCGTGAGACTCTTATCTCCAATAAACCACTTGGAAAACCAGAAATGGTGTTGTGGATCAAGTAGTAGAATGCTCACCTAGAGCTGAAGAGCTGAGGGACAGAGCCCAGGCCCAGAGTTCAAGCCCCACAACTGACAAAAAAGAAAAAGAAAGAAAGAAAAAGTAGAGTCGCAAAAAAAGTACCACTTCAATTTCAGGAACTGTGAAATTCCAGTAGACATAACATCAATAAAGTAGAGCCATTTCACTTCCAATGTCATCAGCGGGCTTAACTGGTGACTTAGGTTTGCAAGAGAGAAGACACTGTGTACCATCAGGAAAGGTCCATTTCTTCCTCCTAAAGAAGAAAATAAGGCCTCCACAACGTGCTCATACTGATACAAAAAGATTCCATTGAAACTAGGCACAGGAAGATGGAGATTGGGAGATCTGGGTTCAAGGCCAGCCCAGGCAATAGTGAAGTGGGTAAGATTCCATCTGAACCCATGGCCAGGAGCTGTGGTGCCTGCCTATTATCCCAGACCCCAGGGTATATACCTAGGATGGGGAAGCATAAGTAGGAGGATTGTAGCCTAAGTCATTCAGGGAATAAAGTGAGACTCTACCTCAAGAAATAACCAATGGCTTGAATGGTAGGGTACCTGCCTAGTAAGCACAAGGCCATCTGCATTGAGTTCAATCTGGATTTAAAAATCTCTTTGTTACACCCTTAGCTTTGTATGTGTTCAGAATGTTTTTAAGCAAAAGTCTACAATTTTCTAAGAAATGCTACCAATGGTATCTTTCGGATGTATATGGCCTGCATAGATATAAAGTTACCAGGGAACCATAGAGAATCAGTTACTAGACATTCAACAGGCATTTGCTCTGGAATAATGCTATCTTTAAAACAGAACCTACAGTCTACAATTTATTGTGTGACTGTATTACTCTAAAATATTTACTATGTTCACGTTATCTTAAGAATTAAAAGTACACACCAGAGGAGAATACAACATAAGTTAGGCTTGACACAAGTAATAAAGACATATTTCTTGCTGTTAATTTGGCTTATTATCACCCAAAAGATCTTTCATGGAATGGGATGGCAGATTCAAGAGAATATGTAAACTTTTGGTGGTTGAGTAGAAGAGGAGATAGCTTAAAAAAAAACAAACAACTGTTACTATCTTCAAGGAGTTGTACAAGTAGTTGTTTCAATTCAACATGGCAGTTCATGAGTACAATGCATGTGAATCAGTATTATCTCTTTCATCATTCTCCACCCAGCCCCCTTAATTTCTTCTTTCCTTTTGAAAAGCCATATTAGGAACCTAAACCTTTTATGCTGTGCTATCATGCTATACCACTAGAATTCTTCCACCTGGGGCTCCTTGTTACTCATGAAGACCGAAAGTCCCATAAGAAATCAATGGATTAGGGATGGGAATGTGGCTTAGTGGTAGAGTGCTTGCCAAGAATGTATGAAGCCCCGGGTTCGATTCCTCAGCATCACATAAACAGAAAAGGCCAGGAAGTGGTGCTGTGGCTCAAGTGGTAGATGCTGGCCTTGAGCAAAAAGAAGCTCAGTGACAGTGCTCAGGCCCTGAGGTCAAGCCCTAGGACTGGCCAAAAAAAAAAAAATTTAATAGAAATCAATGGATTAAGAAAGAAATGAATTGTCTCCCAGGAATGAATAGTCTCCTTAAAATATATAGTCTGCTCACACTAAAGTGATGCTTTTTTTTATTCCAGACCATCATAGAGAAGCACAAAATGAATGTTCCAGAAACAATGAATGAAGTCCTTGATATGTCCGATGATGAAGGTATGGAGTGTCCTTTGGGTTTGTAATATTTGTGAATGATCATATGTTCGTTGGCTCCTGAAGACAGTTCATTTCACAGGATGTTTTCGGAGACATTGAAATGTTATATTGAGGTGTTGGCAGTGACTATTTTTCATATACTTACATTGTTCGCTTAAATCGTGCAGTTCGTAAAGCCAACGCTCCTGAAATGCTCAGTGATGGCGAGTATATCTCAGATGTTGAAGAAGGTACTTGTAAATTTTACTACAATGAAACTTAACTCTCAGCTTTCTTTCATTTCTTATCTTTGAAGTATAATGCTTCCTAAAGTTACTAACCCTCCCCATTATCTTGAGATTATTAATTTGTTTATCACTTAAAGAATGCATATTTGGTGTTACTGATTGTCATCAAGTCTTACTGTAAACCTACTTTCCAACTTAAAATCAAGTGTCATTAATTATCTGGGTTACTTTCTTTCCATTTGTTTCTATTAAGCAAAAAGCTGATATGTTTATTGTCTACATCTGAATCTCAAAATAGAAAGCTGATTAATGTTTATGGTTCATTTCCTTTTTTTTTTTTTGTTTGGTTTGTTGTGGGGCTTGAACTCTGTCTAGGCCTGGACACTATCCCTCAGCTCTTCAGCTCAAGGCTAGCACTCTACCACTTGAGCCACAGCGCCACTTCCGGTTTTCTGAGTGGTTTATTGGAGATAAGAATTTCACAGCCTATCCTGCCCAGGCTGGCTTTGAATCATGATCCTCAGATCTCAGCCTCCTGAGTAGCTAGGATTAGAGGCATGAGCCACTGGCGCCTGGCTTAATTTCTTTTTAAATACAAAAAGGCCATTCTAAGATTTACTCTAAACTTTCTTTTTTAAATAAAAAATCAACTTTTGATTGTGAACTAAGTGAAAACTCACCCTAGACAAAACTATTTTCAAAATATAATCGACTTGGAAAGAAAAAAAATCATTTGAAAACTATGATTGGACCATATTTTATGTGTTTGAAGAAACCATTTTCTGTTTTACTGGGGGGAAAGAACCAATACATTTGAGGTAGCTTCAGTGGTAGAACTCTTGCCTAACATATTCAGTCCCTAGCACCACAAAATAAAATTCAAAAAATATAGTAATTTTGAGCAGATCATAGTCTATAGCTTAATTTAGTAAATGACATGTTCAAAAGCTCCATTGGAAAACTTCCCAAAGTGAATAAATATGGTAAGGATGGCAAATTTTGAAGTTTTGCTAAAATAATGGAATGTATACTGTGGTAGAATCTATATTATATTTAAGCTTCTTTCTTGACTCATTTGATGCTCAGAAACCACGTCCTACCATATTGCCCTCTGCCTCTACCAGCAAGTATAGTCATTTTGTTTCTTGGGCCAGACAATATTGCCATTTTTCTGTGCTCATTTTAATGACTGATTCCTTCTTTGAGTCACACAAATTTCATTGGGAACCTAAATAGTAGAAATGCCTACCTGCACTATAATTCTTTTAACTTTTTCAGTATGTTGTGACTTATTAGAATACCTGCTTTATGGCTGGGGACTGCATACTGTAAAAGCTAATGTCCTGTAGTCACCTCATTGTTTTTAAATGTTTTGATACAATTTAAAGTATTTATCCTTCCTTCCTCTCTTATCCTTTTTTTCCTTTCTTCCTTCCTTCCTTTCATTCCTTCCTCTCTCTTCCTCCTTTCCTTCCTTCCTTCCTTTCTCTTTCTTTCTTTTTTCAACTATATATTTCTCTTTTATCTCCTAATAAATAATGATTTTTTTCCTCTGGAATTTCCAGAATTATGTATCTTGTTGTCATATTATATTTCAGTCCTTCTCATGCAACAGATCAGGGTAAATTCTTGTGTGCAGAGGGTAAAAGAGAACTCTGGTCTTGCATGAATATGTACACACACCAAACATGACATCAACATATGCTTTTTAAGCCAGGCATACCACTGCTTACCTGTAATACCAGCAAAAAGGCTGGGAGTATAAGGCTTGGATTCAATCCCAGAACCTTAAAAAATACTTTTCAAATGAAATTACTTTGAAATATAATATGACAATCACAGACCTAAACATTTATTGATCTTTTAACAAAATAGTCAAATGATGAGAGGCCTAGTTTGAATGGACTCTATAAATAGACTGAGGTAACCAAATAACTAACCAAATAATAATTTGGTAAGCAACCACATAGTTGCAAAATGAGGAACTAAATCCCTAAATTTAAGTGTAATTGATATTTCTGTTTAACTAGAAATGGCAGTCATTTGCTTTTATATGTATCTCAACTTGTAACTTCAAAATTAACAGACAAATTTCAATTTTCATTTTATCCAGCTTTCTTTTTTTGTGTGTGTCTTTTTTTTATTGTGAAAATACTGTACAGAGGAGTTACAATTACATGGGCGAGATAATGAGTACATTTCCTATCAAGCATTGTAGCCTCCTCCTTTGTTTCCCCTTCCCATCCCTTCCCATCCTTCCCCCCATCCCCCCACCTAATCCTCCCCACACACACAAAAGTTGTAAAGTTCGTTTTCAACATAACGACTTGTACATCTCATTGTTGCAAGGGTCCACCTGTATCCCTATTTAAATGATTTGTTTTTTATCCAGCTTTCTTTAAGTAAATTGTCTCTAGCTATATGGGTTTGACCCTGGGCTACTGGAGTCAAATGGTTTTTTATTTCATAATGTTAGAACTTGACACTGAAAGGATTCCTTACAGGCCATTCCAGCTGAACATTCATCCAGCATTAGAAGTTATTTACTTAGGAGCTTCTCTTGACCAAATGCTTCCAAAAGTGGGAATTTCTTGATCCCCAAAAACTACCTATTTAAAAAATAAAAATCTCTTTATTATTGAACTTCTTATAGCTTCTCATTATTGATACAGGCTCTGATATATTTGGTGTGGTTGATGAGAAAAACTTTTCAAATGGCAAAGGACAAAATCCACCTTTCCTATATGACAATCCTTCAGATACTTAAAAGTATTTTTCCTATTTCTTCTTAGTGTTTCTTTTCACTTCCTAGCTCTGGGTAACTCTCCTATGCATGTTTCAGTTTGTATATATCCATCCTAAATTCAGATGGCCAGAATGGAGCACAATAGTGAAGATGCTTTGAGATTATGATAGATATTTAACTGAACGCAAACATGACTGTCAGCTAAGGTCCCTGAATTTTCTTTGTATGAACCCTGCTGACCGACATTTGACCAATGATGATCTGTATTGCTCTGTACTACTTCTATATTTCTGCAATCCTAAAATCCACAAGTTCATTGGAATTTTATTTTTATTTTATTTTATTTTTCATTTACTAATTTTTGTTTGAGTCCGGTCATGGGGCCTGAACTCTGGGCCTGGGCGCTGTCCCTCAGCTCTTCAGCTCAAGGCTAGCGCTCTACCACTTGAGCCACAGCGCCACTTACGGCTTTTTTTTCTTTTTTGCTTATGTGGTGCTGAGGAATCAAACCCAGGGCCTCATGCATGCAAGGCAAGCGCTCTACCACTGAGCCACCTTCCCAGCCTTCATTGGAATTTTAATTCTAAAAGAACTCCTGCAAATTTAATGAGTTTTGACTTCTGACTCATTTGCATAGTGGTCTTGCTAGAGCTTTGACTGTCTTTACTTGGCTTTAGTGGTACCCATTTGAGTGGTGCTTATGTGGCTGACACATGTTCAGTTCCATAAAACCAGAGGCATAATGGGAAGAAAATCTACAAGAATTAGTTGTTACCAGCGGACATTAATATGCAATATATACTTCCAGTGTATCCCAAGAAAAAAGAATTATTTTGTAATAGGGAACATGAACATTTTAATCCTAGCGTATAACATAGAGTAAATATTTAGGGATTAATATCTACTCATCTTTGTCTCTTTCTCCTTTCCTTCTTTACTTCCTCCTTCTCTTTCTCCTTTTATTTTAGTCTATTCTGACAAATTGGTATAGGTGAAACAATATTTAGACCAATTCCTTAAAAAAAAAAAAAAAACTTCAAGGAAGTAGGTACCAGTGGCTCACAGAAGGCTGAGATTTGAGGATCACCATTTGCAGCCAGCCTGGGCAGGAAAGTCTGTGAGACACATCTACAAAAAATAGCTCAAACAGCTGAAAGTGGAGCTGTGGTTCAAGTAGTACAATGCTAGCCTTGAGCAAAAGAGGCAATACCCAGGCCCTTGCATTCAAGCCCAGAGATTGGGGGAGTGGGGTTAGAAACCTTAAGGAAAACAGATGTAGGCAATGTTATTATTAAATGACATAGGGAACAATGGAGGAGAGATAGAGACGAACAAAGGTTGAAGAACCCAGACACTGGTGGCACACATCTGTAATCCTGTCTACTCAGGAGGCAGAGGTCTGAGGATTGAGGTTCAAAGCCAGTCTGTACAGGAAAGTCCAAGAGACTCTTATTTCCAATTAGCCACCGGAAAACCAGAACTGGCTCTGTTGCTCAAAGTGGTAGAGCACTAGCCTTGAGGAAAAGAGCTCAGGGACAGCACCCAGGCCCCAAGTTCAAGCCCACAATCAAAACTAAATAAATAAGGTTGAAGAACCCATAGAGGGTCTAGGAAAGGATTCAAAGCAACTTTACGTAGAGCAAGGTGCATGACTCAGAGTACGTTGCACAGAGATGGGGCAGAGGAGAGGTGAACGGAGCAGGGCCTCAAAGGGCCCGGCCTCCACGTTATACCATTTCTGTCCAAAAAATATCTACATGCATGACACCACATACAAAATTCACATCTCAATTCTGCTGCCAGTTAGAGCTTTGCATTTTGCACTGCTGTTTTTTTTTTTTAATTAAAGCAAAATATGGAAGAGGAAAGAAATAGGAGGGAGAAGAAAAGACAAGGCAAGGCTACATACGTACAGGAAGAAAGAGAGAAGAGAGAAGGAAGGGAGGGAAGAAGGAAGGAGAGAGAAAAGTATGAGAGAGAGAAAGAATATGGAGATCAAGGTCCACGTTATCTCCTAGTTTGGGTTCCCCACCCAGGGAAATGTCACTGTGGCTCTGGTTCAACTTTGATCACAAATTATAAATTCCTAGAATGTCTTTTGTAAATTGAAAAGAGAGATAAAGAGATAATAGAGTTGGGTGAGGTGGTATAGGCCTGTAATCCCAGCGTGGAGGAGTCTAAAGCAGGAAGATAAAGAGTTCAAGTCCAGCTTGAACATAAAGTTCAAAAAATCCATTGGGTTTTTTTTTCTTTTTTTTTCTTTTTTGGGTCTCTAGCCCTCCCTCCCTCTCCCCCACCCCCTGCCCCACAAAATTGTAAAGTGTTATGTTAGCTTACAGACTAATGGGTTAAAAAACTACAGATGGAACACAATGAGGAACAGAATAAAACTTTGCAACATAAAACTAAAAGAGGCAGCTCTGTGAAACTGAACTGTTCTGAAAAAGGTTTATGAGACTACAGCTGAGTGGTCTCTAGCTAGGAAGAATGATCTAATTTTCAAGTACTTAGAATTGACAGAGTTGTGAAATCTCCTTCAGGATCAAATGTGGACACCAAATACGAAAACAAATAGACTATGTGTGATACAAATAATTATCAACTAAGTAGAACTTTGAAATATAATAATAAAATGCAGCAGATTGAGTGTCAAAGTTGGGGTGGGAGGGAGAAGAACTCAGCTAAGCCTTGTGTCCAATGGAAGTATTAAAACCTCCAGATTTCAAAGACCTGAAAGAGCAGAGACCACATGAGTCCATTCCTGCAGATGACTGACAGGCAAGGAAATGTTTACCTGTGTCCCTGCCCCTGGCCAGAGTTCCGATAAATGAGTACTTTGGATATCATGAATGAAGTTCTGGCCATTTGTTGAGTTCTCTGAGCAAGCTATGAAGCGCTAAACTCCCATCCATGGTGTAATTGCACCCTCCCAGTGAGTCACACTCATTTTATAGATGTGGAAAATGTTTCCACAAGATTACCAACTTCCATCAAAACCACTCAGCTAGTCAGGGCTATGGCTGATAGGCAAAGGCTCTGAACTTGCTCTCTACTCCAACAGGGATGCTTTCTGGTAATTCAGATAAAAGTTTTCCATAATGACTAGATTAGTTAAGTTTGAAATAAGATCACACAGAAAGGATCCTGCAGTCAGATTTTAGCAAATGCTGATTACTCAGTGACTTATTTTGATTAAGTCCTTCAAAGTACTTGAGTGTGTTATTGGGACTATTATTATTCTTCATTTACATTTAGTCCTAATTTCAAGTGTGATTAGTCCTAATTTACCTTAAGGAATCAGATCATCTGAGTCCCTTTGAATTCACACAATAAGCAAACTGGAATTTGAATTTAAATTTCATGTTTAGATTGTCTACTGCATGAGATGGTATAGGCCTTGGGCTTCAGAAAGATACTTGAATAGCATCCTAAAGAATAAGTTTTAGAGAAACAGAGGTTGTGGGAGATGTAAACTGGGCAGAGATACTATGGATACAGAAAACATTTCAGCTAGTGTCTAAGAAAGGAAATCACATGTAGGCTTGAAGCTATATGAAGGGCTGAGCCCATAGAAATGGTGACAAGATGGTGACACCGTGTTCCCCAGTACAGAAAGGAAAGCAGGAAATTGTGGGTACTATGACACTGAAGAGGAAGAGAAAAACTAAAGGTATGGAGAGGGAAAAGTGAGGGAGAGGGAGAAGACCCTAGAAAAAGAGACTCTCCTCAAATCCCTGGGGAAAAGGAAGAGTGAGACTAAAGAGAGCTTGGTTTGGAGATGAGGCTGGATAGTAAATAGTTAAGAAAGAAGCAACCGAAGAAAGACCCAGTCAGAATGTTGTTGCTGTCTTGAATGTAGCTGACTAATTTCTCTGCAAGGAGAAATCAGCGTTTTCGTGCCTGATTTCACAGGGCCAGTCAATGGTTAGTGATTAATTTATTGTCTAGTCTTCTTTACAAGTGGCATAGATTAGGTAATGGAAACGGGGGAGGTCATATTCTCCAACTCTCTACCTGGGTTCTGTCTGTAGGCTTCAGTGCTTATTTTCCCAGGTCCACCTTGTCTAATCGTATTTAGAAAATGAAGGTAAATTTTCGTGCCAGGATTATAGTGTCTACTTTCCTCTATATTGTCTTTTTCTACCTCTTTGCAGGAAAGCCTCTGCTTTTTCCTTCCTGCAATGGGTTTGTTTATTAACCCAGCTGAGATCACAGGGGCCACGTTCATTGCTGCATCTGGACAAGTTCCAACCCTGAGTCATATATTACTTTAGGAACTCTAACCTGGATGAGGGTACAATAAACTGCTCTGCAGTTGTTGTTGTTGTTGATTTAAGAAGTATGTGTAGCTAGGTGCCAGTGGCTCACACCTATAATCCTAGCTACTCAGGAAGCTGACATCTCAGGATCCTGGTTCAAAGCCAGACTAGGCAGGAAAGTCCCATGAGACTCTTATCTCCAATTAACCACCAAAAAAGCTGAAAATGGAGCTGTGGCTCAAAGAGGCAGAGCATCGCCTTGGGTGCAACTACTCAGTGCCTAGGCCCTGAGTTCAAGCCCCAGGACTGGTACAAAACACAAAAAAGAAAACAAAAATAACACAATAACAAAAAATGTATAGCCACAATGAGAATAAGATTTAAAAATGAATAAATTGAGTTTGTACTCAATTTGGGAAAACATTCACAACCTGAACAGAGAGTGCAAGAGCTAACAGCAATTTGTTGTTTAAGAGATATGCGAACTTTGCTATTAGACTCCATTCTTCCTTGGGTTCTTATAGAGCCTAGGAGCTTAGAAACCAAAGAACTTGGAAGATGAAAAGAAGAAGTGGTGGATGGCCCTCTCTCAAAGGGTCCACACAGTTATTACGATGATAACCACTGCCTCAGATGTAAGATCTTCCATTTGACCCATTGCGTGTTTAATTATTTTCCCAACATTCTCCATAAGGTATCATCTATGCTGAAAAGGAAAGTGAAAAAAGATTAGGTTCCAGTGCTGGGTTTATGATTTCAAAGAACAGTATGCCACCAGATGATGGAGGACAAAGGGTTAAAGGGAAGATCTCTATCACTCACCGGCTCATTCCTAGCTAAAGGCACAGGTAGGGAGTAAAGAGGCAAGGTACAGTTCTCTTTACCTTGAGCATGGGCTTTCACCAACTTCCATCTGAGTTTCCAAGCATGCCCAAAGGTCTCTGAGTGTTGAGCTGGGCTGAAGTGCCCCATTGGTGGCTAGTTCCACACATGAATAGCTGAACGGCACAGGAAGCTCTTAAAATAGATGGCGTAGTTCTGGCCTCACACATCACCTCTTGCCTTGCCTTTCCTCTCAGTATATTCACAAGAACCTTGTTTCAATTAACAAAGACTCTTGTTTCCCAACTGCAAAATGAAAGGATAAACACACATATAAAATCTTCAGAAGCCCATGTAACTGTAACCCCACTGTACAGTATTTTCACAATTAAAAAAAAAAATCTTCAGAAGCCAGGAGCTGGTGGCTCATGCCTGTAATTCTAGCTACTCAGGAGGCTGAGATCTGAGGATGGCGGTTCAAAACCAGCCCAGACCGGAAAGTCCATGAGACTCTTGGCTCCATTTAACCACCAGAAAACCGGAAGTGGTGCTGTGGCTCAAGTGGTAGGGCCCTAGCCTTGAGCTGAAGAGCTGAGGGACAGTGCCCAGGTCCAGAGTTCAAGCCCAGGACCACAAAAAAAAAATCTTCAGAAGTTTCCTGTTAATTACTGCCTGACTGTAGATTAGAATTGGAAATTCATTCATTCATTCATTTTCTCTTTGATTTATGCCAGTACCAGGGCTTGAATTCGGGTTTTCTGTTCTTGCTTGGCTTTTTCACTCAAGGTTGGCACACTACCATTTGAGGCATACCGCCACTGGTTAATTGATGATAAATGTCTCATAGACTAGCTTCAAGCCACAATTTCTCAAATTCACAATTTTCAAGCCTCCTCAGTTGCTAGGATAACAGGGATGAGCCACCAGTGCCCTGATTTAGAAATGGACTTTTAGAATTAAAATACTGAGTGGTCCAAGGTCCTACTCCAACCATATTCCTTCTCTTTCCTAATTCTACTTCCTTACTTTATTGAGAACGGAAATAGCTGGAAGTCAGGGGAGAAGTCTTGTGAATAAATATAGTCATTGGGACTCTCTAGGCTGAACGTTTATTATCAAGATGTTAGACAGGATATAAATCAGATACGGTTTGGATTTGAGGGGAAACATTTTTTTCAAAGTTATGTGTATTTTATGTTCCTTAGTTAAACCTTCAGCAAATTAAACATGCTAGACCTAATTTCTTACAATTCACTTTTGGTAAGGAATTGGTAATACCACCTAGAGTTGCTGTGAAATGGAAAGAAGTTATTTGATGTATTTTTCCATTGTGACTGGCATCTATAGGTCCCCAACAAGCATCAGCTTCTCTTTTTTTTTTCCTTTTGGTCAGATAGCTTTGAGTAGCCACTTCCTGTGTCAGGATTACAATCAAGGCAGATAAGCATGAGAAATGCAAAAGAACTTTGACTATGTGAGTCTTTAGACAAAAAGTAGGCAAAAAATTATTGCATTTCCACCTACTGTTGAATATATTTTACTTTGCCACAGCTCCATTTCTGGCTTTTCCTTGTCGTTTATTGTTGGTAAGAGTTTCACGAAGACTGGGAACATGGCTTAGTGGTAGAGTGCTTGCCTAGCATGCATGAAGCCCTGGATTTGATTCCTCAGTACCACATAAACAGAAAAAGCCAGAAGTAGCACTGTGACTCAGAGTGGTAGAGTGCTAGCCTTGAGCAAAAGAAGCTCAGGGACAATGCCTAGGCCCTGAGTTCAAGCTCCAGGATTGGCAAAATGTGGCTACTCAAAGCTCTCTGACCAAAAAAAAAAAAAAAGAGTCTTGCAAAGTTTTCTGCCTAAGCTGGCTTTGAACTGAGATCCTCAGATCGCAGCCTCTGGAGTAGCTAGGATTGGATTACAGGCATGAGTCACCAGCTTGTGGATGGCAATTGTTGCTTTATAATCTAATTTCAAGGGCCCTAAAAATCTGAGCTAAACCAGTCCTTCCCTACATCTTATTAACCTCTCACTTTACGGGATCAAGCTGGCTCCTTTTCTTCCTCTCTTCCCGTCTCAAGCCACACACCCTCCACTCAACCTTGGCTGAATAGACTCAATACAAGGTGCTGCCTTTCTTTGTTCCTTAGAGTACTTTGCCTGTACCTCCTCTTGTTCATCTCCTGCCATCGTGGTGCCATGGTTTAAGCAATCTGATTATGTAGCTTCCAAATTAGATTTTCTGTCCGTGGCTTAACATCAGAGTTTGAAAGAATAAATCACATCTCTAAATAGACTTCTTTACCTACAAAAGGAGACATGTGTACCCCAGGTTTAAATGAGGTGTACAGCACACGTGTCCAGTCTGTCACTGGGAAGCATTAGTTAACAGCAGTACAATAGTTATATTATTTGCATCCTGGTCTTTCTTTCCCAAGGTACATCTCACTGATGTGCCTACCACCTGGGTATTCCAGATGTGGTTTGTAGATCAGCAATGTTGCAAGTTACCTGAGTGAGAGTTCCCAGGCTATCCTAGGCCAACACAGCAGCAAGGTGTCAGGTGATATAAAATATACATACTGAAATTTGACCTGATTTATCTAATTCAATTTAGTTGTTGAAGCTGGCATTTTAATTACAACTGTTAGTTCCTATCTGGACACTAGCCAGTTAATTCTATACACGCAATGCTGTCATTACATCGATGTCATGTACTTAATACAATTCCTTTAAATTAGCAGCTATCCCAGTGTGGTGGCTGGACCAGGCAGCATCAGATTCACATAGGCAGCTTGTTAGGATTGCATATTTTCAGTTCCTTTCTGGTACATATTACAGATCATAAACCATGGCTTTGAAAACATAGGGAAGCTACATGAAACACACTAATAACATGCATCCTCATCTTCCTGTCTTGTGATTTCTTTCTTTCCTTCCTTTTTCCTCTTCTCTCTCTCTCTCTCTCTCTCTCTCTCTCTCTCTCTCTCTCTCTCTCTCTCTCTCTCTCTCTCTCTCTCTCTCTCTCTCTCTCTCTTTCTCTCCCTCCCCTCTCTCTTTTATCAGTCATGGGCCTGACACTGTCCCTGAGCTCTTCAGCTCAAAGCTAGCACTCTACCACTTGAGCACTCTACCACGGACTTTCCTGCCCTGGCTGGCTTTGAACCTGGATTCTCAGACCTCAGCCTCTTGAGTAGCTAGGATTACAGATGTGAGACACTGGCACCCAGCTCCTCTTCTATCTCTTACAGAAGCAAATAAGGTAGAATATTGCAATCTTGAGTTTCCCTTCATGTCTAAAGGTACTTGTACCATCTCCTTGCCTACCAGGCTGATTGTGACATATCCGCAGTCCTATTTCTGGTGGATGGAATTCATAGCCTATGTGATTATCCTGCTGTCCCTGTGTTTTATTCTGTTTTGTTAATTTTATTCATTTTTTGAATAGGTGATAGACGCACATGGTACAAAACTCTCAAGGTACAAGAATTTACAGTAAAAAGTAAGTCTCCCTCCCTCTCAGCACCACGATATAGCTGGGCAGTCACCAACCTTCCAATCAATCTACACATTCATTGAGCATCTACTATGTGCCAGGTGCAATTCTTGACACTAAATATGGAACAAACCAGACAAAAACCCTAGCCCTCCTGGAGCTTACTGTTTAATTGCCAATTTCTTAGTAACATTCTAAGTTTTCTATAGCTAGCATACTGGAGTAGTTAAAAGTAGGACTCGGAAGTCAAAATGACTGATTTATTTAATCCCACCTTTCCCATATTTTAATTGTAGTTTGAGTTTTCATGACCTTGAAATGGAGCTCTCAGTTCTATTTGATAAGGAAGCAAGAGTTAAATGAGGTATGTACCGCAGCAAGCATAGTGCCAAGAACATAGTAACTGCTCAATGAATAATGTGTTACTTATAATGACTTGATCTCATTCTGCAGTCCTGTGGTGCTGACTGGAACTGGTTAAGGGACATACTTTCTCACTAGTTTTCATTTTCTGTCTTTACTATATGATCAAAAAATCACTTTGTAAAGAATGATTCACAATAAATTTAAGTCATCTGAAATCTTATCCTTCACTCCTTGTATATTATACTATTACTGAGTTTAAAAACCACCTCCTACTAAGTCACTATAGACATTAGATTCCTCTTTTTTCTTTCTAATCCAGTTTATTCAATCTTAGGCAACTCAGCTATCTTGTACTATTATTTAGAGGCATTTTATACAGTGAATTTTGCCTTTGTGATGTTATGAAATACATATCTAAGAGAGATTTTGAATTTCACATGACAAGTACTCCTGAGCAAAATGTCTATGAGTATACTTGTATATTGTTAGTTAAAGAAATTTATTTTATGTTTCAACTCTCTAGCCAGGTGAGAAAACAACTTTCATTTTCTTAAAAAATAATGCTGATGATAGGACAGAAAAGGAATTGAATAAAATTACAGGAAGAGGAAAAAGGTAAAGAGGAAAGAGAGAAGGACTCCTATGGCCAGAAAACACATTTAAATATTAGGCCGAGAACTATTTTATTTAGCAAGAAGAGCATCATTGCAAGATGGAAAGGAAGTTGTATTAAGTATATTATATCATACACTTGAAATCTAAAAAGGAATGAGGATGTAGCTATTTGGTCCACTTATAGTCCTGATGATCATTTGAAATAATCTTGTGTTTTTCTCTTTTTTGTTGTTCATGAAAATTTATGAATCTATGCGTGGTTCATTATGGTACAGGAAATCTCTTCACCAAGTCATGATTTAAGGTGGACTAGGAAAGAGGATATCCAGGAAACTGAAGAGAAGTACTTCCAATGGCATTGGCATTTTGTGGTTGATGGTAGGATTTATGTAGATTTGAGGAGTTTTGTGTTCTCCTTAAATCATTTTCTCTGTTCTGGTATTTTATTGACAAACATGGGTGAATAAGTACCCAAGATGCATGGTATAAAGTCAGTGCTACACAGAAGAGGTCTTCTCTAATGCTGCTGACTGCTGTCCTCCTCCCAGTGTTTATCTGCCCTAATCTGATAACAAACTACTGAGTGAACTGTAATTTATTGGGGATGCATTAGGTAGCGAGTGTTGACCTCTCTGGCTTACCTTTTGGACCTTATCATTTCTCATTTCTCTCTGGTATTGTACCTATTACAAAATAACAGCCCATCTCTAAGCTCAGTGGTTTCATATATTATTATCTCCCAGGGTTCTGTGAGTTAGTGGGGCTCAGCTGCTCTCTGGAATCTTTCAGAGATTATATAGTCTGATAGCAGCCGAGGCAGATGTCACATGACCAGATGTCCAAGATGATGATTTCCTGCAGAGGTCTGCCACTTCATCTAAGATACCTGGGACAGCTGAGCACTGGCTAGCATTATCTGTATCTCTGTCTCTCTCTTTCCCCAACCCTCCAGAAGCAAACTTCTTTCTAACAGAGTACTGTCAAGGTAACCAGATGTCTTACATTGGACTGGCGTACCCTGAACATATGTTCTAAGACACTGAGCTTCCTGATCTCAAACATAGAAGTCATGCAAAATCACTTTCTTTGAATTTTATTGTTCACAACTCTGTCCAAGCCAGATTCAAGCAAGGGTACAAGGGTACAACACAACAGCATAAAGTTGTATGAGGACAACTTTAAAGACTACTAATCCCTCTTTGCCAAACAATGGAAAATTTAACCTTTAACACAGATATTATTCTGCTGCACCAAACATATCTGGAAACAATATATTTTACCGTGTGTGTGTGTGTGTGTGTGTGTGTGTGTGTGTGTGTGTGTGTGTGTGTGTGTGTGTGTGTGTGTGTGTGTGTGTGTGTGTGTGTGTGTGTGTGTGTGTGTGTATTTTGGGGGTGGTGCTGGAGTTGGAGTCTTAACAGTTGTTAGATATGCAATCTACCATGCCTCTATCACTGTTTGCTTTAGTTTTTTTTTAATTTTTTTAAATAGGATCTCATATTTATGCCCAGGTCAGCTATATCACAATCCACTTGGGAGAACAGGTGTACCACATGATATGACCTGGCCAGCTTTTTTTTTTTTTCCCCTGAGATGAGATCTCCTGAATGTTTTGCCTGAGCTGGTCTTAAACTGCAGTCTTCCTGGTCTCCATCTTCTGTGTAAACTAGGATTTCAGACATGAGCCACTGAGCTTATTGTAACTATGTGTCTGTCTGTCTGTCTATCTATCTACCTACCTACTTACCTAGCTACCTATCTCTACCTATGTATTTCTCATTGAATTATTGTAGTCCATTAATAGAATTACTTTGATTGGCTTATACACCCATACCTATTGGTCAGAAGCTGTGAAAAAAATTATTTTTGGATTATATAGTAAAGTTGAAGAAGTTAACACATTGCTCTGAATTCATTTCATTGCTTTCTCTTTTTATTTTTGTCAGTTGTGGGGCCTGAACTCTGGGCTTGGGAGCTCAGCTCTTCAGCTCAAGGATAGCACTCTACCTCTTGAGCCACAGCACCACTTCTGACTTTTTTTGCTTATGTGGTACTGAGGAATTGAACCCAGGGCCTCATGCATGCCAGGCAAG
Source organism: Dipodomys merriami (assembly GCF_024711535.1). Classification (NCBI taxonomy): domain Eukaryota; kingdom Metazoa; phylum Chordata; class Mammalia; order Rodentia; family Heteromyidae; genus Dipodomys; species Dipodomys merriami. Next base: position 26,185,147 of record NW_027202715.1, read on the forward strand.
CACTCTATCACTGAGCCACCTTCCCAGCCCTGCTTTCTAATTTTTAATATAGTCATGTTTTATAAAATGTTTTATTAGGGCTCTCTCTGCTCTTTTCTAGCTCTTTCTCAGCTCTTTCCTAGCTCTCTCTTTCCCACCTTTCCCAGACACTCTCTTTTCTAGCTCTTTTCTCTCTTTTCTAGCTCTTTTCTCTTTCTTTCCCAGCTCTCTCTCTTTCCCAGCTCTCCCAGCTCTCTTTCCCAGGCCTCGCCCCACCGCATGGAGGTCCAAGATGGCCTGGTGCCAGCCAGAATGATGAATAAACCTATACCTTACCTGAAAAAAAAAGTTTTATTAGGAGAATGGGTTAATTTTGTTGTCTAAACATTTATTTATTTATTTTTATTTACTCAATCAGCAATATTTCTTGAGTATCTATACTGAGCCACAGCTAGAGTTTGGTAATAAAGAGTAAGACAATTTGCTGCTATAGTTGTTTTATTTTGTTTACCAGTAGACATAAAAACAATTTAAATACTAAGCATCTAACTCTTCCATGTAGATATTTGGGCACCAGAGAAAGCTAATAATAGTCCCAGTGCTGATTAAGTCATTCTTGATGCATTATTTCAGTTAATCCATTGTAGGAATTTTTAGGTTAGTCTTAGATAAAGGCAGCCTTACTATCCCAGTTTGTTGTTGTTGCTGGTGGCAGTGGAGTTTGTTGTTTGTTTACTGAGACTCTGGAGCCCAGACTAGCCTCACACTCAAAATCCTCTGGCCTCTCTGTCCTTCAATGAACTACCACACCCGGGTTTTATAAAAGTTGAATCTATGACTCAAAGCAATTAAGTAACATTTCAAAGGTCGAGCAATGGTGGCTCATGCTTGTAAACCAAGCTATTCAGGAGGCGAAGATCTATGGATGATGGTTCAAAGCCAGCCCAGGCTAAAATGTTCATGAGACTCTTGTTTTCAAGAGTCTCAAAAAATCCAGCAAAAAGCTGGAACTGGAGGTTATGGCTCAACTAGTAATGCCAGCTGTGAACAAATGAGTGGGTGGAAAAAACCCAAGCAAGAGTAAGCTTATGAATTCTTGTTTCTGTACCTGCACCAAAAAGAAAAGAAAAGAAAAAAGTGGGAGAGCTTGGATTTGAATCTAGCACAAATATTTCTCAAAACTGCCTTAAAATAATAACATCTTTTTTTTTGGTCGGTCATGGGGCTTGAACTGTGGTCCTGGGCACTATCCCTAAGCTCTTTAGCTCAAAGTGAATGCTCTACCACTTAAGCCACAGCACCACTTTGTTTTTCTGGTGGTTAATAGAAAGTAAGAGTCTCACAGACTTTCCTGCCAGGGCTGGCTTTGAAGCAGGATCCTCAGATCTCAGCCTCCTGAGTAACTAGGATTATAGGCATGAGCCACCAGTGCCCACTTAGCCTTGTCTTTATTTCTAAATTCTGTGAGAAGTAGTTTTACTACTGTAAAATAGCACATAATTACTTCCCATCATCAGGTTATTTGATTTTACTTACTCTTTGGTCAAATGTATATACAACTTCGACCAGGACTTCTTTTGGTAACCATTCAGAAATCCTAGAAATTTACTTTCATTGAAACTTAGTATGCTGATCATAAGCTTAATTTGAAAAGTGCCAAATAACTGTGGCTTGGAGATTTAAAAACAAACAAACAAATAAAAAAAAACAATATCTTATTCAAACCATAAATTCCCTAAGTATTTATAGTGTGCTGCCAATATGCCTGGTCCAAGAAAAAAAGAGGCCATCTTGTTAGACAATGGGAGAGACTAAGAAGGTGATTTATATCCTGGCATGGGAGGCCAGAGAGCATCTCAGAAGACACGAGGACTAGAGAAATTAGCCATTAGCCGAGTAGCGAAGAAAGGGAAAATTTTCCTTCCTGAAGCTGCACCCTTCTTAAAGGCTCAAAGTCGAAAAGTTTAAGGAATTCAAGGAACTGAAATAATTCTCTGAGGGGAGGGGACGGTGGGTGTAGAAGGATGGCCAGAGTTGACAAGAACTCCACAGGAAGGGGCCATGCATCCCAGGCCTTGTTGGAGCGTTTGAGTGAATGGTAAGTCTTCAAGCAAGACTTTGCTAGTTTGGGTTCTGTTTTTCAAATGCCGAGGGGGGGGGGGACACCCCAGACTAGTGCCAGCTGGAAAATTGCTTTTCTGCTTGGGAATAGTATTCTGTATTTGGATCCAGTGTTATAAGTGTCTTCCCTTAGATAGACAGTGTTCCTAGCCCAGCTGAGCAGACTTGTCAGGTCATCTTGATAATGCGGGAGTCTTCTGTTTATTTGTTACACATTTTGTCCCCCACTTCATCAGATTCAATTCACTGTATAGTTCAGCAGCCACCCGAAGGGATTAGGTGCATCTAATGGCCAACTTCAGCATGGAAGTTTCAAAAAGCCTTTGTTTCTTTTCCAGCCACATTCTCCAACTGTGAGGGAGAAGAGCAGTGAGGTGCAGGGACATTCACCTATGTACCCAGACAGACAATGCATAAGCCCCAGTAGGGTTTTTCTTTTTCTCATTGCCAAAATAAACAAGGTATAACCACCTAGGAGAGAGGCCTTGAGTTTAGAGAGGGGTTGGTGTAAGAGGGAAGTGGCTGCCTGGACCCTAGATCTTGCCTCTCCACTCCCAGCAACAAAGGCTTTCCTCCCAGCCATCCTTTCCCAGGACCCCGCTGAGAGGGACACCCCGTAGTTCAGACTCCTTTTCTCCGACTCCCGGAGGCGCCGGGGGAGAAGGGAACTTCAGCAAGTCTTGGAGAGTTCTGGGAGTCAGGGCAGCTTCCCTGGGCCCCAGGATTTCACAATCTGCAGTCAAGGACAGGCCCTCCCTCTCTCTCTTTCTCCCTCCCCTCCGTCCACCTGACAGGGACCATAAATAACCCAGGCTCCCGGTGTTCCCAGCTGAGAACAAAGTTGAAAGTTTGCCTGCAGCTCCCAGCCACTCCCCGCCCGGGCCACTTCTTTGCTTTCCTCTACTGTTTGTCCTCTACCTATGTTGGCAGTTGGCAGTTTTTTCTTCATTCATATTTGAGAGGAGTCGCCTCTGGATTACGCTCAACACCCCCAGCTTTCACACTCCGTGTAGGGCGGTCTCGGTTACCCCTGCAGTGACCACAGAGCCCGGGTATCAAATTACGGAAAGTCTACACCCCAGTGATCCACATATTTACATACAAATAACTCCCGGGCTTGCATCTCGGTCACCAGTCGGTCCTGCGAGAGGCTTGCCAGAAGAGTTCTTAATCCAATCAGAAGGCGCTTTAAAAGGATGTCTCTCAAGTGATCCAAAGGCTTTTAATCTCAAGCTTTGCCAGATTTTTTTTTTCTTGCTCTGAAAATTTGAAAAATCTTCGAGCTCTGCTGAGTGAGGGAAAAGATGTGTAATTCCCCTGTTGTCTACTGCAAGATCAAGAGGCTGAGGACATCTCTGCAACTGTGGTGAACTCAGTGGCTCCTTCCTGTCCAGGGATTGGTTTGCTGGGTCTGGTTTAGAGGTTGGGTCTCTAAATCACTACGTAAGGAATTCCTGGAAACCTCTGGGAAACATTTGCTCAGCCCATCCTGGTGAAAATGGCTTTACCAAAGAGTAAGATCTTTAAAGTTGTGCTTGGGTGGCGTGCTGGGTTTGTTTTAGAGTGCACATACAGATAATCCAGCTGTAAATAGCTACTTAAAATAATCTGGTCTTTCTGGGTAGCAGTAGCAAGTTGATCTGTTTAGTTTTTACATTTGGGGGGAAAAAAAACTACCAGTAGTTGACCGTGTGGTGGTGTGTTTTGTGTTTTTAAACTTGATTGGTTATTTAAAAGTTGAACTCTCCTGGTTTCCTGAGTTTAAATGAATGGAAATTGTGAATTTGACTGAATGGAGGAAAAACTGGGCAGATAAATCACTTATTTTGGAGAAAATGCAGCCATTAGGTACATTTGAAACTCTTTCTGTGTCCAGAAGGGAATAAAAGTACTGAGAGAATTTGTCTGTGTGTGTGTGTGTGTATGTATGGATGGATGGATGGAACTTTCCCCCAGCTTCTGCTGCATTTTGAGAAGGACTGAAAACTTCCCAGAGGGCAGAAGACAATCGGAAAAACCTGCCCCGTCACTCTAGGAATGTTGTTTTCCCTGTGAGGTCATATTAGGCTTGTGTAGCTAGTAAAAGCAGTTTATGTGATTAACTCTTTGTGTTGATAAGGAATGATTTATATAGTTCCCCTTTCAAACTAGGGAAGCCCTCATTTTATCTCTGCAGAAAGCAGAGTTGCTCCCCAGGAGTTTCAGTGCTTGGGGACAGCTGGCCTAAATTATTAATTTGATAGATTTTAAAGCAGTTCAACATTAGTGTGTTCCACGGTTGCTCAGTGAGCTGTTAGAACTCGCATAAATAACTTGTTAGTTTCTTACAAAAGCTCCAAATTGAAATCCTAGAAGGAAACTGTTTTCAAAATGTGTTCCCTTCCCACATAGAATCTTAAGCACAGTCATGAACAGATAGGTCTTATTTTTACAAACCATGTCCATTCAAACAAGCTGCCTTCATCAAGGGTGAGGGGGCAAAAAAACCAACTGACAAAGAAAGATCTTTCTAGTCAGCTGGAGCTTAAAGGGGAGGAAAGGAAGAGGGGAGTTATTTTAAAACTGGTACTGAATATGTTCCTTAAATTCACCCTTCAATTTGCACTAACTTTTACCTACACTTTTTCCCTTCTATGTGGCAGTGATTAAAAAAAAAAAACATTACCCAGGAGCTTAGGGAAGATGACATGGAAACAGGGTGATTTGCTAGTGATCAAAGCATTTTCTCCACAGCAAAGTGACCCTTCGGTTAAAAGAAAGGCTTCCTGTCATGCCTTTATCTGTACCCCTGCAGGTGAAGATGCACTGACTGGGGACACTGACAAATATCTGGGGCCACAGGATCTGAAGGAACTGGGTGATGATTCCCTGCCTGCAGAAGGATACATGGGCTTCAGCCTTGGAGCCCGTTCTGCCAGGTAACTCACCGTTGCTGTTTGCCATATTCAATGTAAACCAACCATGATCTGTCACAAACCAGCATCATTTTCATTTTCCACATGATCCCAGAACCTGTTCTTTAAATGAGAATGTGAATTAGGTAAGTTGGGCTCCAACAGATTGTGCTCTGCTGTTTTCTTGTGGATTTCAGTCCTTAATTTCACATGATCAAAAGTGTTAATCATTTGTTTGTCTTTTCTTTCTCCCACTTTATAGTCATGCTTCAAGCGTAGTAACAAAAAAATGAGTTCCCTTGTCAAAGCTGAGTCACGTGTTTCAAAATCAAAGTGTGCTCTGTATGGAAAGAAAATCGTATTTGGTAAAGAAGTAGAAAATACACATATGAATGTTTTCTGTTACAGAAAGAATTCATGAGTGAGGCATAGAAGAGCACACCCATGAATAAAAGTGTGTTTATTAAAGATGTCTATCAAGTGTAGACAATCTGTGAAACTGTGCCATTATTTTGCTTGCAAAGAGATCTAGTAAGCAAGCAACAGAAACACCAGTCACAGACTGGGCCTGGTGGTACATTCACTCCTTACAACTGAAGCATAAAACTTTTGTACGTGGAAAACCTTGACTCAAACTTTTCTTACACTGTTTGAAAGAAACAGGACCTTGTCCAGAATTTGAAGACTTCTTTTTCTGGTGTGGATTAACAAAGTGTTTGCTGACAGTAAAGTTATTTTAAAGCTAATAATTAAACCTTCTAAGCCCAAACCCTGAGGACATTTTCCTATAGTTTAAGAATCTGTTGTAAAAAGTTTCATTGTCTAATAGTGAAGGCACTTCCCACAAAGTAAATCTTGGAGTTTATTCGCTGTGTGGTTGGTTGGTCCAGTTTAGATACTGAAATGATTTTTCTTTGAGTTAGTCTTTTGTACATAGTTTTGGATCTCATATAACTTAGTGAAACTCATTCTTTATAAATTCATTTCTTCGAAAGGCCTTTAAGTCTTATTGTAGCAGGTGTCATTCAGAAGAAGAGGAAAAATAACTTAAAAATGCTGTGTTTCCGGTAATGGCAGATAGCAACAAGTTATAATGGAGAAGATGCAGAATTTTAAAGGATTCCAAGATTCTTTACATCTATTTATATCTTGCTAGCTTTTATAATCCAATAATTAGCTGCCTTTTCTTCCTCACATTCTGTAAATCAGTCATCTGATACATGTGGAAAATTATAGCAGCTGGTACCCGGTGAGATATGAAAACAACATACTACCTCTTAGAATTTTTTTCTGAAGATAATTTCAAGGTTATGACACTTCTAATTTGGTTGCACCATTGTTTGTTGCTATTCTGTGGAAGTCTTTTTATTTTTTTGTGTTGGCAATTCATGTTATGCTCAGAGGCAAATATATATTTAAAACTATAAAGCCAGTTATTTGTAAAGCACATTAAGAGTATTATCAAGTAAATTATTCTGAGTGTAACATTTTAAAAAAAAGAATACATTAATTGTGTAACTCATGCAACCATAACATTTTTTTCTTTTTTTTCCTGTCTGATTTTTTGCATTCTATTTCTCCTGTTTTTTTTTCTTTAAACATTTTTTTAATAGTCCCAAGATAAGGTAAGAAGACATGGTGCTTTTTCCATATGCCTATGCCCTTCCCTGGCTCATTTTTATTTTCCTCGATGTTGTCATGTGCTTTGATGTGCTACAGTGTGTTTTTGTTTTCTGCTCAGCTTTAGAAATCAAGTTTGTGGTTGAGAAAATTAGCAAGCAACAATGTATATGAAAAAGAAATAGTACTTATTTAAAAGGGATTGAAAACTTAGGAACTTCTCTCCCTTAAACTTTGTATAGTGCATGAAATAACTTAGCAAGTTTCGTTGGGGTTAAAGCAAAAGGGATGTCTGTGTGCTGGTTGCTCTTTTTCATTTGAGTTGTGCTAGGTAGACTAGTAGTATAATTTTAGAATTTTGAGGCATGTGATCTAATACTTCCCTTTTCTAACCCTGATGGCTACAAATAATTTAGTTGACCCTAGTTAAAAACCTACTTTAATACTTGCAACACACCCCAAGCAAATAACCAATCATTTTAGTACCTGAAAATATGCCACCATATTAGGATTCACGTTGAAGCTGGTTAGCTTTCATAGATTCTGTCTTAATACCAAAGGATGGTTTGGGATGCTCGAGAAGAGATTCTTTAGATATCATTCCAAATGAATACAACTTTATACCGTTCTGTCCATCATTCCCATTTCTGAGCTCTGTTCTGCAGTTGTCACTCATATGGAAAAAGAGAAAGTCAGGCAGGCATGAGTGGCTCATACTTGTCATCCTAGCTACTCAGGAGACTGAGATTTTAGGATTGTGGTTCAAAGCCAGCCCAGGCATATAAGTCCATAAGACTCTTATCTCCAATTAACCATCAAGAAACTGGAAGAAAGTTGTGGCTTGAGTGGTTAAAGTGCCAGCCCTGATTGAAAAAGCTAAGGGATAGCACACGGGTCCTGAGAGAAAGTGTTGGAAAACTATCAACAGATCTTAGATGTAGTTGAAAACTAGGTCTAAAAAGTATTTTAATTGCAGATACTTTTTAAACTATAGATATTCCATATAGATGTTTTAAAAATAGAATCGTATATATTGAAGCTGACATGAATATTTAAATTTTTTAGAGTTCTACTCCAGTTATACAAAAAGGCTGTTTCGTGTGCTATGAGTGTTACACTGATGAGAATCATCAGTTCAAGAAAAGCATGTCCAGGGCAGAGTTGAGCCTCCCTTTGCCTCTCAAATCATATCAATTGAACAAAGTGAAACTGAGCTAGGCATACTTGGAAACATACCGTGTTAGTGGCGTAGCCATCTCCCCTATAAGGCTACTTAAGCCCAAAGTAGTTAAAATTGCTGTTCAGCCATATTAGCCACACTTCAAGTACTCAATAGCCAATGATATTGGATGGCATAAGTTTAGCGTATTTCTATTGTAGCACAAAGTTCTTTGTACATTGTTAAGTTATGAAGAATTCTTGCTTTTAGAAAGCTTCCACTGTATTTGAGAGTAGGTAAGAGACTAAAAGAAACAAGAGTAACAAGTAAATGCTTGCCAATGTAACAAGGGCCAGAAGGAAGAATCATAGTTGATGGTGCCAAGGGTAAAGCCTTGTGGGGAGGGGTAATACTCTTAGTAGTATAATGATGGTTATTTTTCATTCAAGAGGTCATTCTAAGATTCTGATGAAAACTAAGGCTCCAATCCTTGAAGAATGTATCATCCATTTGTGTAGACACTTAGAATGATGCCTATAATACCAGAACATTGACAGAAGGATGCCCATCTTTAGGTTATCTTTAGAGCAGTAAGCAGTGAAAAAAAGAAACAGTTTTGTACAAAGCAAGAAATCATTGCCTATTGAACTCTTCTTTGCACTTTTCCTAGTCAACCATATGTAAGACAAGGCTAGGACCATGGTTTAAGAGGTAAAGCCATGATATGACACATTTAATCTAGGCAGTTTATTATTTATGTAGGCAGGGGAAGAAGAAACAAAAAGTGCTAGTTTCTAATGGCCCTTGTCCCTCCACCAAAGACAATCTCAAAGCCTTGAAATTGATTAATAATGCTAGTTGTGGCATACCCTATTGCTGAGAAGCCAGTTCTAGACTCCATTGAAGCCACTTTCTATTTTATATCTCAATTCCAAAAGGACAAGATAAAAAGTCTCATAATTCATCAGAAAAGAGGAGGGGATTAAAAGTTATAAAAGAGATTGGCTTGGGAGCAGTTCCTCACCTCTTCCCTCTTCATCCTCTCCCTGTTCAGGGAAAATCTTGAGGCATTAATCCAAGACTAAGATTAATTGTAATTAATTGACCTTTGCATGACCTATGTAGATGTATGCAAAGTAACCAAGGGATGTGGTAGAGCTGTAATCCTATAGTCTATTTCTCTAATGGCTTTTAGTTTCCAAGTCAATGTGGTTAAATGGCACTTCTGGACCTCTGGAGAGCTGTAACTCTGGGAAGCTAAAGGACTGCAGGTGTGATTTGGAAGTGGCTGGCAAGGAAAGCAGTGAAAGGAGTGAGGAGGAAAAGAGTAGAAAGCAGGAGAGACAAAAAAATAACCAGATAGGATATTGGAATGTCTCCTTGAGGCCAGAATGATATCAAAGAGGATCATGCTGGAATATTCAAAACATGTCTTCCTTGTTGATAATGTCCATGAGGGGTAACAACTACAGACAGAGCTCTCCATATTCTAAACCCAGCACTAGTTCCCAAAGACCTATTACACACTCCCATAATCCCATGCCATCGTTCAAGGAAAGCTAACCGGAACCAAAAAGAGAAGAATCAAGACATTTTCCCAATATAAAGAATTTCATTTCTGTATTTCTGGACACATTTGTTAATATTTCTAGCCATCTTGCCTGTTATTTAAAAGTTGCATGCATTAATTTTCTTTTATCCATCTCATCATCATCATCCACCACTGTTGAATGGTTAACTGTAAATACAACAGCCTCCGCTCCTTCAGTTCGGATAGGTCTTACACATTGAACAGAAGCTCCTATGCACGGGACAGCATGATGATTGAAGAACTCCTTGTGCCATCCAAAGAGCAGGTATGCATTCTTCTTCAAATATTATTTGATTGATGAATTGGCATTGTATGATTTAATGGAATTCTGTGCCCCATAACAAAATACATATATATGATTTTGCATTTGTAAATACTCTCATACTAGTACTTTCAAGAAAAGAAGTAATTGTACCAGAATTAGCAATGTCCCTCCAATTCCTAAGAGAACTCACAAAGTCCAAGAAAAAATTATAGATTCCTTTTAAAGAGAGTTGATAATAATTGTCAGTGAAAGTTGCTGACATTCAAATGAATGTTTGCTAAGCAAATGATATATGCACATTGGAATTTTTCAGGATTGTTTGTAGCAGAAAGTTAAAGATTAGGTTGGTCATGTTTTTTATTTCTTAGCTTCAAAATTGCCTGTAATGGGCCTTCTCAAGTCATGATAGGATTTTGTTTGTTTTTGTTTTTTCCCTGAATCTCTGTTAGATTTATTTGTGTAATCTTTTCTTCCTAGTCATTACAATTAAATAAGTATTGGGTTGATTCAAGAAGTCCCAGTAACACAATCCTGCTGTGTGTTGACCAGTTGTTTATAGGATAATTCTAGACATACCCAAATGACTGGTTTTAAATATGTATGGTAGTGATCTCTCTGGTGATGGATACAACTATCTAGACAATAAAATGAATTCAGAGTGGCTTGTAACATTTAAGCAACAGAAATAATTGGTGAGATCACACTAGCCTTCCTTAATCACTGCATAGTGAAGGTGTATTGAGGTTGATGAGTAACTGGTAGTCACTTATGCCTAAGCTGAAGATTCAGATTTTTGGAACTCCCACTTGTCTAGTCATGCTGATGTCAGGCATCTGAATGTTCATTGTACTTCCTAAGGGCCCACAGTAGAAGATTGCTTTACACCCTATGGGCAGTCTTAGCCAGCAGGCCTTTCACAGGAGACTACAAAGGCTATTCAGCATTTGGTCAGACATATAAAAAAACATTGGTTATAGGTTCAATAGTACGTCATTGGTTCAAGAGGGTGTTAGAACCAGAGAAAGCCTTTGTCTCAAATAATGAACCTAAGCTCCTGGTTGTAGCCAGGTATTGTTTGAGATTTTCTGAAGGACTCTCATCCTGGTTGAATAGGATCATTAGCCTAGTAGGGTAATCCTGCTGTCTTCATGCTCCTAATTGTAGTAAAAAGTTAATAGGTGTATTAAAAATACTTAGATTAAAAAAAACACAAAACAAAACCTTATTCTCTTGACCCTAAGACAACTCTATAAAACTTATGAAATTATGCATGAAATGGATACCTTAGCAATCAGTGGCACTTTGCTCTTGTTTAGAACATGTGTGAAGAGTGTAATTCATGTTTGGTATTTGGAGAAGAGGGAAAATGCTGAGTTCTGGAGAGAGGCTGTGAGAAAGGAGAGTCTTTACACCATGTATGACCAAGAAGTGTTTACTTCAGTAGTGCATTGAAGCACTGTGAGTTAGAACTGAGTGCTCAGAAGATACTAGTCTGTGTCATTTGTGTCATTTTTCCAGAATAATAGTTCTGTTGGAAAGCATGAAAAAAGTCTTTAATATTAGAATTCTTAAGTCTATGATACATAACTTAGTGTCCAATTTTAAGCTAGCTTATCATTGTTCGAGTAAAGTTGCTTTGACAAGTAAAGGTGAGGAATAAATAAGAATGAACTTACTGTGCATTGCTCCCTCCAAAAGCCCAGTTGCCTCTTCATTGTCCCTGCTGACTCCTCTGTTTGCACATTAGCCACAGTTAAAATACAGTTGAGACCCAGGGTGATAAGTACAGATGGCTACTCCTCCTACCTTCTAGGGTCTTGTGCTGGGTAAAAGCAATTATGGACGCCAAGCTAGAAGTGAGTGGGAGAGGTAAATATATCCCTATTCTCTGCTAGGTCTTCATCCTGGTCGGTCTGTAAGGAACTCCATTCACCCTAGAGACTAGAGAACATCCATTCTACTATGATGTTGGGGTTAGCCATGAGGTCTCTGTTCTTTTGCCTTCCCTTTTACCTGTTAATGCAGAGTCATTTGAAAATATGCTTTGGACATGTATCATAAAACCATGTCTTGGCATTTGCCAGATAATTTTAGAGGAAAATCCTGCTTATGAGATTGCTGGGAGTACATTTGAGAATATAACTGCTTTGAATTTTCATTGTATCAAGAGTTGAATGCTTCAAAATTAAAAAGATTTCTTATCTGCAAGTGCACCTAGATATCATCTGTAGCTTTTATAAAAATGAGATACTTACAAAATCAGCATCTCTATGGTTGGATTACATGTGTGTATATGTATGTGTGTGTATGTGTGTATGTATGTATATATGTGTTTTAAATCTCCAGTAGTTAGAAAGCACTGCTCATAGCAACACTGAATGAAAGCTTTATGTTGGTTCTTTATGTCCTCCTTACCCACTGATTCAATCCATTGTATGTCATCAGTATTTCGGGGAGAATTGCATCTATAGTGTACATGTACAGACTTTTCCCCTCTGAACAATACAATATGATAGCTATTTACAACAGCATTTATGTTATATGAGGTGTTCTAGAGAAGAAGCACACAGGAGAATATGTCTAGGTTATATGTGGATTCAATGCTATTTTACAGAAGGGACTTGACTATCTGTTCTTTTGTGTATTTGCAGAGGGTTGGTTCTTGAACAAGTCCCCCTTTGATACCAAGGGATGGCTAATCTTGTTCTATCATCTTCAGATGTCTTTTATCGTCTCAGATGGTTGTGTGTCAGCTTGTCTTGGAGCATCAACTGTGCTTTAGAAACATTCTTTTCAAATAGGAGTTAATAAAAGGCATGAGTCTATAAACTGAAGGCTGGTTGCCTTGGATGAATGTAGTTAAACTTTTGCTTTCATGTCTCCTGATATAATTATTGAAAGCAACTGTCCAGTATGGCTTAAGTACTTGTACTATATGACACAGAAGAGCCTGTCCCCATTTCCTAAGTGGATTGCTCTTCATCAGATACCTTAAGTGTCAGGAGATAGAATGGCAAGGATGCTTATTGAATTGTTCCACATGGCTCACCAGTATCGTTAGTATTTCACAGCCTTATGAGATTACTTCTTTGCCCCTTAAATGAGGAAACAAGGACCAAAGAATTTAATTAACTGTCCTAGGGAACACAGTTTGTCAGTCACTGGCTATCTGGTTCCAGGTTGGCTCCTTTAACACCTACATTATACATCTGTATTGTTCCCTATGAGCAAAGAATTTCATGCCCTATCTTCCAAATGTTATATTTACTAGTATTCTTGGCAGTTTTTTGGTTTGGTTTGGGTTTTTGGTTTAAAAAAAATTTTTTTTTTGTGCCAGTCCTGGGGCTTGACCTCAAGCCCTGGATGCTGTCTCTGAGCTTCTTAAGCTCAAAGCTGATGCTCTACCACTTGAGCCCTAGCACCATCTTTTTCTGAGTAGTTTATTGGTGACAGGAGTCTTTCCCAGCAGGCAAGTCCATGGGCTGGCTTCCAGCCACCATTGTCAGCTCTGACTCCCTAGTAGCTAGGATTACAGGTATCAGCCACCGGCACCAAGCCCTTACTGGTATTGTTAATGATATTTTTTAGGACCACTATGTTGGTCCATTTTTCTTTTTTAGCATGAAAGACATAGTGTTCTTCCTGATGCTTATTTCCAGTTCTAATAACTTTTTACTATTTAATATGCCTTAAAAAAGAACTAAGTTCTAATATTGAGCAACAGACTATAAAAAGTATGGCATGTTAAGACATACTTGACTTAAGATAGATTTGAGGTCAAAGATATGATAGCAGTGTACATATAATTAGGCCAATCAAATCCATTTCTTTTTAACAGATGAGAAGTAGTGATAAGACTGAAGAATGTGTACTGTAGTCTGAACATTTAATAGGATTTCTGAGAGTTAAAGATAGAAGCAGAGCCGGGCGCTGGTGGCTCACGCCTGTAATCCTAGCTACTCAGGAGGCTGAGATCTGAGGATCGCGGTTCAAAGCCAGCCCGGGCAGGAGAGACCGTGAGACTCCTATCTCCAATAAACCACCAGAAAACCAGAAGTGGCGCTGTAGCTCAAGTGGTAGAGCGCTCGCCTTGAGCTGAAGAGCTGAGGGACAGCGCCCAGGCCCAGAGTTCAAGCCCACGACCGACAAAAAAAAAAAAAAAAAAAAGAAGCAGAAGTCATTTATAAAAGTGTGAGTGGCTTTTCCTGCATCTACTCAGTCAGATTTGTGCTTGTGGCCGTGCCAGGGTCTGATCAGCTTCTTCCCCATTTCTCAGTCAAGGTAGGGTAGATGATTAGAAGGGGTGACTATCAGCCCTTTCCTTCAAGGGGAGACCCCAGCCTGGCTATGCAGGCCATCCCTTTCCTGCAACTTTAGTGCATAACCTTGAGATTGTATGATTTGATGCTTTGTGGTTGTTAGTTTTCTAATACTGAGGATTTATACTCAAAGCCTCAAGCTTGCTAGGCAAGAACTATCCCTAGTGAAATAAAAAAATGAACTTTAGTATAATTATGTATAAATGTTTCTATTTTATGCAAAAATAAATTAGAAAGGAACCTCTTGCCAATTAGTTTCTTTTTTAAAATTAACTCATTTTTTTGCGGGGTGTGCAGGAAAGAAAGCCTTTGTGTTTGGGACTGTGCTGCTGCTGCTGCTGCTGCTGCTGCTGCTTTTGAAATAAGGCTATTTTCTATTATAAGTTAGCTTGACAGCCTTTATCACATTCTTAATGGTTCTTTATTTTTAAAGGTATGTTATTTTGTGCAAATGTGTATATCTGAACTTTTATCTAAGATCAGAGGTTAATATCTTTTATTCATTATATGTGACATACAGGTAAATATATTAAAAGACATATAGTTAGTGGAAGCTTTAATCAATTCAAAAATAACCCAAAACAGAATGCTGGATTTTATTTTTAATCCAATATGCTATTCTTCTTTTGATTGGAGAATTGAGTCCATTAATATTTAGGGTTATAATAGAGATGTGTCATTTTTCTTGCCATTTTCTTGATTTCTTGTATTTTTCCTTTTTTGTGCTTACTAGATGGATCTAGTGATTTTTGTCTGATATGTTTCTTTGATTTTGATTGCTTTCTTCAGATTGTATTCCTCCCTTTAGAATACTTTGTAATGCTAGTTTAGTGATCATGAATTCCTTTAATTTTTGTTTGTCAAGGAAGGTTTGGGTTTCACCATCTAATGTAAATCATAGTTTCACTGGGTAGATCAGTTTGGGTTGGCAGTTGATCTTCCGTGCTTGGATTGAGGCTTTGTGTGAAGAAGTCTGCAGTGATTCTGAATTTCTTTCCATTATAATATAGATCCTTCTTTAATTTTGCCTCTTGCCAATTAATTTCTATGAGGTGAACATCTTGCATTTCCTTGAGTTGTCTTGATATAAATGCAGGCTTATCTGTGACAGGAGAAATATAGCAGTGGTTGCCCTGTCTCCTCTCTCTGACTGGACTGCTTTCCTTCTTGTGGACTTTGCTTTTCAGGCAAGATTTGTCCACATGATTTTTGTCAAAAGCGATGAAGGGCAGGCCTTCAAAGAGTGACTGAACTGGAAGGTTTAGTTAAAGTATTATATAAATAGTTGCATCACTGTTTGATTGTTGATGGTATCATTCTGTGAATGATACTAGAAGCCTTGTGGTAGCCACCAGGTGGGTGCATACACACACACAACTGTTACTGTCCACACTATAAGCCTTTTCATTTATCTCATGGCCTGTAATTCTGATTCTCTGAATTAGACTCCATCTTTATTTCATTTTCCTTTCTTTCTTCCTTTCTTCCTTCCTTTCTCCCCCTTCTTTCTTTTATCCTTTCTTCCATTTTCCCTCCCTTCTTTCTTTTTTTTTTCTTTTCAATCTTCCTTTGGTCACTACTAGAGTTTGAACACAGGGCTCTGCTACTTGAGTCACACCTCCAGTCCTTTTTTGCTCTTATTTTTTAGAGAGGTTCGTACAGTGTTGCCTGGGATTAGCCTCAGTTCCAGACCAGTCTCAGTCCTATATCCTCCTTTCTTCACCTCCCACATAGCTGAGATTACAGATGTGCACCATCACACCCAGCACCTGAGGCTGAAATCATTTCATATCTTGCAATGTTCATCTAGTTGGTTTGTTAGCAAATAGTATGCAAATTGGAGAGCCCTTCTGGAGACCTGTTTTCTGTAACCTCAGTAATAGAAAAGGAGAAAGAACCCTCAATCCAAAAGACCTGTTCTGCTAATAGGTTTTCCTGTTCTGTTTCTCACCCTATTCCACCCCACCCATCCCTACCTCCACTTCACACCCAGACATTGACTTTCCTATTTTTTTCCCTTATGCTAATTCTAACGTGGTTCTAAAATGTGCCAGATGGCAAAAGGTAGCCAGCCATAGTCTAGGGTTAAAGATTTGTTAGAGATAGTCCCCAGGAAGATAAGCACCTCTGACTAGTGACATTTAATACACTGCTTTCTCTTCAAAGTGCATTGCCAGCATTACTCAGATACATTTAACACCTTGCAAAGATTGGTCCACAAGATTACAGATTTTCTTTTTTTTCAGGCAGAGAGGTTGGAATTGTGAGTTACTTACGGTAGTGCAGTTAGTTTAGCCTTCTAAACTTAGTGACATTCTCAGCTTCCAGGCTGACCTTTATTCACTTTCTTCTATTGACATTCCTAGATAAATTAACTTGAAATGAATCAGAGTTTTGGAAATCCACCAAAACCAAGCTTTGCAATAGGTTTTAGTCTAGTCTCAAAATAAATGTTAAAAGCAACAGTAGTTGGTTTTTTGTTGTTGTTGTTTTTAAAAAAGGACTTTAGAGAAAAAAAATGACCTTCCTACTTTGTATTTTTATTTTATTGTTTGATTCTAGTTTGAAAATAGCTGCGCTGGATGTCTGAATAGCATTAATATCTGGGGTGTTATTTTGCCCTTCACTTGACATCCACTGTTGATCTCAATTATTCCAGTATTTCCTATTGTATCTGCCACATTTTACTAAAAGAGTGTCATTTGTTTCATGTTCCAAGCCACTGTCTGATATAGTTATTATCATTGCCACTTTACAAACGAGTAAACTGGGACTGAGGAAAGTGTGTAACTGTGCACTGCCACACAGATTGTAGGTGGAAGAGCTGAAAATGAAGCTTAGGTCTGTCTAGATGTGGAAGTTCATGACTATAATACCTGCACATTGATGATTGAGGCCAGGATCATGAATTCAAGGCCAGCCTAGGCCACATATTGTGAGCCTATCTGAAAACATCGAAAGCTGGGGGAGGGGAGATAATGATTGTACATCTAGCGGATGCTTAAACTCGATCTCTTGCTGATCATTAAGCATTTGACCACTTTAATAGGCAACAAATGACAGATCTTAGAAAAGCACATGGGCCATTTAAAGGATTCATGTTTGTCCACTTGTTTTTGCAGTGCTCAAACTTAGGGCCTTGTGCGTGCTGGGCAAGTGCCTTCCTCCTGAACTACCTACACAGTCCCAAGAATCCCATATTAGCAGGTATTTCCCATAATAACAGCTACATTTGCTTAATCTTGCCAGCTTCTCTGACCTCTCCCAGTAGCAAAGTGTCTGCTCTCCTAATGTTTGCCCAAAGAGAAGCACCATTATGTAAATGTAAGAACTAAATTATCTTCAATTATTAAAATCTCGGGACATTAGACACTATTATATTTTGCGTTTGTGTTTACATGGCAATGTAGAATTTTCAGATCATTTTTATAGTGTTTGGGTCATTCCATCATCACAATGAATTTTTTTATCTATTTATTACCCTAATGCAGAAAAGGAAGTGCAGGGGATGCTTTGACCTGCCATTTACCAGGATACGGTATACCACAGCCTACCTTAAACCTACGTCCTCTTAATCCTTGTGTTTGGGAACTGATATCCACATGTGTTTCTCAGCCTTGTCCCTGTCCAATTTGTGCTCCCAGGGTGGATTTATCTTTGACATGCCTTTGCATTCCTGGACTCTCAGGGGTGGTTATGTCATCCAGCCATCACTCCACTAAATTGTGTTTACTGTTTCCCAGATTAGGTGTACTGTGTTTTGTATGTAACCTGTTATGTCAGTTGGGTGCTGTCCATATTTGCCTATCAAGGCTGGTCAATTTTAAAAACCACTTCTGCAGGCTTACAGAGGTGGCAAACAAGACAGAAGAGGAGTCTGCAGATTCAATCCTAGACCCTGAGTATGACAGCCAACATGGGGGTGTTCACAGTAACCTGGGGAGTTTCCTTAATATTAGAGCTAATTTAATCTCCTTCCCTTCTTCCCTCCCTACCTCCCTCTTTCCCTTTTTTCTTTTTTTTCTTTGTAAACACATTCCTACCCCTACCTCTTCCTTCTGTGTCCAGACACTGTTTTCCTGGCCAGAGCATTTGGGTGTGTCCTGGTTGTAAGGCCAGCATGTTCTTGCCCTCTTCTAATGAATAGGGCTAGTGAGAAACTATTTTGGGGAAGCATTAAGCTCTTGGAGACAGTGATATCATCATTAGTCAGGCCTTGGATTCTATTGAATAATTTTAATAGGATCCTTGACATCACTTCGAAGATGAAAAGGGATGTGCATATTCATATTACTCTTGACATGGGAGTAAAAGGTCTTAGAAAGTCAACAAGAATTTTTCTTTAATATGTTATACTGAAGCCACCTGGACTATGTGTCAGCCTTGTATGGCCAAATTGCTGAAGTCTCTGATCCACATTTGTCTCATCTGTAAAATGAAGATGATATTACTCCCAGCTCTAGAAGGTCCTGAGAACTCAACAAATGGATGTAACATAGTCTTTGCTATAGAGTTGATGAACAGAAAGTTGTGGTAGAGCTGTTAACAAAGGAAATTAGACATTTCTTGAGTGACTAAATGAGACCTGGTTTAAATTTATTATTATTATTATTATTATTATTAAGGTGATATACAGAGGGGTTATCATAAGTCAGGTAATGAGTACATTTCTTCTTTTGGGCAATGTCACCCACCTGGGTTTTTAATAAGATGCATTCTTACCTCTGAATGGACATGATTGGTTAGCTGTAAGTGTCCTCTGTACATAACTGTAAAAGAGGTCCAGTGCTGTGCATAGACCTGAAATATTTTTATTTTTGCTTTTGCTCTCTGTGGGTTATCATATTTTAATAAAAAATTTAAAAACCCTAAATTATATGAAAGTTAGCTAGAAAGTACTCAAAAGCTGAACACACATGAAGAGAGACCTCATTATAATCCCATGGCTACACTGGTATTTGTGCCAGAACTTGATGGACATTTGTTAATCTCCATACAAATCAATTCCCCAATTGAAGAGTAAGGAGGACCAGTCATGGTGACACATGCTTGTAATCACAGCTACTTGAGAGGCAAAATGCAGAAAGATCTTGGTTTGAGACTAGGCCTGGCAAAAACTTGCCATCTCATCAAAGAAACCCTGTAGAATGATGCACACCTGTTGTCCCAGCTACATGGGAGATCTAGAGAAGAAGATTGTGGTCTACATGAAGATATTACAATTTTATATTCTGAAATCACAAGCCTCATTTACCACAAATCTATTTCTCATTATAGTCATGTAGACTTTTTGTTTGGATTAGATGTACATTATCAGGCTTACCATGAAATCACTGATATTATCCAAGATCATCTATAAATATCCCTGGTATTTTGTATTTAAGGACTTAAATACTTCCTATTCAAATTCAGTTATTTTTCTTTTTATGCCCTTTGATATATTTAAATAAAAAATTCAACAAAGTTTAAAAAAAAAGATCATGGTCAAAAGCCAGACCTGGGCAAAAACAAGATCCAATCTGAAAAATAACTGAAGCCAAAAAGACTGGTGGGCTCAAGCAAGCGCAAGGCCAAGTTTAAACCACAATACTGCTAAAAAATAAAGTGTGTGAGGGAGGACTGTAATGCAATAATAGAAAATTGGCTAAGCATGACAAAACCAGCAAGGGATGTTGAGGGTATTCCTAGAAGCATTCAGAAATTGAACATAAAGAAAGATTGAGGATGGAGCTTCTTCTTTGTTTCTGGTGGGGCCATGTTAAAGGCTGTAGTTAAAGGCTGAGTTGCCTTTCTACAATGGAAAACCCAGTAGTGTCCCACAAGGCTTCTCTACAAGTGACAAAGACTATTTTCAAGTCTAAGTGACACAGCTTCCAAGCTGAGCTTTTCCATGAAGCACAGGGCACCCCCACCTTGCTGCAGGAGACTTAGGAGTCAGGGCTAGTTCATCTTTGGCATCACCATATGTGTTGCCCTCCTGATTTTCAATGGTTATTCTTTCAGTAACAAAACGGAGGGAAGGCTTTTCTTTGGTCCCATAGTGCCTTGCACACTAATGAGTCCGAAGATTTTGAGAAAATATTGTTGATAAAAATAAACAAGTAGCTGAAATTTCCCCTTTCAGTTTTAAGCAAACTCTGATCTGGACAAAGTGTTTGGAGACAGTTGGGAAAGAAACCATCTCTAAAACTGGAGGTTTAGTTGGTTGTTTATTTTGTATTTAGGTAGTTGGACTGTCAGTCAAGCATTTTGTGGGTCTGTATTGAAGTTATTCAGAGTTAGTTAGGGCCACCCATAAAACTGATAAGCAAATATCCTTGAAGGAAAATACGTTTATGTTTTATGTTTGGGACATGTATTAAGACACCTAGGTCTTTGTTTTGATCAAGTATGGCATTTGTTCAAATAAGTAGCAAAAAAATAGCAAGAGGGAAAGAGGAAAGGAAGGACTCAGAGGACGTGGAATCCTGGTATGCTGGCACATTCAGTGAGCCCTATTAAATATTACATGATGGTGATGATACCTTTTTGTGTGATATAATTCATTGTTTCAATAATTAATGTCACCAGTGTGCTTCCAAGAGTACCAAAGGTAAATAATTTACCGTAATTAACAAAGAAGGGAATGATATTATTTATTTATCAAACTTTTAAAAAATGTTTTTAAAAATACCCTCAGGCCTCAAATGTAAAATTTTTAGTTTGTCTCCATCACCATCACTATCACCAGTACATACATATCTACATGCATACATGCATACAGTTGCATCATTGCTTGTATTCAGTATTTAGCCCTGGTGTGAAAGTTAGTTTGATCTCCAAAAGTCAGTATATAAATAATTGATAAACAAAGTCTGGCTAAAACTCACATCTCACCTTTGGCTTAACTCAGGATTTGAGAGCTTTCTGAAGTAGTGTATTATTCTTTGGGGGTGAGGATCTTAATTCTGTGGACTCCCATTGAACTCTACTTAGTGATTAATTTATTTTATTATCTTTAGTTGTTCAAAGGGGCTTCAACTCAACATGTCACTTTCTGAGTACAATGCTTCTTGAGCAATGTTGCCCCTTCCACATTTCTTCCCAATCTCTGCCAACCCCACCTATCACCTCAAGTTGCCTGTTTCATTTTCACATATATACGTTGAATAGTGTGGCTGTACTCACTTGCCCTTTCTCTCTCCACTCATCTGCCTTTCCCTCCCTTGACCTCCCCTCCATACCACCCTAACCCCAGCGCCAAACAACACGTGTTTTTCAGCTTCCTGGTCCTATTAAACTCTTAATTGCACACCCTTCTATAGGATGGGTCCTCTCTCACTAAATGCTGAGAAAACTATTCTTCTTTTCATTTTGCTTTAGAAATTATTTTTGAATCGGATTCTCAGGCAATCTTTTAAAATTTGTGTACTTTGAAGTAGTTTTTTTTAAAATAGACTTTATTTTTAGTTATATAAATAAAAAATTATAGCTTTCTACACTTGGAGGAAAATCTCTGCATACATGTCTGCCCTCAATTTCTCCTTTTCAGACACAAGTGCTTATAATACTTTTTTGATGATTTTGTAGGTTTTTTTTACAGTATATGTATTACCATATACTGAAATACATAATACTTTTTTTGGGGGGGTCCAGTCGTGGGGCCTGAACTCTGGGCCTGGGAACTGTCCCTCAGCTCTTCAGCTCAAGGCTAGTGCTCTACCACTTGAGCCACAGTGCCACTTCTGGCTTTTTTCTTTTTGCTTATGTGGTGCTGAGGAATTGAACCCAGGGACTCGCGCATGCAAGGCAAGCTCTCTACCACTGAGCCACCTTCCCAGCCCCACATATATATATATACACATACATACATACATACATACATACATACATACACACACACACACACACACATACGAAGAGAGAGAGAGAAAGACTGAGACTGTTGGCTTTTCTACATTTCAGGAATCATTTTATTGACTTCTGCAAAAAGAAGATGACACTTGTAATTGTTTTCATACCTCTCTTCTACCATACACATTTCCCATCCTTCTATTTCCAAAAAGAGTTGTGTTGATTTTGCTTGTATCAGTATTTTCTGCTTATATTTTTATACTTACATAAATACTAGTCATGGAAATGGTATATATTGGGATTGCTTTTCCTCTTCAGTACATTGTTATTTTCCCTAGAGTTTTGTCTGTTGCTTAGTGGTCTTTGTACACATCACTAGTGCAATCCACAGATACTTCTTCAATTATGCCCTCTAAATATCTTCATACACTTCATATCCCACTTAAGGTGGGATTTGTTACAAGTATGGGGCTTGAACTCAGAATCTTGAGCACTTGCTAGGCTTTCTTGTTCACAGCTGGCACTCTACCACTTTAACTGTACTTCTCTTCTGGTATTTTGCTGGGTAATTGGAGATAGAATCTCTTGGATTTTTATGCCCCCGTCTGGCTTTGAACTTTGATCATCCAGATCTTTGACTCCTAGGAAGATAGGATTACAGGCCTGACCTACCAGTACCTAGCCACCCATTAGGTATTTTAGTAGTAAGATCTGCTTAACTTTTCTGCTTCACTTTTGCTCCCACTTGTCAGGCTCCTTGAAGGCCCAATGCTCAGAAACCCTTCTTGGGTCTCCCTTCATCACTATGAATTCCGCCTTCTCTTCCTCTAAGCCTACTCTCCTTAGGCTTAATTCTCCAATTTGGTGGCATATATTTTCCAGTAGTTCTTGTGAGAATTTTTTAAAAGAAATCTAGATAGATTGCAGGTAGATAAATGATAAATTGCATTTTATATAGGTAATATATGTGTATATGTACATATGTATGTATATTATATATATATTTGAAAATATTCTATTTGCACACTGGTTTGCCTAGTTTGAGTTTCACATTGTTTCTTCATACAACAGTGATGGAATTGCTACATTATCTTTACAGTCAACTTTTGCTCTTACCAGTGTGGTAGAAGTTTATATCTGTGACTGCTTTTCTCTTCAGGGCCTGGGATTTCACGATGTGCTGTAGAAGGATCTGTATTCATCATAGTGCTGCTCACTCAGTGAACCTTTTGTTTGGGGAACTTAGGTCTTTAGTTCTGGGGAGAAGAGGACAGGGATTCATACTTGAGCCTGATCTTTTTTCTCTCTTTTTGTAGTAGGGTTTGAACTCAAGGCCTGGCACTTGCTAGGCAGGCAGTCTTACTACTTTAACTGCATCTCTGCCCTTTTACCTTTAGTTATTTTTCCAGTAGGGTCACACATTTATTCCTGGACTGGCTTTGGCTGAATTCTTTATGTAAACTTCCCAAGTAACTGGGTTGCCAACCGTGAACTACCCACACCTAGCTTTTATTGTTCAAGATGAGATCTCAAGTACTTTTTTTGCCCAAACTGGCCTAGAATCACAATGCGCTGATCTTTGCTTCTCAAGTAACTAAGATAATAGGTAAAGCAACCACATCTGACCTCATCTCTACCTACTAATGAAAAAATACAAGATTTGCCTAAAAAGACTGTTCACTTTTCTCTGTATGCTCGTTTATTTTAGTTTTCACATTAGTTACTCTTCTCAGCTGAATAGTGGCTGTCGGCTATCTGTTCACTGATGAGCTCAGTAGAAGTTTTCTGTAAGGTGTAGAGCTCATCAGACATGATTTCCACTGAAGTAATGAGCCTAGGCAGTTGCAGTTGGAAAGTCAAAATCATCTGAAAGCTTCTGTTTTCTGCCTAGACAACGATCTATCCCGAACTATCTGTGCCTCAGAAGCTAGGAAAGGGAGAAGGCTAGGGGTGTGAACATTCTGTCAAACTTCCAGTCAACTCCCATTTTCTGTAGAGTACCTCTGCCCTCCTTGTCTTCTGCCTCTGGTTTTTTTCATCTCCCCTTTCTTTGTGTTCTTTATGACTTAAACACTGCTTTCTATATTTTCATCTTTCTCTCATTTTGTGTATTTTTCCATTTATGGTTCCAATTTACAAGCCCTGTTTCTTTCATGTGTATATTCTAGAGTTCTGTTGAATCCCATACCTTTTATGTCCTCTCTTTTCTTCCCTCTATTTTCTTAAACAAATGGATCATAGTTATTACAAAGTTCTTATTAGCTTACCTCCAAAGTTTTGATGACCAGGGAATTTGTTTACAGTGTCTTTCTGGTTCTGTTTTTTCCCTTAGTTTTTGTTTAAGTATTCTGACCATACTGGGAAATTTTTCATTTTCCTGTTGAACATGTTAATGAGAAATTTACACCTGATAGTGGCATATCCCTCCAGAGACATTTCACTCTAGAACTTGTTGAAATAAGATTGATTTGTAGCCAGGCACGATGGCTCATGCCTGTCATCCTAGCTACTCAGGAGTCTGAGATCTGAGGATCACAGTTCAAAGCCAGCTTTGGCAGGAAAGTCTGTGAGACTCTTATCTCCAATAAACCACCAGAATACCGGAAGTGACATTGTGGCTCAAGTAGTAGAGAGCTCACCTTGAGCTGAAGAGCTCAGGGATAGCACCCAGGCCCAGAGTTCAAGCCCACAACCAAAAAAAAAAAAAAAGATGATTTGTAGCTCCAGTAACACTCAGACCCCTTCCAGTTTGTCCTGGCTCTCCAGTATCCTTATTTGAAATCCTGGTATGATCTATAACTCTATGTGCCATTATGAGCTCTAAACTCAATAATTTTCTCATGAAACTACTGTGAAAACTCTGTTATTCTTTGTTGGGGTGATTTTGGTTAATCTTTCAGCTTCTTGTTCTACTTGGCCCCAGAGTTCACCCATTAGTAGAAAATGATGGCATGCTTAAAGCCACCTAAATCTTCCCTAGTACTCTTCTGGTTTTCTATGTCTCAGCAGTGATCTCTGTAGGTACAAAGCCCAAATTATTACACTAGTAACTGACAAATGCCTCCAAGTTTGAAATGATGGCAGAGCCAGCCAGACATAATTCTGTTAGCTATTAGCAATTCTCAGCTGCCCTACACTGCAGTCAATGATAATTTCTTTCTTTATCTGGTTTTCTTGGCAGTAGCATTGGACTGTTGCTAGCAACATTGTCATTCTTGGAATCACAAGTTCTCAATATGCAATTTAAAATTTTTTATTTTGAGAATTGAATTTTGCAGCTATTGTAGGAATCATTGGCCTGTGTCAAAGTATGTAAAATCATTGGACTTAGTTCTGCCATATCCTTTTTACTATGCAAATTACCTAGGGTGCTAAAAGATCAAAGTAATTCAGTGTATCAGTAGTCTTTGCTCTGAAACTTTAATGTAGACCTACAGAGCAGAATTTACAAATTCTTTCCTTTGAATGTTGTCTGTCTGGGCTTACTGAGAAATAAGTATCTAAATGTATTTGAACTTAGAAATACAAAATAATGCTTTATATGTATAGGGAATGCCCTTTTCAGGTGGGCTGTTGATGTAATGTACTGTTTTTCTTTTTCAGCATCTAACATTCACAAGGGAATTTGATTCAGATTCTCTGAGACATTATAGCTGGGCTGCAGACACCTTAGACAACGTGAATCTTGTCTCGAGCCCTGTTCATTCGGGGTAAGTAACTTCAGTGTCTCCTGTATCCTCCTAAATGAGCAGTGCATTTATTATGTACAGTTATAAATTCTATTAATAAGTTTCATATTGACATATTCACATATGAAATGTATACTCATTCGTAAATATATACTCATTAGTAACATGCATGCATATGTAAGTCATTTGATAAATATTTTTTAGGCAAATTGATATATTCCTGAAGGCATAGTTGGGAAAAAAAAAAACGAATGGTATGACAAAACTTCCTACTTAGTCAGATGTTTAAGCCATTAATTTTCATTTCCAATTAAAAGGTAAAATTACTTTTCTTCACATTGCTAGTTAAATGAAGCTTCGTCCTTCCTAATAAAAATTTAAATGTGTAATAATTTCTGTTCATTTCTCTCACCTATGTTGTACTCCACAATATATAGAACTTCATGCAGACATTTAGCTTTGAATTGAATCAATAGTGCCTTCATCTGGGCATCAGCCTTTTATTTGATAAATGATTTGTTTTATGTGATTATCCTTTAAGGAAAAAAAAAAAACTCCAACTACTGAATTTACAAAGAGTCTGAAATCTAAAGATCTCTATTCAAAGTCAGCCAGGGCAGGAAAGTCCATAAGACTCTTATCTCCAATAAACTACTGAAAAGTCAGAAGTGGAACTGTGGCTCAAATGGTAGAGTGCTAGCCTTTAGCAAAAGAAGCTTGCCCTGAGTTCAAGTCCCAAGACCAACATACACACACACAAAACCTTCCCAGTGACAATTGGACCCCCTACATTATTAAAATTAAACAGCAGTTAAGTTGTATTAAGTTATAAAGAGAAAAGGGAATGAATTTTAAAGGAAAATAAAGAAATCCACTATTAAAAAGTTACTCTGCAGAGGACCAGTGGCTCATGGCTGTAATCCTAGCTACTCAGGACGCTGAGATCTGAGGCTCATGTTTCAAGGGAAAATCCTGTAAAGTCCATGAGATTCTTCTCCTCAGTGAACCACAAAATGTCAGAAGTAGAGGCCTGGCTCAAGTGGTAAAGCATCAGCCTTGAGTGAAAAAGCTATATATATGAATGACAATGCTGTAAAAATCCCATCAAAGATGCTCTCTGTGGCCACCTCACTGGCCACTGAAATGTGAGGGAGGCAAGAGTCTAAATGGTAACCAATTCATAATTTAATTGGTACTAGATTCTTTTTTTTTTGGTCTAGTCATGGGGCCTGAACTCTGGGCCTAGGCGCTGTCCCTCAGCTCTTCAGCTCAAGGCTAGCACTGTAACACTTGAGCCACAGCGCCACTTCCGGCTTTTTAATTATGTGGTGCTGAGGAACCGAACCCAGGGCCTCGTGCATGCAAGGCAAGCACTCTACCACTGAGCCACCTTCCCAGCCCTTAGATTCTTAACCAGTAAGTAATTCCTACTTGTGATACTTGAGATCTTTATAGACAGAGTGAAAATAATTTGTTTAAAGTATAAATACCTCAACATATTTTTGCCATTGACATGGACTGTTAGGCTGTAAATTAGCTGTAATCAAGGAGAAGGGAAGACTTAAATAAGTTAATGATAATTAGCATTTATAAAGTACTTTCTTTATGTGCCACTTGTCCTTAAAATAGATCAAAATAGCTAACATTTACTTAGTTCTTTTCATGTAACTGGTTTTATGCTCATTCACTGTTTGAGGCTTCAAATGACATGGCAAGACAAATTTTACTGATTATCTTCATTTTACAAATGAATGCTATAGGCAAAAGTATAAGTATGGAATTTACCCTCTGATGCCACAGTTACGGAAGGACTTCAATGCAATGGCATTTAAATAGCAGTAATACACTTGGGAGAGGCTCATGACTGTAAGTCACCTGGTAGTTTTTGGTGGTCTTTAACAATGCACTTAACTCAGACAAATCCTTGAGTTACTATAGTAATATTATTTTTAAGTTGCCTAAGATGTTTGTTTTATATTACATTTGTGTGGGCCTAAAATTTTTTGTCCAAGCCCAAAGGAAAATCGTAAGATTTTTTGCTTTTGTTTTTAGGTTTTTTGTTTTTGGTTTTTTTTTTTTTGAGAAAGGAAATATAAAACCCTTGGGGTACACTCAGAAGACTGGCATGTCAAACTTTTTAGGTATCAGGTTTGCTACTATGAAGTTATCACTTTGTACTCTTTACACATGAAAGAAATACTCTGTGGTTTCATTCAGTAAACTGAGAAGTTGAGAAAAAAAAAAAGTTACTTTCTCAAGAGCCCTTAAGGATAGGTGGCTTGTGTCTAAAATACTAGCTACTCAGGAAGCTAAGATCTGGAGGATGATGGTCAAAGCTAACCCAGGCACAAAAGTTTATGAGAGCCAGTGTCCAGATAACTAGCCAAAAGCCAGGATTGGGGGCATGGCTCAAGTAGTAGAATGCCGGCTGAGCTACTAAGCCACCAAGTAAGAATGGGAGGCCCTGAATTCAAACCCTGGCACTGGCAAGAAAGCAAACAACCAAAGTAAAAGAAGGAAGAGAAGGAGGGAGAGAAAAGAAATGAATGTTCCCATTGGAAAGGATAAACATTTTAATATGCAAATTATCTCCCCTCTCCTTAGAACTTCTGTTGAAGACCATAGACATATATGACAGAACAAAATAATGGCAGCTAGTGTGGGCTTACTTTCCAAGGAAAAGAGAAAATACTACACCAATGTCAGCTCTTTGGATTAGCTTGTACAGCCACTTGAGGCTGTATAATACTTTTCCAGGTTTCCCCACAAATGCCAAATGCCATGGTTTCATTTTCTAATGGTTTTTATTTTCTTTGCTCGTCATTGACATTTTCTGTTGCTTGCTTGCTTCTAATTATCTTACATTAATTTTTCCCATTTGCTTTCAAATTATTTTGCAGCTATTCTTCTCCACTTCCTCAGTATGATTCAAGGTGATAACTGTGTATTTTATGTGAACCCTCCTTTTTTTATAGTTTTAGTTTATGTGACTTTATTTCACAGTTAGCTTGTGTCACTGTCTGTAGTATATCAGTGTTTGTCATCTTGCTTTTCCCCAAACTAGAAACCTTCACATATTAGTTTTAGGATCATTTGTAGAATTCATGCTGTAGTTTGAATATTAATAAGATAAAAATACAAAATAAATGTCGCTTTAATATGTTTCTATTCATTTCAAAAATTGTATTGCATGAAGTTTTTGCACAAAATATGCAAGGAATGAGTTTGGAAAGTAAATCACTATATTCCACATTTTATAATGTTATTGTAAAATAGGACCATATTCTGTTTAATATATAATTCTACCTTATTTCATTCTGTTGGCCCTGTGCAGTTGAAAACTTTGAAATGATAAATTATTATTAATGTGCACCAGCCACACATTGTGTGCTGTGCAAAACATGGAGACAGTTTCTTCACATTTGTAACTGAAATCATCTGTTACATTTGGTACATTTGGTTTTGAAATTCTTTGTAGCTAGGATGTTTTAATATTGATCCTAATAAGTTTCTCACACTACTTTCAGACTGTTCAGCTACAATTACTATATATCTATGTCTATCCATTCACCTGTTAGTACTATTAACCTGTGAAGTTTCTAAACACATATAAACAAAGTAGTTTTACTTGTGGATTTATTCATTCAACATCAGTGCGTGCTTATTGTGTGTTGGAATTGTGTTTGGCCCTATATGTCAAGCAGTGAATAAGACAGTCCTAATTCAAATCTCTGTCCAGATAGTTGAGACCCAACATTGCCAGGGCAAACATTCCCCTCCCAGGAAAAACACTGCAATGTGGGTTTTTTTTTTTTGCTAATATAACCACATTTTTAAAACTTATTCTATCTCGTCATTTTTAATCCATTCTGTTGCTATTATTCCCAGTGACAATTGATTTTAGTTATTAAATACAGAGCAAAATCAGATTTCATCTTAGGGTTCTTTGTAATATTGTCTTATTGCCTTTAGCAGTAACTGAAAATACTTTATATAAATTCAATATAGCTATACATTATATACATATAATATATATGTTCACATCTTGAGAAATGTAAGCAGCCCAAAGCAAGTTTAAGTGAGCATAGGAAAGAATTGGTGTGGACACCTATATAAGTTAATATCTTTCTTTGATTAAGGAAGAGTGGTTGTAATTGTCTTCTTGTTTTTGAGTTAGTCTTTACCTTCTTACCTTAATATCATTGAGCTCCCAGTTTCTCATATATAATAAACCAATCCAGAGCAAAACTTGTCAGATTTAAAAGTGAGCCAACCGTGTGAAGGTGAGTTCATCTTACTCATGAGCAGAGTTGCTTCTGAAAAATTCTTAGCCCCCACATCATCCTCATCACCTCTTTCCGTGGGAGTTACAGGCTGTTTGTTTTGTTGAAGAAGTTTCCAGTTCAGAGTCCCTCCTCAGAAAACAGTCCTCTGCTAGGAAGTCCATGCAAGGCCTTCAGATTTACCTGTAGGATGCTAGCACTGTTTTTAGATGAATAAATAGAAAAGAATTTTGATGGATGGGATTTCTTTTCCCAAAAATACTTTCAGACTTCAAGCAACTTTCTAAGCATAACTATTGGGTGCTATCTTAGTAATAAGTAGTACCGATGTGAAAATGAAGAGTGGAAGGATATATGTTCTTCTTGACAAACTGACATGCACTGTACTATTTGGGCTCCTTCTGTCTGCAACAGTGTAGGGCCTGCTCATCATTCATGATAAGATGTAAGATTCAAAATGCTCTTACTCTTACATGGCACGTTTTCATTCTACTGCCTTACCTACATGCAGATACATGTTTTTCTAATTCGTTCTAATATCCAGGCCAATGACCGAATTATCTACGTGAGAGACAGCTTCTAAAATGACTTAAGTTCTACTTAAGTATTGCTGTATGAAATATTCAACTGTAAGTTATTTTAAGCCTGTATTTATGCTGAAAAGAATCCCTTTCCATCAAAATTCTCTTAACAATTCTAGTCATTTTTTATTTTTATCTTCTGTTTCATCTTAGTATGGTTAAGTATCCCTTCATTTTATGAGTTATGTATGTCAAGGTATACTGTGGAGTTTTCATCTTACTTGTACGGGACAGAGATTCTATAGTTAGTGAAACCAACTTAATAATTAAAATGATTCTTCAAGATAGCTTAACCATTCACAGTATTTGAGTTTTGTTTTAAACACATGGGGGTTCTTTCAATGACTACTTTTTATTTTTATTTTGAGATACTCACTTCCATGTGTGCATCTGATAAGTACTAGCGTTGGGGAGGCCAGTCTCTTAAAATGAAATCATGTTTCAGTTTTTGCCCAGTGCGCCAGTTCAATGCAGGTCTGATATGACTCCACCGTATTTCCTTCCAAGTTATCTTTAATAAGAAAGAGAAACAAAAAGCTAGCTACATTGTCTGTTGCTTTCAACTCTTCACATTCCATTTCAAAGCCTGTAGACAAAGTCTCTTCGCTTCACCTGATTTTGCATTTGATCCTCTCCCTGCAGGTTTCTGGTTAGTTTCATGGTGGACGCAAGAGGTGGCTCCATGCGCGGAAGCCGTCACCACGGGATGAGAATCATCATTCCTCCCCGCAAGTGTACAGCCCCCACCCGAATCACCTGCCGTTTGGTAAAGAGACATAAACTGGCCAACCCACCCCCCATGGTGGAAGGAGAGGGATTAGCCAGTAGGCTGGTAGAAATGGGTCCTGCAGGGGCACAATTTTTAGGGTAAGTGTTATTCATTTTCATCTTGGCCCTCTTTCTACATCTTTGATTTTCTTTACCCTTGTCAACTCAAGGAGTTAACTTTTAGAACAATCTAATGGGTCTGTTGTCAAAGGGCACAAAGCAGTGTGATTCTGTGAAAGGCTAAGAGGCTAACACTTCCCCTAACTCAGTTTGCTGGTCAAGGCTTTTACTAACAAGAAGCATGTTCTCTGCTCAGCGAGCTCCATTGGTCCCCGGTGGAAGTCAAGGCACCATTCCTAAGGGGAAAAACAACAACAACAAACCAACCACAATACAGATGCTGGATTTACTATCACTTCACTGAGTCAGTGGCTACTTTGGGGACATGTCCTTTTAAAGAGCATTTCCAGGGACATAATCCATTGTGATATGGTATTTTACAAGAAGACTTCGTTCTCTGAGGTGGCCACTTGGGTGCGAGTCAGGCAGGCTCTGTCTTGACTGCCAGTGTGTTCACATCTCCCCTTCTTGTTTCTCTTCCTGCTGCATGGATGTTATTCAGTAAACTGCATCTTCCTACCAATCCTCCCCCTGTAAATGAGGGTGAGAGCCTGGTTAGCCGAATCCTGCAGCTTGGGCCTCAAGGAACAAAATTTATTGGGTAGGACTTTTATAGACAAGATACAGAATGTCTACAATTATTTTTTTCCCCATTTTCATTTCTTTTTTTTTCTGTCACTCCCATGGTCTTTTTCTTGTCTTAAGTTTATATTTTTAGTTTTTAAGTTTTTTCTTTTTTTTTCCAATGCTTTCAGTCGATGTGTGTCACTGAAAGAAAAGAACTCATAGTGGCTTGACTTATTGTGACACTGCTATATTTCTTGTGCTGTTCAAGCATGTGGAACTCACGGCAAGCGTTTTGCTTTCATAACTTTGTGCTTCTGTAAGACTTCTTTTTATTTGAAAAATTTTTTAGCATATGATCCATTTTCAAGCTAGATTGAGTCTTTAAGAGAAGGTATTTGCAGGCTTTACATCAATATTGGCTATAAATGATAACTATATGTGTATGTATATTTGTCTCTGTGTGTGATTGGATCATTAAAAAGAAAATACTTATGCTATTCTGTAATCTTTGGGGGACTTAAGAAGAAAATGTCACCATGAAGTAAGATGATTTTGGAAAAAAAAATGTTGGGAATGCAAGATATTTATACATTAAATAGGTTACAGACAGAATATCCTGATAAGTTGTTAAATTGTTTTATTTCTGTCTTGTTGGAGCTGAAATGTGTTGGTATCTGTTGTTTGTTGGCTTGTCTGTTTGATTGTTGTATGTGCCTGGCAGTTTGCATGAAGAAACTTGTTATGAAAAGTTATGCTTGGCTTTTCCCTTTCAAAAACCTTGTTCATATCTTCTCTCCAGTACCACCAAATGTCATACACCAAGCCACATCCCTTAAATATTTACAGAGACAGTATCTGAAATGGTAACCTGCAAAGATTGTATCTGATACTCAAAAAAATATCTACTGTTTAATATCGAATTATAAGGCATGGTTAAAAAAAAAAGACTAGCAAATTCCATAATTTATTGACTGACATGTTGAATTGAAACCCCTTTGTACAGCTACTTAAAGATTTTTTTTAAGTTCTAATAAAAAAGAATGACACTGTTAGGAATAGATGCTTTTTTTCTAGCTATTAAAGAATAAAGGCATTATGAAAATTATCTTTAAAATCCTAATTTGAATTGCCTGCAACTAGTTTGCCAAAAGTAAAATTATCATCCCCATTTAAATGGATATTTTCAAAAGAAAAAATTTATAAGAAAAATTAAGTATGCAATTGTTTTTATATATGTGTGTAAGCTTTTCAAGTATACCTTTCTATATGTCCCTACATAAGCCTGTATCTTCCACTGAAGTGCCTAAACCCATAGGTTCAGAGGTGAGGTTCCATACAACCTCTGTAGGACAATAATGATACTGTCTACTTAAATGTCATCAAATAAAGCTGCACAATCCAACGGCATAAACTGTGTGTGATTGTGGTCTGCTTACTTCCATTCATCTTTTTTCAGTATTTATCCCTTTGGAAAATTTAACAAAATGATCACCCATGGCTTGATTGGCTGTCTTCAATTGGCACCCATTCTTTTGTATTTCTTTTGCAAAAGGACACTGTCAAAAATGAATGTGTCTTTACATGACTATTTGAAACCAAGTGCTTTTTCAGAAAGTTCAACTATGCTTGTATATATTATGTTAGACCTAGGAAATAAAGCTGTCCACTGGCTAGTTATAAATTGAAAATTGGAGAAACTGCTTTAGCTACACAGTCCGTGGAAGTCATGGAAAATGACCTATAGAGGGAGTGAGTTGTTGATATTGATTGTCTTATTGCTGAAGGAATAAGTAAAGCATCTTTCCAATTAGGAAACTGACAGAATTTCTTTTTTCTTTTTTTTAAAGAAATGACTGTGTCCTTTTAAATCATTAGTGTTTTGTATATTATGTCTATTGGGTTTTTTTTTTAACAGAGTGACCTTTTTTTCAAATGGCCTACTTTAATAACTTCTAACTTTTTAATTCAGATTCCTCATATGTGCCAAAATTCTCTCCCTATTAAACCCAATGCCTAACATTGCTAGACCTTCAAGAACTGTCTGGGAATGAATAATAGCATGTTTTCAGGCTTCTAAAGTGTTTTATTTAATTAGCAAATGATTCTGCAGCTTTGAAACCATTCCCAACCTGAGTGGCACCTCTAATTTTCAAATTAATACCATTAACAAAACATTTTTTTTAGTGTGATGCTATAAATATTTTTTAACTTGGTATCAAAATAATGTGGGGCTTTTTTTCCAGCCCTGTCATAGTGGAAATCCCTCACTTTGGTTCCATGAGAGGAAAAGAGAGAGAACTCATTGTTCTTCGAAGTGAAAATGGTGAAACATGGAAGGAACATCAGTTTGACAGTAAAAATGAAGACTTAGCTGAACTACTCAATGGCATGGATGAAGGTAATCATGGGGACCCTTTGATACTGTGAATGTTTGCAGACAAGTCCACAGAGTGATTTTATTCAATGCAGACCTGAGTTCCACACATTTGTATTTTAAAGTGGGAATCGAAGATGCCCAGCATTTATTGCCAGTTTCTCAATAAGGTATGAAATTCTGTCCATTCAACAAACTTCCCACTCACAGCCCAGCTAGGCAAGAAAGAATCTTGTAGCCGGGCGCCAGTGGCTCACACCTTTAATCCTAGCTACTCAGGAGGCTGAGATCTGAGGATTGTGATTCAAAGCCAGTCAGAGCAGCAAAGTCCTCGTGACTCTGATCTCCAGGTAACCACCAAAAACCAGTAGTGGTACTGTGGCTCAAAGTGGTAGAGCACTAGTCTTGGGCAAAAGAGCTCAGGGACGAGGACTAGTCCTGAGTTCAAGCCCCATGACTGATCAAAAAAAAAAAAAATCAATGATTCATTCCAGTTTTTTTATTTGATTTTGGTGTGCATGTCTGTGTCCATTTGTCTGTGTCTATCCATCCATCCATCCGTCCATCTAGAGGCTTGAACTCAGGGCCTGGGCCCTGTCCCTGAATTTTGTTACTTAAGGAGTCACAGCTTCATATCCAGCTGTGTAGTGGTTAATTAGAAATAAGAGTTTCATTGATCTCCTTGCCTGGACTGGCTTCAAACTGTGATCCTCAGATCTCAGCCTCCTGAATGGGATTACAAGTGTGAGCCATTGGCACCAGGCCATTCTTTCAGATTTCAATCAAATTAATCAGTCCTTCTAAAATCCAAGAAAGTGATGTCCAGTAGAATGTGTTGATGATGGAAATGTCCTGTGCCAGTGCTGTCCAAATATAGCAGTTGCTAGTCACACATGGTCCTTGAACATTTGAAATATGACCACTATAACTGAGGAAGGTAATTTATAATTTTGTTCTATTGCCAATAGTGATGTGGTCACTGGTGACCTCACTAGAAAAAAGATATTTTTGTCAAGAATACTTAATATACTAATAATCTCTTCCTCTTTTATTTTTTGTCCCAGTATTGGGGCTTGAACTCAGGCCTTCGTGCTCTTGCTTACCCTTATTCCTGAAGGCTAATGTCTACTACTTGAGCCACACCTCTGCTTCCATTTTTTGATGATTAATTGGATTTATCTGCCGTGGGTGGGTTCGAACATGATATTTACATCTCAGCTTCAGGAGTAGCTAGGATTATAGGCATGAGCCACTAGTAGTAGTATTTTTTTTAGCACATTTTATATGTTCTACTATGCAAAAGTAGAATTTATTAAACTTCAGGGGTCTACAGTAATGTACTTCCTTGTTTTCAAGCTGATGTGCCTTCATTTTTTTGTTTTTACAATAAACGAATTTTCAAATAGAAATAAGTTCTATTTGCTCAGAGAAATAGTACCCTACCCAGTGCCACACGGAAGGCATCCGCCAAACTGTTTCTTTTTAAAGAAACAGTGATATAACCCTCTGTCCTGGATTCTGTGTGGTATCTTGGGAATGGTAAATATAGAGTTTCTTTGCTACATTTTTAAAGATCAGATAAACTTTGGTTCCACTTTAAACAATTAAGAAGGAATGGTAAGTTCTTCCAGGTTTAAAAAAATCAACCATTAGAGGCTGCTAGAGCAAAAAAAAAGAAAAATAAAATTTTACATTTTTATGTATTAAATATAATAATAATAATGGGACCTCAACACATTTTGTTACTGAAGCTCAACCCAGTTTCATTCAAGCTCAAGCTCCACTTCCCACCTCTCTTTTCCAATCCCCAAAGGCATTTCATTCTTATCAGAACATCCCCTCCTCCTCTCCCAAATCAAACAAACACAGAAATCAGTCTTTTTCTAAAAAGGTAGCCAGTGCTATTCCTTTGTGATCCAGTTAGTCAAGTTCTGGCAATGAGAGGAGATAAGGCTATGTAGGCATTTCAGTGCTTTATGTTCTTTTCTTGCCGGTGACCCTCCTGATTTTGCTACTCAGTGGATAATTGTTAGCAAGATAGAAACAGTACACAAAGCAAACCAGAAGTCAGCTTTTCATTCTACCATTATTGTATTTAACATAGGAAATTGCTCTAGCTTCTCATACTTAAGTATCATCTATCATCTAAAGAGCTAATGACCACTGATACTGCCTGTCATATTGTAACTGTTTCCCTTTTGGTTTTGTTTTTTTGTCAATCATGGGGCCTGAACTTGGTCCCAGAGCTGTTCCTCAGTGAGAGACAGTGCCACTTCCGGCTTTTTCTGTTTATGTGCTGTTGAGGAATCGAACCCAGGGCCTCATGCATGCAAGGCAAGCACTCTACCACTGAGCCAACTTCCCAGCCCAACTGTTTCCCTTTTAAATGCCACTCTATATCAATGAATTTTTGTACTACTTTATAACTAGACTGCTAATTACGTCTTAAACTCTTGTCTGAGGATTTTAATACATATATATTCAAGATCATCTTACCCAGTAGAGTGAGTATATGTGGGGCTGGGGGGCGCCTGGGTACAGTCCTTTAGCTTTCTCGCTCATGGCTAGCACTCTGCCACTTGGGCTTAAGCTCCAATTAACAATTTTTTGCTGGTTAATTGGGATAAGTGTCTTACAGACTTTCCTGCCCAGGCTGGCTTCAACTATGATCCTCAACTCTCAGCCTCCTCAGTAGCTAGGATTATAGGCATGAGCTACCATGCCAGGCTTACCCAATATTTGATCACTAAGCTCATACCCTTTTGAAAACTTTAATGAAAGACAGTTTTGAGTTGGATAATCATTTTCCCACGGTAATGTCATTTTTAGGATTGTGATCTGTGGCAGACTCATAGGCTAGAATTCCCATCCAGGCTCCATCACTTACTGTTATTTGACTCTAACCAAGCACTCAAACTCTAAACTTTACCTGAATGTGTACAGTGATGATATCTCACAGGGAACTAGGGGGCTGTGGATGAGCAGCTTTATGTAAAGTTCCTCCCACAATGCCTGGTGCATGGGAACTCATGTCCCCAAAATATCAGCTGGCCCCCAAATGTCACCAGGTCTTGAATTTTTCCATTATCAAGGTTGGTAGCCTCTCAGTTCTTATATGATCTAAAAGACTATTGTATATAATCAGGGAACACTGTGGCTATGAAATAGGAGAATTAAGACCTGTTCCAGTTATGCATATCAGGGACCAAACATTAGTGGCTCAGGTATGTTAGCCAGTTCTGTGGAGGTAAGAGTCTAGAATGACACAGGATATTTGGTTTGGGTGTGAAGAACCTGCCATGACCACTAAAGTAAAGGTATCATGTGGCAGGAACAACTTTTCTTTTTGGCAGCAGATGGAAATCTGTCAAGGCTTTGCCAGTTTGTTTTCTCAGCAGAGGAAAAGATACTACACAACATTCACCTTGCCCTCAGCTCCACCCAGTCACCAAATAGTATGCCACATACACATCATTTTTATAGTGTTTACACACTTCATATATAATATCTTGGATTACATAAGGAGCCATGAAATTTTACCAGTTTCTGTTAATTTTTTAATGTGGCTATAGGATATTTAAAATTATAATGTGACTTATACCAATAACATCTTAAATTCAAAGTGGCTGCTATGTAAGATGCACACAGAAGTCTATCAAAACATTTGAATTATATCAACATCTTAAAATCCCAATCACTTAATTGGAACTAAATGTTGAAGCTTCTCCATGAAATTTTATAATGCTACAAAACCATTTTCTCAATTGTCTTTGCTTAACTTTCTTAGAAGAAATAAGGCTTTTAGGGTATTTTTTTAGCTTAATGATGCAGTTGTTTTCTTGTAAACTATAGTAGGAACAGGAAATCAATTAGTTATATAACCAAATTAATCTAACTGTATCAACAGCACCCCAGGAGTAGATTTGTCAGTTAGAAATGCCACTTTGATTCATTAGAGTTTAACTTGTTTTTAATATTTTTATTTATTTATTTATTTTTGTCGGTCGTGGGGCTTGAACTCTGGGCCTGGGTGCTGTCCCTCAGCTCTTCAGCTCAAGGCGAGCGCTCTACCACTTGAGCTACAGCGCCACTTCCGGTTTTCTGGTGGTTTATTGGAGATAGGAGTCTCCCGGTCTCTTCTGCCCGGGCTGGCTTTGAACCGTGATCCTCAGATCTCAGCCTCCTGAGTAGCTAGGATTACAGGCGTGAGCCACCAGCGCCCGGCTTTGTTTTTAATATTTTAACAATGACAAATAAGAATCTTTAAAAAGTGTCAAGTCATCTTAAAGGCAGTTCAGCACTGAAAATGAAATATACAGCTCTACATCACCATCTGTTGAAAAATTCTAGTATTACATTTTTGAAAAATTCCAAAAGGAAATTAAGTTAATCAAATCAAGATTATGGCTGCAGTATAAAAATTTAAGTACCTATTAATTGATTTTAAAAACAGACAATACAGGCCTATTTTCAATCATTTGCCATAAAAATGTCATTTAGACACACATTGTAGACATAGAAACCAGAATGGTATCCAAAACCAACTCTTTGGGAAATTGATTAGACCAAGGAAAATGAGTCTTAATTTATAAGGCCAGGTTTTATACGCGTCTATGTACATAGACTTGCTAGTGATTGGAAATCCTTAGGAAACATTTGTGGATCGACATAGTGATATCAAGATACTCTGTTACTCATGTCAGACCCAACTGGGCTTTTAATCAAGTAAGGGCAGTGAAGCAGGTCTGAGAGGTTGGGCATCAGCCCTGTCCACCTTCCTTGTGGGTTTGAATGGAGAGGCTGTTGTGCCAAGTACAGCAGATTTCAGCTCTGGGAGTTCTGGGTATTCTCTATATGCTGCGTATGCCCTTTATTCATTCTTGGTGTTGAGCTCTCAGACATTACATATGATCCTGGATTTAGGAGATGAGATTATATCAATTGGTTGTTTTTTTTTCTGAGGATATAGTAATGGTAATGGTTTAAATAAAGGGTTGAAAGGTGACATCATGATGTCAATTACTTGAAAACAGTGTGTTGTTACTGCACAAATGGAAAAATAAGCAAGTGTGGGAGAACATTTTGCTGGAAAAACAAGTATAAAGAGTACTGGAAGCAAGTATAAAGAGTACTGGTTTCACCAGGTGCTTATGATCCTAGCTACTCAGTAGGCTGAGATCTGAGGATCACCATTCAGAGCTAGACCAGGCAGGAAAGTCTGTAAGGCTTTATTCCCAGTTAACTACCAGCAAACCAGAAGTGGAGCTGTGGCTCACATGGTAGAGTTCTAGCCTTGAACAAAAGGAGCTCAGGGACAGCGGCCTAGCCCTAAGTTCAAGCTACATGACTGTGTGTGGAGAAGGGGGGTATCAGGGGTCGGGGGGGAAAGGAATCACTGGTCTCTTCATCTGCAGTCAGAAAGGAACACATACAATAATTATTCCAGTGTGGCCAGATACCCTCCCACCCCTACTTCTCTTCCTCCAGGAACCTTCCCTAAACCCCACATTCCCTTAGGTCCAGGCTTATCTGTTTTACATAGCTTTAAACCCACTTTTTCTTTGGATGACCCTGAGGACAGGGAATGACTCTGACTTGTTGAGAACCATTTTTATCCTGTACCTCAAAACTCTTTTTAGCCCAGACAAGGGCAGTGACTACTTCATTGTCATTTGTTGAGTGAACATGAAATAAATGACTTCTCTCCAGGCATGTACCCCACTTTTGTTGACATTTTCCCTCAATAATTCAGTGACCTGTACCGTAGATCCTGGAGGAAGAAAGGCCACAGCAGTCTAGAAGGCTGGGGATACCTTTGGGAGAAGTTATCTCTATTTTTTGCATATAGAGTACAAAGTAATCTTAAACTTTACCACTGAATATACAGTTTAAAAAAAATCATACATCTCTCCCTGAGTTTTAATAATATCTCATAAGCCTATTTTAGAAATTAGCTTCCTGTGTAGCTGGGATAACAGGTGTACAACACTACAGCCATGTTTTTGTGGGTTAAAATGGAGGAGTCTCAGAAACTTTTTTGCTCGGCTGGCCATAAGTGGTGATCTCAAATTCCAGCCTCCTCAGTAATTAAGATTATAGGCAAGAGGCATTGTGTTTAGCTGACAGAGAGGGGAGAGAGAGAGAGAGAGAGAGAGAGAGAGAGAGAGAGAGAGAGAGAGAGAGAGAGAGAGAGAGAGAGAGAGAGAGAGAGAGAGAGGAAGAATTTAATCTATAGTTTCTTTTTATCTGAATTTCATTAGTTCCAGTAGGTTTCTTAGCTCAGTGGCTCTACTTGAATGTCTGGCATATACCAAGCTCTAGATACCGAGCATCATTTCATTTAACAGTGATCAGTTTACATTTTTTAGGAGACCCTAGTTTGTCAGTCATGGGACTTCAACTCAGGGCCTGGGCACTGTCCCTCAGCTTTTTTGTTCAAGTACTCTACCACTTTAAACCACAGCTCCACTTCTGGTTTTCTCATGGTTAATTGGGAATAAAAGCCTCACAGACTTTCCTGTCTGGTCTAGCTCTGAACGGTGATCCTCAGATCTCAGCCTACTGAGTAGTTAGGATCATAAGCACCTGGTGAAACAAGTATTTATACTTGCTTCTGTTTTTCCAGCAAAATGTTCTCCCACACTTGCTTATTTTTCCATTTGTGCAGTAACAACACACTGTTTTCAAGTAATTGACATCATGATGTCACCTTTCAACCCTTTATTTAAACCATTACCATTACTATATCCTGGGAACAAAACAACCAATTGATATAATCACATCTCCTAAATCCAGGATCATATGTAGTGTCTCCTGGACTTTCTTATCCAGACTGACATCTAACCATAATCCTCAATTCTCAGATTGCAACCTCCTGAGTAGGTAGGATTACAGGCATGAGCTACCAGTGCCCAGATCAAAACTTAGTTTTTTAATGCATATTAATTTCAGAACAAAAAGCCTTGTGAGAAGGAACTCACAATACTGGTAATGAGGCCACAAGTCAGGGTTTCATAGGAGCTGAGCTTGGAGCTGGTTTCATTCTCACTCCCAAACCTCTCCCACTAACTTCCTCTTTTAGTTACTGTTTTGAACATTCAGCTGTGGTTGTAGTATTCTGTCCAGTTAGTCTTTTTATTCTCAGATAAGATATAGTTAGCTTTCATTCCAATAGATGTATAATTACATCAACATTTTATTGCTATTACTTTCCTCCCTGGACTGGCCTCAAACTGTAATCTTTGTAGCTAGGATTACAGGCTTGAGCAACCAGCACCCAGCTACACCATCTTTTTTCAAGTAAACCATTTTCCCTCTCTGGTTTGAAGTTTAAATATATCATTTTGACTAAAGATAACTTAAATTCACAATATAAATGTAAAGTTACATGGACTTGGAAATAATGAGTATACTGTATATTTCAAAAATCTAGAAGAAAACATTGTAAAATATTTTTCCCTAAGTAAATAATAAATTTGAGCCATTGTGACTCACACCTGTAATCCTAGCTACTCAGGAGGGCAGGAAAGTCTATGAGCCTCTTATCTCTAACCACTAGAAAACCAAATTTGGTACTATGGCTCAAAGTAGTGGAGCACTAGCCTTGAGCAAAAGGAACTCAGGGACAATGCCCTGAGTTAAGCCCCACCGTGGACCAAAATAAAAAGAAATAATAAATTTGGAGATGCACATGTTTAACCTGACTTACACCATTACATGATGTATATGACTCAAATGAGTCCCTCATTAATTTGTTCAGTGCTTATATTTTAAACAATCATCAAACATTACGTATTTGTCTTAAAGCATTTTGTAGAAATTCATATTCTCATGGCTTTTCTATTTATTTGTCTTTTCAGAACTTGATAGCCCAGAAGAGCTAGGGAAGAAGCGGATCTGCAGGATCATCACGAAGGACTTCCCCCAGTATTTTGCAGTGGTCTCTCGGATCAAGCAGGAAAGCAACCAGATTGGTCCCGAAGGTGGAATTCTGAGCAGCACCACTGTGCCCCTCGTCCAAGCATCTTTCCCAGAGGGTGCTTTAACCAAAAGAATTCGAGTGGGCCTCCAGGTATTGGTCACAGAGCACTTGTTTCCTCAGCATAATTAGAGAGCATGCAAGCATTCTTTGCTACAGAAACAGCCATAAGCACTCATCTTTGATGATATTGCTGATTGGTCCGTTTTAGAAATCATTAACCAATTTCAAACAAGGAGTTAAAAAAATATCAGCGCAAATGAGACAGGTGCTAGAGGCTCATGCCTATAATCCTAGCTACTCAGGAGCCCTTGATTGGAGGATCAAGGTTCAAAGCAAACGAACCCCAAATGTTCTTATCTCTGATTAGCTAGAAAAAAGTGAGAAGTGGAGGGGTAGAGTACT
The DNA here is from genome assembly GCF_024711535.1 of Dipodomys merriami. NCBI lineage: Eukaryota > Metazoa > Chordata > Mammalia > Rodentia > Heteromyidae > Dipodomys > Dipodomys merriami. The sequence continues at coordinate 26,227,693 of NW_027202715.1, forward strand.
AGCCTTACGCAAACCATGGTTATCAACACCCCCCAAAAATTGGGAGAGGAGATAAATGTGTTCATTGTATATTATATGCATATATATGTAAGTATATGTGGAGATATCACAATGTACAATCCTCTGTATTTTTATAAAAGGAAAGCATTAAAGTTTAGCTGAGTAACTGGTAAATAAGATTATATAGTTTAGTCTTTCTGCTGAAAAATCTCAGTAGGTTTCTAATAAAAGATAATTTTTTCAGCCATAGATTCTTGGTCTCAGTTAGTGGAGCAATATACCAAAACTTGAGTTATAGTATGTCACCTCATAAAACTTAGTTATAGTAAAACTTGCAAGCTTTCAGTGTTTGGGTTTAAATAAATCATAAATACCGGGCTTCCTCCAAATCAGTTGGAACTTGTTTTGGTTTGGCAAGCTGACTGGAAATCTTGTCAAGAATGATTTTTTTTTTAAACTCATTTCAGTCAGTTTTGACCTTAACTAATTTATTTTACTTACTGAAGGGAAACTGAACGGAGAACTTTGGTTGTTAATTAATATTGTAACTAGTGATTTAACTGAAATCTCATGCTTTTTGTGAGATTAAATTCTCATATCCAAAGGGAGTTGTTAGGCTTTATTTACCTCATTGGGCACACTAAGTCCTGGAGGGGCCTTTGGTAAATAAATACTTACCAGTAGTATGAAGTTTCTATCACCTGTCTTCCATATTGACTCTTTTTTTTTTAATCAACTAGCAAACTTGGTAGACTAGAATTGAAGTCTTTTGAAAGTGTGAATTCCTTTTTGTTCCTCTAAAGTCTCCATTTTTACCTAGTGCACGTTGGCTTTGTGAGTTTTCATGGAATGTCCTATACACGTTTGTTTACTGAGGTAATATTTGCTTTCCTTGACTTTGGATTAGGCTAAGAAGTATCTCTGCTCTGAGATTTGATCACCTTATTTCATGCAAGCCAGGACTTTAAGTTCTGCTGAGAAAATAAATTGACCAGTTCCCACTACAGATTAGACTCTTTTCTTATTGTGAAGTAGTGAGACAGGATTAAAAGAAAGTCATATTTTGTGTTGTTGTGGTCAGCTTAATTTTTCTTTTCCACTTGAAAAGTCAACTTTCTGACAGGAAAAAAAGTCTAGTTGTATTTAAGGTCCTTTTTCTGTCTGAAGGCCCAGCCTGTTCCAGAAGAAATTGTGAAAAAGATCCTTGGAAACAAAGCAATGTTTAGCCCAATTGTCACTGTGGAACCGAGAAGAAGGAAATTCCATAAACCAATCACAATGACCATTCCAGTGCCCCCACCCTCTGGAGAAGGCGTAGCCAATGGATACAAGGGAGACACCACACCCAATCTGCGTCTTCTCTGTAGCATAACAGGTTTGGTTAAATCCCTGCATGACTTCCTATTGATTTTGCAGTGATTGTATACAAAAACATCAAACCTTGGAAATATCCATGCCAACGTTTATAAGAGTAACGAAGAAGGAATAAAATGCCTCTGTTACTGCTGTAATAGTTTTTGCAAAATGGCTGCTCTCACGACTCATTTAACATTTAGGACTTTTTCCTCTACTAAATTGAGCATTAGCAATAGAGTTCTTTAAGCTATAATAGAATCTACTGGAACATTTAGGTAGTTTCTTGGAGATACAAGCAAAGGTAGAACTAGCAACCTTCCCAGTAGACTAACAGGAAATTGGATGGACTTTGGGGGAATTAAGTAACAAACAGAACACTAGTAGTAGGAAAATGTTGAGTATATGATTACTGTCACCTACCCTACTGACAATATTATCACTATGTGATATTGTATCACTAGCATGATACTGTAAGTTACATATACAGACCTTAGGAGAACATGTTTTGTGATAAGTTCCTGGAATCCAGACCTCAGTGCACCCTTTGATTATCCTCATATTCTTAACTATAATAATAAGTTCACTGAAGATGGAATTTTTTTTCTTTGAGGAGTAACGTTAGTAGCCAACTCTCTTTTACCAGGAAAGCTAATGTTTCTGCTAGGTTTTTTTTGGTCCTGGGACTTGAACTCAGAGCCTGGGCACTGTCCCAGAACTTTTTTGCTCAAGGCTAGAGTTCTAGCATACGAGCAACAACTCTACTTCTAGCTTTTTGCTGGTGAATTTGGAGATAAGAATCTCATAGACTTTTCTGCCAAGGGTGACTCCTCAATCCTCAGACCTCAGTCTAGGATAACAGGTATGACCCACCAGTGCCTGGCTCAGCCAGTTTTAAAATGAGCTGTTATATAACGTTAATAACTCATTTCTTAAAAACTTATCTGAAGCTAAAATCTTGCATTGAGATTAAACTTATAAAATACATTTTAAAATTACTTTTGCCCTGTGTTTAAATGCTATACATTACTACCCAAACAGAGAAGTCATTTTTTAAGAAAAACAGTGACCAACAAGCTGGTAAGAGTGTCAAAGGAAACAAAATGTAATTTTCAGGGCACAACACTGAAATGCAATGTGCTGAAGTCCTTGGCAGTTACTGGCTATTCAAGAACCAGATGTGATGGCCTGTAAAAGCTCCCTATAATGAACCTGCTATGTCTCTGCTGTTCCTTCAGGGGGCACCTCACCTGCTCAGTGGGAAGACATCACAGGAACAACTCCTCTGACTTTTATAAAGGATTGTGTCTCTTTTACAACGAATGTTTCAGCCAGGTATGAAAGCAAAACTAAAGAACATTTTATGCTTTGGGGGAAGTGTGTGTGTTTCTATTTTGTGGAAAAGTTGAAAAAAGCCTTGCCAGCCTTGAACAAAAAACGCCAAGCCAAGTGTAGATAGCTCCCAGTTCAAGCCTCAGTACCAGCATACACAGAGAAAGACTGATTTTGTTGTTTAAATGAACATGCTAATAATATTTTGATCCAGTCCCTTGCACAAGTGATTAGTCTGTTCTGCCATTGAGCTTGTACCCCGACTCCCTAATTGTTTTAATGGTTAAGATGCAGCTTTTAAATCTCTTTGATTTTTATTCTTGTTTTGTGTTATACTGTTTTGCAGATTTTGGCTTGCAGACTGCCATCAAGTTTTAGAAACTGTAGGGTTAGCCACACAGCTGTACAGAGAATTAATATGTGTTCCCTACATGGCCAAGTTTGTTGTTTTTGCCAAAATGAACGATCCTGTAGAATCTTCCCTGCGATGCTTCTGCATGACAGATGACAAAGTGGACAAAACTTTAGAGCAGCAAGAGAATTTTGAGGAAGTGGCAAGAAGCAAAGATATTGAGGTAACTTGTCCATAAAAACAACTTTATGTGGGACATTCATCTGATACTGGCTTTTATTTTGAGGTCAAGTAGCACTCACTGTTAATAGCAAGTTCCCTATTGATTTTACTTTAAAACTTTGATATTGATTTATTCTTAAAACATTTTAAGTGGCATTAATAATCTTGACGAGAATATAGCACTGATGAATGTAAGTTGTAGTCTCTGTGTTCCAGTGGTAGCCTGAGTTTTCTTATTTTCATGGGCCACTATCTAAACATTGTCATGGCTGACCTTTAAACCCAGATCACGTTCAGCATTCTCATATCAAAAATATTCTCTCCAACTCTAAAGTTGCTGGAAGAAAGTATATAATACTCTTTATTACATGTCCGTTATAATGTTTTCTAGTTATATTTAAATGGAAGCCCTCAGAATTACTTTTTATTAAATATTATTCATGTGTATGACATCACCAGAGAATTTCCTAGTAAAGAGAAACATGACATACAACCATGTCAGTCGTACAAAACTTAACCTTAAAACTCTTCTGACACAAGCTAACATTATGTATTTCTTTAAAAGGTTCTGGAAGGAAAACCTATTTATGTTGATTGTTATGGAAATCTGGCCCCACTTACTAAAGGAGGACAGCAACTTGTTTTTAACTTTTATGCTTTCAAAGAAAATAGACTGCCATTTTCCATCAAGGTAAATCATCTTGAACAGAAATTGTGAATTAAAAAAAAAACATAGAATATAAAAAAGCTAACACATTTTCATGATTTGTTTGACTTGTTCTATGAAACTTGAATGCATGAGAATAAGGTCAGATTTTGTCTTCATTCAACCAGGGTGTGTTTTTTGACCTAGTAATATGTTGCAAATTAGCAAAACACAATCTTTACATTAAAAATCTTTAATCGTTTAAGGAAATATTTGTAGAACCAAATAATCTAAAAGGTACATGTAGTTAATATTCAGTAATAAAATAGCTGATAAACTTCACATTGAGCATTCAAGCTCCCATTTCTGAGGGAGCCAGGGACATTTTTCAGGGCGATCTTTCGAGAACAAAAGATAGGACAGTTGTGCTATTATTGTTGTTATTTGTGCTTATTGTTAAAGCTGTTCAGGAAGCATTAAGTAGGAAGAATATACACACAACCAGGTGAAACAGTCAGTGTAGGAAAGAGAGACCCAACAATGCTTTCAGGGTAGGGAGCCAGCCTCAAATGCTGTGGTCAAACATGACCTTTCAGGCTGTCACGGAATTGTTAGCCTTTTTCTTTCCCACCTCTGTAAAGACTTCTAAAAACCAACATGGTTTACTCTTAATCTGTAACTATCTACCTAAATTCTAGATTAGAGACACCAGCCAAGAGCCTTGTGGTCGCCTGTCTTTTCTGAAAGAACCAAAGACAACCAAAGGTCTGCCTCAAACAGCTGTCTGCAACTTAAATATCACTCTGCCAGCACACAAAAAGGTATCTTTTAATACTGGTTTGACTTTCTTTCCCTGGTCTTGAAAGTGGGCCTTGATTTGCCACTAAGGAATGCTTTGTAGCCCAATTAAAAGCTCTTGAAACTAAAGTTCCGTTAGTCTCCTTGTATAGAGTGATAAAGTCTTGTTATTGTGGTGTCAAATTCTTAGAGTCTGTATGATGGAGTCCTCTGTTAATCGCTTCTGCTGGTAGTTCAGAGATTTTTATGCTTTCAAATGATGTCACATTAATTTGCCATGGATGTATAGTTCTTGGTATTTTATTTTGTTGGCTTCTTTTGCTTTGCTTTCTAAACCAGCTTGCATTTTGTGCTCCCTACTCAGTCCTTTTCATATCCTGATATTCTTTTCCCTGCTGTCCATTATAATATTCCTTGTCTCTGCAATGCATCTTGGGACCAAAAGGAGACAGAGTCAGATCAAGATGATGAGGTAATATGAACACTTCTGCTTTTATTCTATCCAAGGTAGAATAGACTGGAGAGGGATGAAGTGTGGGAAGTATTTAAATTATATTTTTGTAGGTCTTAGCCTGAGTGAGGTAAAGAGCATTTTTCTCTGAAAATGGTTCACACTTCCTCCACATGTACAGAGAACTTCAAGTACATTTACCGAACTGTAATCCAGCTAATTAATTTAAAAGAAACTTATAAAATGTGGTAGGTTTTTAAAGTTTCACATGTATATTTTACTATTACTATTCAACCACCTGCTGTCTTTTAATCCTGATCTTGAAAAATTAAGTTATGGAATTTTATTGAATATCTATCCATTTATAAAACTTAAGTTTTGTGGAGATTTTGTGTGATAAATAACTGAACAAATTTATCTTGGCCTCTGCCCCCTTTACCTCTCCCTTTTGGCAGTATTAAGGTTTGAGTTCAGGGCCTTTTATTTGCTAGGCAAATGTGGTTTTTTTTTTTTCCAGTCTTGGGGCTTGAACTCAGAACCTAGACACCGTCTCTGAACCTCTTTGTGCTCAGAGTGGTAGGCTAGTGCTCTACCACTTGAGCCACAGTTCTACTTCCAGCTTTTTCTAAGTAATTTATAAAAAATAAGTCTCATGGACTTTCTTGCCCAGTCTGGCTTCGAACCCTGAGCCTCAGATCTCAGCCTCCTGAGTAGCTAAGATTATAGGTGTGAGCCACCAGCGCCCAGCCTTTGGTCTTTTTTGTTTTTAAGTATGTGTTTTAAACATAACATAGTTAGATTTTTTTAGAAATCCACAAACCAGCCTGGCAGCAGAAGCTCACATCTTAATCCTAGCTCTTTGGGAAGCTAAGAAGAAAAGGATCATGGTTCCATATCAACCTTAGCAGAAAAGTCTGGAAGAGTCCCTGGTCTTGAAAGGACTGTAAACTAGATCTGTGATGCCATTAAGGATGTATGGCCTGAAAGTGAGAAGATCACAGTTCAGCACTCCCTGGCAGGATGTGAGACCCTATCCTAAAATTAACCAGTGCAAAACAAGGCAGAATGTAGCAGCCTAGCAAGCTCAAGGCTCTGACTTCAAACCCTCAGTACCTCTTTAAAAATAAACAAATCCCCACACATCAACTTCAAACCCTCAGTACCTCTTTAAAAATAAATCCCCACACATCAATTATTATAGTAGCCTTAGGATTCAGTGATATGACAGAGTAAAATCAGTCACCTGTTTTTAATCCCATCCACACCATCCCTAATCACAGTAGTAATGACAGAAATACACTCTGTGTGCCTTTTCTCCATGAATGTACTCCCCTAGTGAGTGTACTTTGTGATCTATGTGCTCTCCATATGAATGGATTTGGGGACACGAAGAGCTGAGCATCAGAAGTCTCTGTAGTGCTTGTCTTTTATTTGTAGTTCCCTGTAGTCTGCCGTGTCGGTGCTCTTATATTTGCTAGCTCATGGTTATTTGGCTAAGATAGTGGGGTGAAGTTCTAGAATTCCAGTAGCACAGTAACATTTTTCAAGAGGGAAATGCCTAAGAAGATAATAAGGATAAACATGTTGTCATTCTAAGAAGTGTCGTGTCACAATTGTGAAAATGTCACTAGGAGGTTGGAGACAGTCTCGCTTTTCCCCTCTTTCTTTTGCAGAATGAGAAAGCAGACAGACGACAGAGCTTTGCATCTTTAGCTCTACGTAAGCGCTACAGCTACTTGACTGAGCCCGGAATGAGTGAGTCCGCTAACACACTTACTAATCTTTGTGGAGAATTATAAGAAGAGACATTTTTTCTATACCAACTAAATTCTTGGAAAACCAATATCCAACGAAAAGTTGTAAGAAAACTATCATGAAGTCTTCAGCAGTACTTTGTACCTAGTTGAAGATACAAGGCAGCGCATGTGCGCACACACCCACACACCCCTAGTTCACATCTGCAAAAGATTTTAGCTAGTACTTCTTTTGGGGGTAACATTACTTTTAAAATTATTGACTTTATTTTGGTGATGTCTTTGTGCAGGAGATCAATACTAGCATTTCCATACCCAGAAGAGAAAATATGTACTGTTATGTATTTGAGATTCTAGAGAGGATAATATGGTTACTTTGGAGGTCATCTCCTCTTCTTTAATACAGACTATTGTATATACTCACATTTCAAAGGACTTCTGTTTTCTTGAGGCAGCCCTTGATTCTTGAGTTCTTACCTCTTGCCTCTCTGTCCTCTATTACCCTATCAGTTTTAGGGCTGGTCTTTTACTAGGCTGGCAAAGCCTTTCTTCTCAGTGGTTGTTTTTGTTTGTTGTTAAATGGCTTTCAAGTATGATATAGATTAATTCAGTTATATTCCCCCCCCCTTTCTCCCCTAATGGTCACCATGGAGGATTACCATAGCCTTGGAGATTACCCACTACACCAAGGGAGCTAGGGGTACAGACAGCAGGGCCGGGTTTGATGAAAAAAATGATGTCACTGACCCTCAGAGAAGTTTCACTTTAAAGAGGATTTATACCAAAAAACTACCTTTTCCTTAATATTCCTTGCTGTTTCCTAAGAGTCACACTTAATCTCAGGGATATATGGATATTGACCCAGAAAAAACCTTCATTTTGGGCTTTTCCCGCCTTTTCTTTTTTTGGTCCAGTCGTGGGGCCTGAACTCTGGGCCTGGGTGCTGTTCCTCAACTCTTCAGCTCAAGGCTAGTGCTCTACCACTTGAACCACAGCGCCACTTCCAGCTTTTTTTCTTTTTTTCTTATGTGGTGCTGAGGAATTGAACCCAGGGCTTCAGGCATGCAAGGCAAGCGCTCTACCCCTGAGCCACCTTCCCAGCCCCCTTTTCTTGTTCCTGTGGTCCCACCTACATATTAAAAGTAATTCGCTAGTTAAATCAGATGGCCTTACAGTAATTCTGCTGGCATCTAGCTCTGAGTCCCAGGAAAGCTTTTATATTCAAACAAATGAAATTGTACTATACTCCTTAGCTCTAGCAGAATTTTTTTTTGTGGGGGTCCGGTCGTGGGGCCTGGGCGCTGTCCCTCAGCTCTTCAGCTCAAGGCTAGCGCTCTAGCACTTGAGCCACAGCGCCACTTCCGGCTTTTTTCTTTTTGCTTATGTGGTGCTGAGGAATCGAACCCAGGGCCTCAGGCATGCAAGGCAAGCACTCTACCACTGAGCCACCTTCCCAGCCCAAGCTCTAGCAGAAAAGGCTACAATCCTTCCAGAAACATAAGGGCTTAATATGAACTCCTATTGTGCTCTATATATTGGGAAGGAGGGAGTAGCTAGATTGTTTTTCAGTAAGCTAAATATAAATTTTCTCTGGAATATTATTTTACCCTAGAGATCCTCACCAACTGGTTTTCTAGGCTACCTCTTATCTCTTGCCCCTAATCTCATCCCATAAAATATCCTTCAGCTTTGAAACAGGCTTAATAACAGCTACTTTTGGTCAGAGATATCTTGAGGCAGACAAGTTTTCAACTGATTCTGGCCTCTATAGTGTTAGTCTACTTGGGGAATACCTGAATTTCTGGGATCCAGTAGGTGTCAATTGAATTTTTCCCACTTATGGAAGTGTTGCTACTTTTTTGTTAGATTCAGTAAGATATATGCATCTTTCCTTTACTCTTGGTAGAAGGAAAAGAGTGTTTTATGAAAAGGTACTCACAGCTGGGGAACAGAGAAATAGAAAGGGACTCAAGAAAACTAAGAGAATGCCCTAGTCTCTGAAGGTGTTAGGACTTTGGGTACCTCTTTTCCCTGATCACTTTGCCACTCAATATCCCCCTCCCTACTACCTTCCTCCCACCACACACAGACACAAAATAAAGATTCTTTTGAAGTTCACTACCTGCCTGACATGCAGAATCTCCCTTGGGTGTAAAGAGTATCTTCAAGTGTATGCCATTGAAGCATAAAATATTCAGCTGATAGACAATTTGGTTGTTTCTGGCAAATTATAAAACCACAGACATGCTTCAAAAGATCCCCTTTGCCTGATGGAACCAACCTTCATTGTAAAGGAGAGATACTTTACCATTATCTTATAACATGAGCTGAACCCACCAAATCACTGAACTGAAGGAATCCCTGACAGAGTTAAGCAGTCTCATGCTGAGAATGATAGCTAGTTGGGTAGTGAATAGGTGAGTTTTACTTTAGTTCTTCCACTTTCTTTAGGATAATAGGTTCTATCTAGAAAAGGATATGTTCTGAATATTTGACTTTAAATGTATACTAGGAATGAAAATCTTCACCCTTGGACTGGATTGTAGCAATGGGATGAGCCCAGCATGAAGAAGAGCAGAAAAGATGAAGCAGAGAGTCTCATTTCCTCTTCATGTTTCACTATTATTCTGAGCCGTTGCTTTCTTGGAGCCAGACTGTATTCAACTCTTCCATAGAATGTTAGCCCTAGGCAGGCATTCCAAAGTTCTGTGACCAGCCTGGTTTGTTTGTTAAGAATTAGAGAAGTAGAGAAGATTCAGCACATGTTTGCTGTTCCCAGCAGTATGCTCACCTTGTTTGTGCTTTTCTTGCCCCATTGTGAGAAGAATGCTGGTATTATGATGTCCATCTTTCCTAGCAGTAGGTGTGCCTCATGACTGCTCCAGTGTTTGGGGCATCTGTGAGTCTCACAATTAATCTGGAAACGCACACAGAATTGGCAACTTAAAAATTAATAAACATACATACCATCTCTTATTGGAGGTACTTAAATATGGGGTGCTAAAAGTATCATTGTCCTTTCTAGATTTTTCCCCCATGATACCTTTTGAGAATTAAAAGAGCAGATTATGAAAAAATATGAAATAAACTATTTGATTTTATCTATCATGAAGGCAGCTATAGTCATGAATATGTTTTGTTGCAGATGTATTTTATAATGTACAGTATTAAATAGTTCCCTAAAGTCTCAAAAGGTACCAAGACTTCATATCTCATGGAAAAAGTGTACTCTTCTTTTTAAATGCTATTGTGAAAGTATTTTTAAAAGTTCTATAATGTGCATAAAATGGCATACAAATTGTATTATTTCATTGGCTTGTTTGCCATGATACATTGCGCATGATAAGATGTTTTTCAGTTGCTTTGCTTGCTTATGGTAACCATGAGCCATATTTTCCATTGTTTTTTTTTTCCTTTGTGTGTGTGAGTGTGTGTGTGGGTACACACATGCATTTTTAAATCATTTCATACTCCATTTTGTTTTCCCCTCATCAAAAGGAATATACTGCATGGAAAAGATAAATGCAAACATTCCTTTTTTTTTCTTTTGTTGTCATTTAAAATTCCAACTCAGACAATTTCTTGCTCTTATTGGCTTTTTATGGGTGTGAAACATAACCGAATTGTGCATGGAAGATCCAGATTTCAAATCCAGTGGCTTCACAGTTTGCACATCAGTTGCCTGTCTCTTAACAGTTATTTTGGACTTTGCATGAAATAGGCTTGAGTGGTTTTCTTAAAAAAAAAAAAAAAAGTTTTAGCTATTTAATAACGTATGGACTGATATATTGAAATGGTTCTAAATAGGTGCAATCCTTATGTATCATGGAAAGACTCTAAAGGAAGAAACATTAGAAATACTAAGAGTTCTATGGTTGCACAAAACATACCTATACAGGCAAAAGAGAGCAGCTACTGATCTTTCAACACCAGAACATAAGAAAGTCAATAGGAAGTATGGGAAGAGTTTTTCATTGTGGTTATTTTTCTCATTAATTCTTTCCTCATGTTTTCTGTCTCTCATTGTTGGCCTATTCGGTTGCTATGTGCTTTTCCTGTGTTCCGTTTCACATGGCTCTGTTTTTTTATTTAGCTTTCCTTTTTTTTTTTTTTTTTTTTTTTTGAACTTTGGATTAGTTGTGTCTGTAGACCCTTATTTTCCTTCTTTTATTTAATTGTTCCTTTTGGCTACTTCCATCCTAAAAATCATGCAAACAATTGTACTTGCTTTTGTAATATTTCAAAGTTTACTGACCAATTTTTTTCTCTGGTCTCTCTGTTTCTCAACCATTTTTGTTGATTTTTGTGTTTGATTTCATTTTAAAATTTAAGAAACAGTTGAACGGAGTGCAGGAGCAACAAGATCTCTCCCCACCACTTACTCATACAAGCCATTCTTTTCTACAAGACCATACCAGTCCTGGACCACAGCGCCGATTACAGTGCCCGGGCCAGCCAAATCAGGCTTCACTTCCTTATCAAGTTCTTCCTCTAATACGCCATCAGCCTCTCCGTTAAAATCAATATGGTCTGTTTCGACTCCTTCTCCAATCAAATCCACATTAGGCGCCTCAACTACATCCTCAGTTAAATCCATTAGTGATGTGGCATCTCCAATTAGATCTTTCCGGACAATATCTTCACCAATCAAAACAGTGGTGTCGCAGTCTCCATACAATATCCAAGTTGCCTCTGGTACCTTGGGTAGAGCTCCTACTATCACAGAGGCTACACCCTTAAAGGGGCTAGCATCCAGTTCTACATTTTCCTCTCGAACTTCTCCTGTGACTACAGCAGGGTCTCTCTTGGAGAGGTCGTCCATTACGATGACCCCTCCTGCCTCCCCCAAATCAAACATTAATATGTATTCTTCGAGTCTGCCATTTAAGTCGATTATCACATCGACAGCACCACTCATATCTTCACCTTTAAAGTCAGTGGTGTCTCCAGCTAAGTCCACCATGGATGCCATTTCCTCAGCAAAAGTTACGATGGCATCCTCTCTCTCATCACCCTTGAAACAGATGCCTGGACATGCAGAGGTACCATTAGTCAACGGATCGATTTCTCCTCTGAAATACCCATCGTCTTCAACTTTAATTAACGGATGCAAAGCCACTGCCACATTACAGGACAAAATTTCTACAGCTACAAACTCTGTGAGCTCTGTGGTCAATGCAGCCACGGACACAGTTGAGAAAGTATTTTCTACCACGACAGCCATGCCATTTTCCCCTCTCAGGTCATACGTCTCTGCAGCCCCCTCAGCTTTCCAGTCTCTAAGAACTCCTTCTGCAAGTGCACTCTACACTTCCCTTGGGTCGTCGATAGCTGCAACTACCTCATCTGTAACTTCATCAATAATCACAGTGCCAGTATACTCTGTAGTCAATGTTTTGCCAGAACCAGCATTAAAGAAATTTCCAGACTCTAATTCACTGACAAAATCAGCGGCCGCCTTGTTGTCACCCATTAAAACATTGACTACAGAGCCATGTCCCCAGCCCCATTTCAACCGAACTTCATCTCCAGTTAAGTCATCTTTGTTCCTTGCACCTTCTGCCCTTAAGCTGTCTACGCCATCTTCTTTATCTTCCAGCCAGGAGATATTAAAAGACGTGGCTGAAATGAAGGAGGACCTCATGCGGATGACTGCAATACTACAGACAGATGTGCCCGAGGAGAAGCCATTCCAACCTGAACTCCCCAAAGAAGGGAGAATTGACGATGAAGAGCCTTTCAAAATTGTGGAGAAAGTAAAAGAAGACTTGGTGAAAGTGAGTGAGATCCTGAAAAAGGATGTATGTGTAGATAACAAAGGACCACCCAAATCACCAAAGAGTGACAAAGGACACTCTCCCGAAGAAGACTGGATAGAATTTAGTTCAGAAGAAATAAGAGAAGCAAGGCAACAGGCTGCCACAAGCCAGTCCCCATCTCTGCCAGAGAGGGTGCAAGTCAAAGCGAAAGCTGCCTCTGAAAAGGACTACAACCTGACTAAAGTTATCGATTACCTGACCAACGATATTGGGAACAGCTCATTGACCAACTTCAAGTACAAGTTTGAGGATGCAAAGAAGGATGGCGAGGAAAGACAAAAAAGAATCTTAAAGCCAGCAATTGCCTTGCAGGAACACAAACTCAAAATGCCACCAGCCTCTATGAGGCCTTCCACCTCTGAGAAGGAACTATGCAAAATGGCTGATTCCTTCTTTGGAACAGATGCAATTTTAGAGTCTCCTGATGACTTTTCTCAACACGACCAAGATAAAAGTCCCCTGTCTGATAGTGGCTTTGAAACAAGAAGCGAGAAGACACCTTCAGCCCCACAGAGCGCAGAAAGCACTGGTCCTAAACCACTTTTTCATGAAGTTCCCATCCCTCCTGTCATTACAGAAACAAGGACTGAAGTGGTTCATGTTATCAGGAGCTATGAGCCCTCCACTGGGGATGCTCCCCAGTCCCAGCCCGAGGAGCCTATGTCCCCCAAGCCCTCATCCGCATTTATGGAATTAGAACCAAAGCCCACCACCTCTAGTATTAAAGAAAAGGTGAAAGCGTTTCAAATGAAAGCCAATAGTGAAGAAGATGACCACAGTCGGGTGTTGGGCAAAGGCATGCGTGTTAAAGAAGAGACTCACATCACCACCACCACCAGAACCGTGTACCATTCTCCACCAGGCAGTGAGGGTGCCTCGGAAAGAATTGAAGAGACCATGTCAGTCCATGACATCATGAAAGCCTTTCAGTCCGGGCGAGACCCTTCCAAAGAACTGGCAGGGCTGTTTGAACACAAGTCGGCCATGTCTGCAGATGTTCACAAGTCTGCTGCTGAGACATCAGCCCAGCATGCAGAGAAGGACAACCAAATGAAACCCAAACTGGAGCGTATAATTGAAGTCCACATCGAAAAAGGTAACCAAGCTGAGCCCACTGAAGTCATTATTAGAGAAACCAAAAAGCATCCAGAAAAGGAAATGTATGTGTATCAGAAAGACTTATCCCGGGGAGATATTAACCTAAAAGATTTTCTGCCAGAAAAACACGATGCTTTTCCTTGTCCCGAAGAGCAGGGTCCGCAAGAAGAAGAAGAACTGACTGCAGAGGAGTCATTGCCTTCTTATCTGGAGTCTTCCAGAGTAAACACTCCCGTGTCCCAAGAAGAAGATAGCCGCCCTAGTTCTGCTCAGCTTCTCTCTGATGACTCTTATAAAACACTGAAGCTCTTGAGTCAACACTCTGTAGAATACCATGATGATGAGTTGTCAGAACTAAGAGGGGAGTCATACAGGTTTGCTGAGAAAATGCTTCTCTCAGAAAAGCTAGATGTGTCTCATTCTGATACTGAGGAATCGGTGACAGACCTTGCAGGACCCCCTAGCTCAGAGTTACAGGGGTCTGATAAGCGGTCCAGAGAAAAAGTAGCCACTGCCCCCAAAAGAGAAATCCTCTCCAAAATCTATAAAGATGTATCTGAAAATGGTGTAGGTAAAGTGTCCAAAGATGAGCGTTTTGATAAAGTGACAGTGTTGCACTATTCTGGTGATGTTAGTAGTCCCAAACATGCCATGTGGATGCGCTTTACTGAGGACAGATTAGACAGAGGTAGAGAGAAGTTGATGTATGAAGATAGGGTGGACAGGACTGTCAAGGAGGCTGAAGAAAAACTGACAGAGGTGTCACAGTTCTTTCGGGACAAAACCGAGAAGCTCAATGATGAACTGCAGTCCCCAGAGAAAAAGCCACGCCCCAAAAATGGCAAAGAATACTCTTCCCAAAGCTCAACCAGCAGCAGCCCTGAGAAAGTACTGACAGAACTGTTGGCATCCAACGATGATTGGGTTAAGGCAAGGCAACAGAGCCCTGATGGACCACAAGGCTGTCACCAGGCTGAGGAGAAAAAGGTGTCCAGTCTGCCCAGCAGCCCAGAGAAGGTTCTTCCCCAACAGAGTGAGGATGGCCAGTCTACCATGGAAGCTAAAGGGGGTGCTACACATAGCAAAGCCTCCGAAGGGCCCCAGTCTGGATTCCAGCTCAAACAATCTAAACTCAGTTCCATTAGATTAAAATTTGAACAAGGCACACACGCCAAAAGCAAGGACCTGTCTCAAGAAGAAAAAAAGGCAGATGGCCAATCCCGAATCCCAGTTAAAAAAATACAGGAGAGCAAATTGCCTGTCTACCAAGTTTTTGCTAGAGAAAAACAGCAGAAGGCCATAGACCTCTCAGAGGAAAGTGTGTGCGCGCAAAAAGAGTTCATGGTATTAAAAGCTAAAGATGAGCCTGCCCAAAGCAGCGAGACGGTGGTCAATGATTCTGGCTCTAACGATGTCAAAAAACAGAGAACTGAAATGTCAAGTAAAGCCATGCCTGACTATTTTTCCGAGCAACAGGCTAAAGACTTGGCATGCCATGTAACCTCAGATTTAGCAACCAAGGGACCATGGGACAAAAAGGTCTTTAGAACATGGGAAAGTTCTGGGGCCACTAACCATAAGTCCCAGAAAGAAAAACTTTCACATGTAATTGTGCATGGTGTAAGAGAGAATCACAATGCTCACCCTGAGAGTACAAGTGTGGATGAAAAGAATGAATTGGTGTCTGTGACTGAGAGAGAACCCAAATTGTTAACAAATGGCTCTCTCTCAGAACTTAAGGAAATGACTGTAAAATCTCCCTCCAAGAAAGTGTTATACAGGGAATATGTTGTGAAAGAAGGGGAGCGTGCGGGCGGGGCCCTCGACCAGCCTGCCAGGAGGAGCGAGAACTCAGCAATGTCTCACATTCCAGTCAGAGTTGCTGACGAGAGGAGAATGTTGGCGTCTAATATTCCCGATGGGTTTTGTGAGCAGTCATCCTTTCCAAAACGTGAACTGTCACAAAAACTGTCCCAGTCGAGTACGAGCAAAGAGACAGTTGAGACCCAGCACTTTAATTCGATAGAAGATGAAAAAGTTACTTACTCAGAAATCAGCACAGTTTCCAAACATCAGAGCTATGTAGGCTTATGCCCGCCTCTCGATGAGACGGAGACTTCTCCCACCAAATCTCCTGATTCTTTAGAGTTTAGCCCAGGAAAGGACTCTCCCTCTAGTGATGTGTTCGACCACAGTCCTACTGATGCACTGGGAAAACGTGCTCCACTAGCCCAGACTGAGGGAGGGAAAGAGATTAAAACCTTGCCGGTTTATGTCAGTTTTGTACAAGTGGGAAAGCAATATGAAAAGGAGATACAGCAAGGAAGTGTAAAGAAAATCATCAGTCAGGAATGTAAAACAGTCCAAGAGACCAGGGGGACCTTTTATACAACTAGACAGCAAAAGCAGCCTCCTTCTCCCCAAGGTAGCCCAGAAGACGATACTCTAGAGCAAGTATCTTTTCTAGACAGCTCGGGGAAAAGCCCTTTAACGCCAGAAACACCCAGTTCAGAGGAAGTGAGTTACGAATTCACATCTAAGACCCCAGACTCGCTCATAGCTTATATACCAGGCAAACCCAGCCCAATCCCTGAGGTTTCAGAGGAGTCAGAGGAGGAGGAGATGGCCAGGTCAACCTCTCTAAAGCAGCCTACGGTGGAAGAAAGCACCGTTGAGTGTGAGGCACCTAAGGATGTGAGCAGAGACTTTATCCAAAGACCCAAACCGAACAGGGTTGCCTATATCGAATTTCCTCCTCCTCCACCTCTGGATGCAGACCAGATGGAGTCAGAGAAGAAGCTCCATTACCTCCCTGAAAGGGAGGTTGACATGATTGAAGTCAGTCTGCAGGATGAGCATGACAAGTACCAGCTGGCGGAACCTGTCATCAGAGTGCAGCCTCCTTCACCCATTCCACCAGGGGCAGACGCCAGTGAGTCGAGCGATGACGAGTCTGTTTATCAACCAGTCCCAGTTAAAAAATACACTTTCAAATTAAAGGAAGTCGAGGATGAGCAAAAAGAAATGACAAAAGCCAAGGCTGCTGCCGAAAAGGCTTCCACCAAACAGAAAGAAGCGGAAAGTAACGGATCTGGCAAAGAGAACGAATTTGGCCTTGGCCTTGACTCCCCTCAGAATGAAACTGCTCAGAATGGGAACAATGACCAGTCCATCACAGAGTGCTCCATCGCTACCACCGCAGAATTTTCTCATGATACTGATGCCACGGAGATTGACTCTCTGGATGGCTACGACCTACAAGATGAAGATGATGGGCTGACAGAGAGCGATTCCAAACTGCCAGGTCAAATGATGGAAATGAAGAAAGATGTCTGGAACACAGAGGGCATTCTGAAGCCAGCCGATCGCTCTTTTAGCCAAAGTAAACTGGAAGTTATCGAGGAGGAGGAGGGAAAAGTTGTCCCAGATGAGGATAAACCATCCTCGAAAAGCTCTTCGTCTGAAAGGACTCCTGACAAGACTGATCAGAAATCAGGGGCCCAGTTTTTTACCCTGGAAGGCAGACATCCCGATAGATCAGTATTTCCCGATACTTACTTCAGTTACAAAGTAGATGAAGAATTTGCCACTCCTTTTAAAACAGTAGCTACCAAAGGTCTAGATTTCGACCCTTGGTCTAATAACCGAGGGGATGATGAAGTTTTTGATGGTAATAAATCCAGGGAAGATGAAAGTAAGCCGTTTGGTCTGGCTGTGGAAGACCGCTCTCCAGCAACAACCCCTGACACAACGCCAGCCCGAACGCCAACTGATGAAAGTACCCCAACTAGTGAGCCTAACCCCTTCCCATTTCATGAAGGAAAAATGTTTGAGATGACTCGCAGTGGTGCAATTGACATGAGCAAGAGGGATTTTGTTGAAGAGAGGCTCCAATTTTTCCAGATTGGTGAGCATACTTCTGAAGGGAAGTCAGGGGACCAGGGGGAAGGGGATAAAAGTATGGTCACTGACACCCCACAGCCACAGTCAGGGGACACCACTGTAGAAAACAATCTAGAGAGAAATGTAGAGGCAACGGCAGTGGAACCTAACCCCAGCATCCCGACCAGCGGAGAGTATCAGGAAGGCCCAGCCAGTAGTGGCTCCCTGGAGAAAATCACAGCCACCTGTAACACCTCTAAAGTTGACCCCAAGTTGCGTACACCTATAAAAATGGGAATTTCTGCATCTACCATGACCATGAAGAAAGAAGGCTCTGGAGAAGGAACAGATAAGATGGAAGCTGTGATGACCAGTGGTCAGGGCTTAGAGAACGAAACAATGGCAGTGAATTCAAATCCAGCCGGTAGCCAGATGGGCAGTAGGCCCCAAGAAAAACATGATTTTCAAAAAGATAACTTTAATAATAACAATAATTTGGATTCTTCCACTGTCCAGACAGATCACATTACAAGTCACGTAGTTCTGACAGAACAGTCGGCACCCACTTGTGTCACAGAGAAAACTAATCCAGTGAAAGGCTCCTCAGGAAAAAAGTCAGGGGTACTGCAAGGACCCTGTGCCAAAGACAGGCAGAAAGCTCCCGGAGAACAGCAAAAGACAAAGGAATCAATAGGGGTTAGGCGAAAATCCAAGCTTCCCATAAAAGCCACTTCACCAAAAGATACCTGCCCAGCAAACCATATGCCAAACATGAAGGCAAGTAAAACAAAGCAGGTTAGTCGATCTGAGAAAACCAAAACCTTTACCACTTCTTCGTGTTTAGATACGAAGTCTCGGATTCCAGTAAAACACACACACAGGGAAGACCTAGTCTCAGTTAGGAAAGCATGCACCACACAAAAGCAAGGGCAGCCCGAGAAAGGCAAGGCCAAACAGCTTCCATCCAAGTTGCCAGTAAAGGTAAGATCCACCTGTGTCACCTCCACCACCACCGCCACCACCACCACCACCACTACCACCACCACAGTTAAAGTTAGGAGAAGTCAGCTTAAGGAAGTATGTAAACATTCCATTGAATATTTTAAGGGAATTAGTGGTGAGACCTTAAAGCTTGTGGATCGCCTGTCTGAAGAAGACAAAAAGATGCAGTCGGAGTTGTCCGATGAGGAAGAAAGTACCTCAAGAAACACATCGTTGTCCGAGACTTCCCGGGGCGGCCAGCCTTCAGTAACCACGAAGTCTACTAGAGATAAGAAAACAGAGGCAGCACCTTTAAAGTCAAAGAGTGAAAAAGCCGGCAGTGAGAGAAGGAGCAGTAGGAGGACTGGTGAGAATGAAGGCAGTCAGGTTTCCTGAGCGCTCTTTGCTCAACATCCCGGAGAACCAGCCTAGTTTGTAAACACTTTCCAACTTGTAGACTCTAGTGCATGAACTGTCGTGATTGCCTGTGGAGTGACTTAACCGTAGTTTCTCATGCTGTCATTGTCATCTGTATGTGCTGTCTTATCTACTCTTCTTTCTTCCTCTTAATCCAACTACACGGTAGACAGCTAGGGAAGCATGCTGAAGATGTACCTTGGTGTCGTTTGAGGCAAACAATTTCTGATGTGCTCATGGCTATGATTCTGTCAAAGTAAAAGCACAGATGTGGAAATTCCATCGTGGTGTTCTCACCAACCCAACAATGCTGTAACTGTTGTAAACATAGCTAGCTTATCAGCATGTTCAATCCCATTACATTCTGAACATCCATGTAGTCTGACATTTGGCTGATGTAGGCGGGAGGGAAAAAAACAAGTGAGCCAGGTGATGAGGACACATCTAAGTGTATAGTGTTAGCCTTAGTCTCTCTGTGAACGCTGAGTACTGCTAAAAAGCAATTTTCCAATAGTGTGTCTGTCTTGATGATTATTTTAATTAAGAAATTGTAAATCGTAGGTCCACAGAGTCCATGTGAACGGACAGATATCAGGATGGCAATAGTAGCCGATCACCTGGGACTTAGCTGGACAGGTGAGTGTATCCACTCTTGATGGAGCAATTGAATATCTTTGTCTTATTCACATGCAGTTTCCTTGTGTATTGATTGAAAGACAAAAAGCAACATTTATCCATAATTCTATCTACCCAGAGATAATTTTTGAGACAACTTGTATGCTATACTTTTGCCAAACTTTTTTCCTTTTGTGCTGGCACAGGGATTTGAGCTCAGGACTATATATTCTCACTTGGCTTTTTTTGCTAAAGGGCTGGCATTCCACCACTAGAGCCACACTTCCCAAACTATTTTTACACATAGAGTTTTTTTTTTTTTGGGGGGGGGGGTTGGTCATGGGGTTTGAACTCTGGGCCTGGGCGCTGACCCTAAGCTCTTCAGCTCAAGGCAAGGGCTCTCCACTTGAGCCACAGTGCCACTTCTAGTTTTCTGGTGGTTTATTGGAGATAAGCGTCTCACAGACTTCCCTGCCCGGGCTGGCTTTGAATCGTGATCCTCAGATCTTAGCCTCCTCAGTAGCTAGGATTACAGGTGTGAGCCACTGGCGCCAGGCTCAGATATAAATTTTGTAAAATTAAATCCTATTTAAATGTAAGCTTTTTTTTCCCCAACTACTATTTCTGGTAAGATAGCCATAAGAACTCTAATTTTTAAACAACATATATTCTTCACAAAAATAGCTCTATGAGGCAACTCCATGCCTCCTTAACATAAGTTTTAGTCATTTATGAGCTATCACAATTTTCATGAAAGGCACACAAAATCTATACATTTACCTGATGCTACTTAGACTCACTTTTATGTTTACACATTTATGTAAAGGATTAACCTGCATTACTTTGAAATTAAAGAATAGCAGTAATTTTACAAAAAAGAGGAATGATAGTATTTAAACTTTGATTTAGATTTAAAAATATGTACTGAAAGAAATAGGCTTAACTTACCAAATAGTTGACTTCTGTGAAGCCATTTTATCACTGTTTTCAGAAGCAATATTTGTCTTCATTTGTCTTTGGTGATGAGCTGAACAATTCTGCTCTATAGTTTTGTTTTTGTCAGACATGGGGTCTGAACTCTAGGCCTGGGCAACTGTCCCTCAGCTCTTCAGCTCAAGGCTAACGCCCTACCACTTGAGCCACAGCACTACTTCCGGCTTTTTCTCTTTATGTGGTGCTGAGGTATCAAACCTAGGGCCTCATGCAAGCAAGGCAAGCACTCTACCACTGAGCCACCTTCCCAGCCCTGCTCTATAGTTTTAATCATATCAGGACTCTCAACTCCAACATCACAAGAATTTGAGGAATTTTCACTCTTATAGGTTGTATTTTTTAATGCACTCTTAAAAACTGACAGTAAAATGTTGATACATGTCATCTTACATACTTTCAGCAACATACATTCCATTCAGTTAGGTTATTAAAAGGGAAAATATGTATGTAAATAGTGAGAAACAAGTTCATCTAAATTTCTTCCTTTGAATGTCCTAAGTCCCCCATTCTATCCCCCCAATCCACTTGGCCCTCACCTGTCTCCATCCACCCAGGACAGAAGTACACTGCTAAGAACCAGGAGCCTAGAGGAGCTCTGACAACATACGTGGTCTGAGTGATACTTTACAGGTGGATGTGAGTTCACAGTGATGTGTTATGTATAAATATTTGCTGCAAGGTATTATGAACTTAATAATTGTGTTTTCGCATTGTGCATTAATCTGATAATATACTGGAACAAATGTGGACTTTGCAGTCTTACAGTAGAATATAGCTACTAAGTTTTTCCTTAAGCCAACATAGCCCCTTACTATCTCAATAACTTCTCAGATGACCTAAGAGTTAGGCATGCTGAGGATGTAGCTCAATGGTAGTCTGGCATACTTGCAGGCCTGGGTTCCAGCACTGAGCACCAGTAAAGCAATAAAATTAGTAAGATTCTTAGTATCCTTGCGTTTTCATTCTTGGTTCTCTAAACAGTAGATTTGTTCTGAAACCTTGTGTGTTGTCACAACAAAGAGATAGAAAAAATTTAAAGAATTAACTTCTTTTTAAAATAAAGATTATTAGGAAAATAAACATTAAATAGAACAAAATTTAAATCTACCTCGAGACCACCTTTAACATCTTATTTTGATTAAATAAAACAATTTTCTACTTTTTTACAAGATTATTCTCTAATTTTTAATGGATGAATTATATACCCAATAAATCAATATATTTTCTAATAGTGTTTTTTCTCACAACACACTATGCTTTTAAAAAATACAAAAGGAAGTGTCTGTGTATTCTGTGAATTAATGCTAAATTTTGCTCCATGGATATCTGGTCTTCTAGAAACACTATTTTTTACAGTGTATTTCTAACTGCAGGCCATGATCACAGGAATTTGCAAACCTTACCTTACATTAATTCACTGTATTTCCTTTTATTCAACATGTAGATTGTATGTAAATCAAGTTACATCACCCCTATGCATGTCAAGATCAGTGAATAGGAAGTAAATCACTTAGTCAAAACATAAGGACTCTTGAACATCTTCATTTCATCAAGTTGCTGGAAATACTTCTTACAGAAATATAATCTTGACATATACTCTTTCACAGGAAGAATTTTTCCCATCTCTTACTTTTTAATAATGATGTAAGGTAATACATACTTGATTTTTTGTCGGTCGTGGGGCTTGAACTCTGGGCCTGGGCGCTGTCCCTCAGCTCTTCAGCTCAAGGCGAGCGCTCTACCACTTGAGCTACAGTGCCACTTCCGGTTTTCTGGTGGTTATTGGAGATAGGAGTCTCACAGTCTTTCCTGCCCGGGCTGGCTTTGAACTGTGATCCTCAGATCTCAGCCTCCTGAGTAGCTAGGATTACAGGCGTGAGCCACCAGCGCCCGGCTCATACTTGATATTTTTAAGGCACACAGAATATATAGTGAAAAGTCTTAAGTTTGCTTCTTCTAATGCAGCCACTAATGCTCAGATTATATGAATCATTCCAAAAACCCTCTACATTTACTAGATTGAGTGTATATGGGTATTCATGGACAGAAAGCTAGCTCCCTTCTGTTTTTTGCTCGAGTGAATGCATATTACGTACATATTACATACAGCCTCCAGTCATTTAATCCCTTTGAGTAGAGTTCATGAAAGTTGAAAGGCATATAGAGTAGGACATGATGTAAGTAATCTTCAAGACAATTGCTTAGTGCAACCATACTGCTTGTATACAATTCGTTCAGATTGCAGAAATTTGAACTACAAGGATAGAGCAAGATCCTCTTTGTCAAAAACAAAAGATGTTTATTGACCTCTGAAAGGAATTTGATTATAAGTAATTACATACTGAGAGTTTAGTCATAGCCTGACTCTAATCACTAATTTCCTACAAAATCAAGTACATGAAAATGAATTAATGCCCAAGGCTATCCTAGTGATTTTTTAAAATATAAAACTTTTTTCCTTGGCAGCAGTTAAGCATTACTTTTATAAAATGTATGTGAATATGCAATCTTAGTAATTCTCTTTCTTTTTACAGAACTGGCAAGGGAACTGAATTTTTCAGTGGATGAAATCAATCAGATACGTGTGGAAAATCCAAATTCTTTAATTTCCCAAAGCTTCATGTTATTAAAAAAATGGGTTACCAGAGATGGAAAAAATGCTACAAGTATGCTAAAATTTATATTATTTTAACTTTCAAAGTGACATGTGGTCAATATTTTAGATAAGCCTGTTGTTAGGCATTCAAATATTAGTTTAAATTTTATATAATTTTAATGATATAGAAAAGTAAAAGTAGAATGATCATAAAGTATCTTGAGACTTTTGAAATTATACTTAATTCAATGCTAATGTTTTACAGCTCTGGTTTTGGGAGCCTTTTTAGAAAAGTAGTAGGCATTTTGCTTTTGGGTTTTTTTTTTTTCATTTTGTCTGTCATTTTCTCCATGATAATAAAAACATAATTCTAGCTTCTATGCCATGGGATGGTCATGGGAAAGTGTGTAGAAGTGCGGAGAGAAGGATTAGTCCAATTACAGGAACCATGTAGCTGTATTTGGCTCCATCTTTGACAGCAGAGAGTTCTCTGGTATTGTTGGATTTGGTAGGTAGTTGGGGGCAGGACCAGCGGGGTTAGAAATGGTCTTGTACTTAGGCTAGTGCTAACCTATCACTATGTGGAATAAGTTACTGTGGGCTTGCCTGTGTCAGACAGACCTTAGTAATTCATTAAAATGCATTATATGTGGAGATATCTTATTTTCACATTATGAAAGGAAAGGGAACTTATTTCAAGTTGTATTACATCTAATGATAACCAGAAGGAGTGCAGGTATTTTAAGGCCTGTCTGCCTCATTACAGTAGAATGGACTGAGCCCTACAAAGACATTCTTCCCTGTAGGAGCAAGCACTCTTTGGTGGTTTGCATAATGACATTGCTAGCTGGAGAAAGAGGAGCTGAAATGCCAGGAGGGTACAAAAGCCATGCCTTTGTATGGAAAGTGTGATGAGTAGAAGAAAGAAATTTAATTGGGTTCACAACCTTTTGTTTTATTTTTTCTCCTTTTCAGCTGATGCCTTAACTTCGGTCTTGACAAAAATTAACCGAATAGACATAGTGACTCTACTAGAAGGACCAATATTTGATTATGGGAATATTTCAGGCACCAGAAGCTTTGCTGATGAAAACAATGTTTTCCATGACCCTGTTGATGGTAATTGAATTTAGTGTTCATATTTATTGAATTGTTTTGAGAAAATTCGACAAGGTGTTCACTTAAAAGCAACTGAATTGTGATGTGTGCTTGATATAATTTCTCATTTATACAGCACTTTTTTCTGCCAGAGTCTGCAAACAAGCACTCTGATCACAGAGCAAACTTGGTAATGCCTTTTTTATGTCACACAGGTGACAGAGTGTGAAAGTACAAGTTAACCTGAAAGATGTTGATACTGCTAATGTTTATTTGCCCAAATGAAAGAGGGCTTAATACCTAGAAAATGCACTGCTCTTGTAATTTTCTTTTATCTTAACATAAAACCTGCACCTCATTTATTCATATATAGGTGAAACTAAATTGTGATTTCATTTTTACCAAATAAGCTGGGTATTGAGTCAAGTTTAAGCATATACACGTATGTATACAATGTACGTTATTGTTCAAGTAAAATGATAAATTACCACTCTAGGACCAAGTATTTAAACATATACTAGAAAAGTATAATGTATCAAAGAGTTTTACTTATTTAGCATTATCTTAACTTCATATTCTACCAATTGCTCTTTGGAAAATTTCTGTTTTATCCTGTCTAATAGGCAGTGTAATTGCTAGCACAACAAACATAAATGTCAACAATAATATACTTGGTTAAGTTATATAATGTTGTCATCTTCCCTTTAATATGTAAATTGGGCTTTACCATCAAAGCATAATAAATATTTTACTGTATTTTTCAAAATAGTCTTGTTTTACCTTCACAATTAGGAACTGATTCTTAGAATGAATTTTGTCTAGAAAATGTTGGTAAAGGCATGAAGACAGTGATATTTTTGAAAATAGGTATTTTTAAGTAGCAAAGTTAAAGTAACAAGAGTCATTAACTTCTAATTCTCTACTTGTTATATGAGAAAAGATCTTAAATTCTTAGAAGGTGACTGTGTAAAGTTTCTGCACAAAATGATAGAAAATTTGAAGTATATCTATGTCCAGATAAATACCATGAGTAATAAATCATTTTTTAAGTTTAAAAATAGCGTAGAACCTTGGAAAATGAGTTCTGTTCAAGGCTTTGTTTTACATATGACATCCTATGAATAAGCAAACTGCTTTTCCATAGATAAATATCAGTCTTTGTTACAGAAAATTCTGATGATTGGAATGTCCTAGTTTATAGGTTCTTCCAGTATTTTTCATTGGGGGGGGAGGGGAACTAAGACAGCTGGCTAGAATAAAATGTCACCAAACACTAACAGTATTATGTTCTTGGAGGTGTTACTTAATTTTAACATTTTCAAATCAAAATATAAAATAGTTCATATGGGCTTTTTGTTGTCTTTCTGTATTAAGATATAAATTTTCTTAGGGAAGTTAAGAAATGAAATAAATTTCACTTACTTCAATTATAAAGCTCATCTAATCTTAGGAAAATCATGACCATAACTAAAAAATGATTAATCTAAGTTGATATATAGCCTTGGATTGATGGAAAAATTAGTCTTCAGTTTGTAAATCAAGAAGTTCAGGATATGCACATTTTTTTCTTGTCTCTCCTCTTCGATGAACTTTTGAGAAACCTCCTTTCCTCACCATGACCAGACCACTATTAACTTTTCTCTCTGCTAAGGCAGAACAAACACTTCTATAGCCCACACAGTTATGTTTAAACCAAAGGATTCGCTCCCTCCTCCCTTTTGGATAGACTAATTAATAAACTTGGTTTCACAGCATCATCATGAATATTCAGGGAACTCTTTGCAAATGGTTTTCCACCTTATCTTTTTTGTATGTCTTTTTCTTCTGTCTATTTTATTTGTGGTTCTAAGTGGACTCCATCACCAACTTCACCAAGCCCTTCCATAGACACCATATCCCTTTTGTCTCTGTCACATTACAATACTGAAAAACTTCACTTGGAGTCTCTTCTATTTTCTGTACTTTTTAAATCCTTTTTCCTAACATCTTTTTAGATTTTTTTTACCCAGTGCTACTGCTCTAAAATCTAATAATCATTTATTTCCAAAGATTAAGTTCATTTTCCTTTCCTATAACTTTTTTGTAAAACAAGAATTATAGTTGGGTGGCATTGATTATATGTATAGTTTTTTTTTAAAGCTATAGGTAATTACAAATTGGTTTCTTGTGGCTTTACTGTATTCAGTCTACCACAGTAAAAATTTTGCATGCTAAAACTAGAAAGATAATTTGACCATGAAATAAATGTCTTATTTATGGTAACTAACTTTATATTCAATTAAATTCATCTGTATATTTAAGTTACTGTATTAAAATTACCAAAATTGATAGAAATAGTTATACCTTAATTCATATTGTATTTTATTGTAGTTTGCACTTGGCTTTTTATTTTACTTAATGAACTAAACCAATAAATTATCCACATTCTGTAACTCATCGTGCATTTTCATATCTGATATAATTTTAGTCATTCCATGTGTTTTTATTTGATGTATGCTAATTCATTCCAGTCAGTCCAAATGTACTGTCTTCCATAGGTTATCCTTCCCTTCAAGTGGAACTGGAAACCCCTACAGGGTTGCACTACACACCACCCACCCCTTTCCAGCAAGATGATTACTTTAGTGATATCTCTAGCATAGAGTCTCCCTTTAGAACCCCCAGTAGACTGAGTGATGGGCTAGTGCCTTCCCAGGGACATATAGAGCATTCAGCAGATGGACCTCCAGTGGTAACTGCAGAAGACACTTCCTTAGAAGACAGCAAATTGGAAGACTCAGTGCCTCTAACAGAAATGCCCGAAGCAGTGGATGTAGATGAGAGCCAGTTGGAGGATGTCTGTCTGAGTGAGTATCCTCAATACCTCGGAAGTTTGCCTGGGGTCCCAAAAGATGTTAAACCAACAGAGCCATTGAAACAAACTAGAAAAGTAGGCATAAACCCTGAGCAGCAGGAGAAAGGAAAATCTGGTCCTGATGAGGAGATGACGGAAGAAAAACTCAAATGTCTGTTTGAAGACATTCAACTTGAAGAAGGAATTGAGTCTGAGGAGATGACAGAAGAAAAAGTACAGGCTATTCTTAAACGTGTTCAGCAAGCAGAACTGGAAATGTCTTCAATTACAGGTTGGCAGAACGAGACATCAAGCGGAAACCTTGAGTCCCCTGCCCAAGCTCGAAGAGTAACTGGTGGGTTACTAGACCGACTGGATGACAGGTATGGAAAATGTTCAGGACAGCTTACCTTTAAACCATTTTAGATTTTTTTTTTCCGGTCATGGGGCCTGAACTCTGGGCCTGGGCGCTGTCCCTGAGCTCTTCAGCTCAAGGCTAGCACTCTACCACTAGAGCCACAGCGCCACTTCTGGCTTTTTTTTTCTGCTTATGTGGTGCCAGGAAATCGAACCCAGAGCCGCATGCATGTAAGACAGGCACTCTACCATTGAGCCACCTTACCAGACCTAGATTTTTGTTTTTAAACAGTGACTTGTTTTCTAAATTACAAGTCCAGTTTGAGTATATGCTTGTTTTAAAAGCTGGTTCCTAATCCAATCTAGCTAGGCAACGTGATTTTAAAGTCAAGTGTAATTAATTCTCGAAAAATTTGAAAAGCCAGCAAGAAGTTAGATAAATGCCAAAGATCTATTTGTTGGCTTTAAAAGACTACTCTTCCCTAGTTGTTATTCTTTCCATATAGCAAGTAATTAATATTCACTTAAAATAAGAAAAGACCAAATCTTTTATAAGTATTAACACTTCTCATTTCCTAACTGTAAACACAAACATGCTACTTACACAATATATATCAAAATAAAAAATTTTAAATTATTAAAGTTTCACTATTTAGCAGTAAGCACCATTAACATTTTTGTTGAAGTCCTGGAAATGAAGCACATGCCCTTTCTTTTCTTTTTTTTTTCTTTTTTTGGTGCTAGTCCTGGGGCTTGAACTCAAGGCCTGGGCTCTCCCTGAGCTTTTATGCTCATGGTTAGAACTCTACCACTGGAGCCACAATTCTCTTTCTGGGTTTTTGATGGTTAATTGGAGGGAGATACAAGTCCCATGGACTTTACTGCCCAGGTTGGCTTTGAGCCTCAATCCTCAGATTTCAGCTTCCTGAGTAGCTAGGATTGCAGATATAAGCTGCTAGTTCCTAGCTATGTTCATTTTTTTAAAAGAGCCTCAATGTAGGTAATACATAGAAGCAAAAAAGAAATCTGTCTTCCTAAGGAACTTTCCTTAAGGAAAACACTTAACACTTCATGTGTCCTTCCTTTTTTTCTACATGTACTTCTTTACTCAAAGAATATGGTAAATATTTTAAAATAAACATTTTGGTTATAACAAAATAACTCCCTAAACATGATACTGGCTAATTTTTTTATTTACTGGCTGTGCTCTAGAAAGATAAATTTAAGAGTCACCAAAACACTGGGGGAACTCAACACCATTCGATAGCAGCTCATTCACAGTTACACATGCTTGAAGTCTGAGAATGACATTTTAATCATCCTGTACTACTACTTCCTTCAAACATGTTTATAGATCAAAAAACCTCATACCAAATGATTTTTACAAATAGCAATCTCTTCATAATAGTAGGTATTATTTTGATTTACCAACACATAGGACTAAAAGATATTTTATTGGTAAGTAATGGTAAACTCAAGTTGGATATCAGAAAACTTGGTATTATTACATAACAAGTAGTAATTTCATATTGCTGATAAGTCACTTACTCATTAAAATGCCCCAAAACTTGATAAAGTTTTTAAGAGCCAAGAGTTCATAAAACATTTGAGAAATGAAGTTATCAAAAAGAGGCTACTGAAAAGATGGCAAATAGTACTAACTTTGAATGTCTATGTTCAGATATAGTTATATATCTTGTCTTTGCATATCAAACCATTTTAGATACAGGAAAGGTGTTCAAAATTATTACACTGTTTGATGTAAGCTCTGCGAGCGAATTACATAGGAAAAAAAACTACTGTGGGGATGGAAATGTGCCTAATGGTAGAGTGCTTGCCCCTAGCATGCATAAAGCCCTGGGTTCGATTTCTCAGTACCTCAAAAACAGAAAAAGCCAGAAGTGGTGTTGTGGCTCAAGTGGTAGAGTACTAGCCTTGAGCAAATGAAGCTCAGGGACAGTGCCCAGGCCCTAGCACTGGCAAAAAGAAAAAAAAATTACTGAGTACTATTGTTCCAGAAAAGCTAGAAAGTGACAGCCAGTTTGCTCCTAAGTAAACATATGTAGGCTAAGGGAGCTTAGATAAAATGTAGACTTAGAAGGAAAATTTAACAGATGTTATACGATCTTCCCAGTAACAGAGATTGTGTTTAGCTGGGTGCTGGTGGTTCACTCTTGTAATCCTAGGCACTCTAGAGGTTAAGATCTGAGTATCCCAGTCCAAAGCCAGCCCAAGGAAGAAAGTCCATGAAACTCCTATCTCCAATTAAGCACCAAAAATGCCAGAAGTGGCACTGTGGCTCAAGTGGTATAAAGCTAGCCTTCAGTAAAAAAGCTCAGGAATAGCAGCCAGGCCCTGTTCCAGACTAGCACAAAAATAGGTAAAGGTGTTCAGATGATCAAAATTTGATTTAAAAAGAATAGGCACGTGCATTTATACATCATACCTATAAAATATATAAAATACTGCACCCATTATTTTTGACAGGTAATAAGCAAAGACATTAAAAACAATATGCAAGCTACAAAATTAAGTGAATAGTCTGTACTGAAACTACAGTGTAGAAAATGAAAGATTTCTAATAGTTCAAGACACTAGTCCTCACAGTAGGTAGCAAAAGGATGCTCACGGACACTGGTCATAAATAGAGAAAGAGGAAGTTCCATTAAAGGTGTTAAGAAGTGAAAAGGAATGGCACCTGGATCTGTAACTGAAAACCTACAAAGAATGAAAAATGGCGATTCTTAGGGATGGTTGCCAGAATTTCAGCTCAAGGACTAATTTCATTCTTTGTCTGGAGGTGGGTGCTCTTTGTGGTTTGATTTTGTTTTTCCAGTGTTATAACAGCATTTTGAAATAGCCTATCTTTTGGATTGGTGTGGTTGGACTGTAAGTATGTCCAGGAGCATTTTTCAAGATATGGAATTTAGCTTTTAGAACTGCAGTTTTCCTTTTTTTTAAACAAAAGATGTCAACATAAGTAACCAAGAAGATGGGAGTTCAAAGTTTAGAGGGTACTTAGAGCCTCTGCGGATCCCTCAGACCTTACCCCACTCGTGACAGCCCCTAACATCTTAAATTCAGTAACCAGGTTTGTCATGCCTTCAGAGACAGAAATATTTCATTGTTGGAACTTCAGAGCCTCTGAAGGCATTCTGGGAGCCACGGGACGCCATTGTAAATTTGCACATTTTCTCTTTTGCAGTCCCGACCAGTGTAGAGATTCCATTACCTCATACCTCAAAGGGGAAGCTGGGAAATTTGAAGCAAATGGAACCCATGCAGAAGTCACCCCAGAAGCAAAGACAAAATCTTACTTTCCCGAATCCCCAAATGATATAGGAAAGCAGAACACAAAGGAAACTCTGAAGCCAAAAGTACCCGGATCGGGTGGAGCTGAGGAACCAGCATTACCCCTCACAACACATCAGAAATCTCTGGAAGAAACCAGCAAGTTTGTAAGAGAAGAGCCTAAACCCTGTGTGCCTGTCAGTATGAAAAAATTGAGTAGGACTTCTCCTGCTGACGGCAAACCAAGGCTTAACCTCCATGAAGAAGAGGGGGCCAGTGGGTCTGAGCCAAAGGTATGTCATCCGATCATCTCTGTGCTCCCATTGAAATTGTCCTGAGCACTAGACTCAAGATTCTTCACCATTTCTAAACCTGGGGAAAGTTGTAGCAGAGAGGTAGAAAGTAAAATATGTGCCATTTGGTCAAACCCTCCTTATATGATAGGGAAAAGGAATCAACCTATCTAGCCCTTTTCAGGAGAGAAAAACCATGGATATAATAGCTACTTTCGAGTCTAGTATTAATTCTAGTTAGAGTTTGTCTCCTTACTCCAAAGAAGTTTTTTTTTTCCTGATAAGTGAATGAGATCTCCAGTCCTTTTTTTTTTTTTTTTTTTTTTGGTCTTTCAAACTATAGAACACCTGACGCACACCCACTTAAATCTTTTATTTTCTGAAAGTAGCTTAAAAATTGCATAGACATAATTCCCAAGCCTAATGTAAGAATGCAAGTGAGTTGACAGCAGTCAGCAATTTAAAGTTAGAAATATCCAGTTTCTGAGTTGGTAATTGACACTTGTTTTTAGTCATTTTAAAACCTTACTGTAATAGAATTGTTGGATTGCACTTTGTGTTGATATATAACTACTTAAGCACTTAAGACCTACTACAATATTTTGAGAGCGGAAAAAAAAAACAAATCTAAAACAATGGTTCTTGATTACTTGAAGTTTAGAAAACTGTATTGTAAACTCCCAGTTCCTCAGTAACCAGCCAGTGGTGTGTCAGCTAATTGTATCTTATGATTATGTTCCTATTTCTTGAAGGGAAAAGTGAGAGGAGGTAAAATCTTAATCCATCTATTTCTTCTGGTTTTCTTGTTTATTTTAGAATATAATTTAAGCAAATGATTACTATAATCAGTAATGAAACATCAAATGGATGCTTTTGAGTCTGTCTTGGGCCTTTGATTTCCTGACAAGAATGGTTTTCAGTTCTGATTTCTGTCTGACTTGATTCCTGCTGCTTTTTAAGGAGCATGAGTATGGGTGGATATTCCTTTTAATTGATGTATAATCAAGTATGTTCTCTTTTAAGACAAGCCCACAAAAATATAAGCAGAAGCAATGGCATGCTGATAGGCTATTGTAGAAAAGACCCTTCCAGGTAAACTACTAAATGACAAGTGACAGCTCTCACCTGTCATCCTAGCTATACAGGAGGTTAAGATCTGAGGATCATGGTTCAAAGCCAGCCTGGGCAAGAAGGTCTGTGAGACTCAGCTCCTCTAAGCTTCCAAAAAAAAAGCCAGCAGGGAGCTGCAGAGCTGCTAGACTTAGCAAAAGAAGCGCAGGGACAGTTCCTAGACCCTGAATTCAAGCCCTAGGAATGATACCAAAAAAAAAAAAAATCAACAGGAAGGTTCTGAAAGTAAAGATGTTGCTATGTGGGGGCATACCTTTAGGTCACTGGGGAAACCCTGCTGGCATTGGCATAATGAGGGTTGAAAATGAAGGTCTTAACTTTGAATAGAAACCCAGCTAAGTTCATGAGTAATCGGAAATAATTTCTATTAGAAAACACTCTCATAAATATTTAATTTCTTATAAATGGGTCTGTGCCTTTGGTGTTAGTTACTAGTCCTATTCTCATGTCTGAAGACCTCATGAACATAAAAACCCATAATGGAGTAAAAGCTCCAGGGAAAAATGAGTTCAACCTCACAAGAAATCCAAAAATATTCAGGTGAGTTTGTGGTTCTGCCATTAGGACAGTAGCAAGCAACCAGGCCATCTGATGTATATTCTCAGAAAACAGCCCCCTTTTTATCCCCTAAAAAATCAGGTCAAAAGTCCGGGTGCGGCTCTTACAAGGATGACCACCTGCTGTTACAAGGTAAAATTCTGCTATTTTCCACCTCGTTTCCTGCAGTTACACTGAGAAAATTCCATTTGTTTTCCGAGGTCATCTTTTACCAATTCCTCCAGAATTCTCTGAAAGGAATCCAGATTCTAAGACTTTCTTTGGGCTTCTCCCTTCACCTTAAGACTGGCAAAGCCGTATTTTAGGGAGAAAGACATTGACCAAATGGCCACTTTTCCTTTATGGAAGGGGGCTAGTCTCAAATGATTATTTTATGTTGGAGTGAGTACTGGGGCTTGAACTCAGGGCCTCATGTTTTCACTTCAGCTTTTGTGCTCAACGCTTTTTACACTACCACTGTGCCGTATCTCTACTGCTTGCTTTTTGCTGAAAAAAAAAAAAATTGGAGATAGTAGTCTCACTGATTTTTCTGCCCAGGCTGGCTTCAGACTACTACAACTCGTAATTAGCTAGGATTACAAGTGGGTCAATGGGTTCATCATAGTCTTATTATCTAGGTTTGTTGTTTGTATTTGTATTAATATATGCTGTTCAGCTTTTGAAGCTACATAAGCAGATTTCCCCACTTAAGATTGCAGGCATAGAAAACTTCAGTTCATTCAACCCATTCATTCTGCAATGCTGATCAGTCTTTTCATCAGTATGGATTCCTCTTATCTGTCTACCTTTTTGAATTATGAAGCACCTCCTTTAAATAATACCTTAAATTATTTTCAATACCCCAAATTTGCTACTCTTTCTGAAAGATTTTAAAATACAGTAGAAAAATTTGTTTTCAAGTTCTTATTATTTACAAAGTTAGCAGCTATGTTACCACCTTCTGAAACCAAATTTTTCAATGAGCTAATACTTTCTATTTTTAATACTTAAGTTTGCCTTTGGTGAAAAAATAGTCTAGTTTATTATCCAACTAATATTTTCATAAATCATATTACCTATACTTCTGTGGCAATATTAGCATGTTCTCATCATTTTTACAAATATTACCATTCACTTCCCCAGTGGGTACTAGATTTATGGCAAATACCAGTATGCCCTTACAATTAGAAATAAAGTCATCTAGTAAATACTCTTCACCATCACTTTCAAATAGAAGCTTTAAAATATTTGCCCCTTTGAATTATAAACTATTTGACATTGATAAGTTTTCCTGATTTCTACCCTTAATGGATAAAATAATATTTTGTGCTATTGGTGCTTTCTTGCCTGTACTTCATTTTTGTTCGAACTTTAATTTTTAAATTCTAATT
Source organism: Dipodomys merriami (assembly GCF_024711535.1). Taxonomy (NCBI): domain Eukaryota; kingdom Metazoa; phylum Chordata; class Mammalia; order Rodentia; family Heteromyidae; genus Dipodomys; species Dipodomys merriami. The sequence continues at coordinate 26,261,933 of NW_027202715.1, forward strand.
TTATACTAGAGCTTTACAAAAGATGTAAGTCCCCAATACAATGTGTATACTGATGTAAATTTTTTAAAACTTTGGATAAATTTGACCATAGTATTTTTATTTAAATCACAAACTCTGTACGCAAGTTAAATATTGCCTAAACTACAAGGCTATACATTCAAGTCAATGGAATATAGATTTGACACTAGTTTAAAGGGCAGATGAGTATCTTTTCAAATGGATTTAGAATTTAAAAAAAGCTGTATTGTTATTTTTTAGAATTTATAACTACCTTGATCTTCACCTGTGTATCATATACATACGTATATATATAGTATATATATAGTATACGTATATATATATAGTATACGTATATAGTATATATATAGTATACATATGTATACTATATATATGAGAGGTTAGATATGAGATCAATATATATTTAAATCCTGACATTTTCTTCTTCAAATGTATTTTAGGATTCTCACAAATATATATCATGATGTTCCTTAGTGGGGGGACAGACTTCAAGGAAATGTAATTCTTTCTTGCTTTCCCTTCTCAGAATGTCTTTTATTTTAAATGTGATGGTAAAGTTATACTAAAAATACATTTATCAGGACTTAAGAGACAGCGAGAGTGGTTCAGGCTCAGAGGAAGAACAGAGAGTCACCACCCGGGTTATTTGCCGCCGTTTTATTATAAAGGTATTCTGTGGCTGGATCATAGTAGGACTATGCTATGGTAACCAGAAACTTCTTGTGTGTGGTTTTGAAAGTTCAGCATGCTTTTTAACTAAATGGTTCTGCGTATGTTTCTTCATATACCTGAACGCTTATGAAAAAAGCAACCAAAAGGAAAGCCAGGCTGTTTGGTAGTGAGTGTTCTGTGTGGCCCTGACATGTGTCCGTTGTAACTGAGACTTGTCAGCATTTGCATCCTGCTTTTCTCGGGGAAGTTTCATATGCATGGACAAAAATTCTCTCTTGCTGGTAGCTAAAACGTCAGACTAATGAAGTAAGATAAAGGAAAATGAAAAAAATGAAAAGCCTTCCTTCTCTGTCTCAAATTATTACTGCCTTAACTTTTTAAGTGGAAACCAGTGTTTCATTATCAGTCATTGGCTAAGAATTTTAGGTTACAGGTTAGTATGGATATAGTAACATAGTGCAATTCTTTGAAAATTTCTGAAAGAAGCTTTCACAGATTCTTGTGCATGGAAGTATAGTTAAGTAAAGAAACGAATGTTTGCTAGAAATGAAAGATGTAGTTCCACCCTATAATATAGCACAATAGAAAGAAACTGTGAATGCATATTCTGCATACACCCACAAAGGTGTCTCTCACTAGAACGTAGCCTGCCACTGTCCTGAATACTCCGTGAGCTCTTTCTTGATATTAGAATAATAATACTTAGAACTAGGAAGCCATCTCTAATACAGAGCTATGAATGTGATCCATTAACTTGAGACTCATTAATAGCTCTGCAGAAAGGAAAAGACATATTTATTGGATGACATATTTATTATAAAACAAACACAGCTATTCAGGAGGTAGAGATCTGAGGATCCCAGTTCAAGGCTAGCCTGGGCAGAAAGTCTGTGAGACTCTTAGCTCTAAGCTCCAAAAAATGTGGAGAAAGAGCTCCAAATTAACAGCAAGCTCAACAAGGTCCCCTTAAGAAGAGCATGAATCATGAATCACTTCTTTGGAAATTGTGCACAGGCAAGACAAATACTGTTTTTGTGTGCATCTAGCATATTTGGCAATCTTCAACTTGCTATCTTAAATTCATAATCAGGTCTCTGGACTATAACAGGTGTGAATCTGCAGGTGTATTTTTTGGAAGGTATTAAAGCCAAGCCTGATCTTTAACTATTCATTTCATAATTTTCCTCATGGCATTTCTATTTTCCTCAAGACATTTCTATTTTCAAGTGAAACATCTTGGAAAAAGCACACCAGACATCCTGTTTTTAACTTGCTTTGTATGCTTAACATGTGACATACTTGTGTTACATCCAAACCTACCTCCCTCATTTATAATTCTTGTCCTTTATGAAAGTAGACGGTCCTCTGTCAAAGACAGAATAAACAATTGTGCAAAAGCCAAATAAAATTGGCAGGCAAGGAATAAAGAAAAATTTTCTTAAGAAGACAAAACAAGAACAACACAGTACCCCTAGGTCAGTCATTTCCTAGTCAGTCTAGTCACAAACCAGCAGCAAGTTAGCTTTTAAGTCAGTTTATTACTTAAGTATTTGAGCTTCACATGAGCTTACTTGTATATAAGGCATTAGTGTGTTTTAAAAGGCCCTTGAGTTTGAAAGAGCAAAATAAACTATGATTCTATAGGCTTTGTAAAGCAGGCACCTCCTCAAATTCCACTGCTTGGCAGCTGGTATAATTTTTAGGGAGAATAAGTAGAATCATCCGTGAATGGGTCTTATAACTGGGAAGAGCATTGTATAAACAATAAAATCATTTGCCGATAAGCTTTAAGAAATATCCTTTATATATGACAGAGAAACCAAAAGCTAAAGACTACCTGTAATGATCATTAGAAGTTATAAGTATAGCAAAGAAACTTTAGGTTGCTTATCTGGGACTCTTTTCCAGTCAATATTTTTCTGTTTAGACTTTTGGAGCAGGTAGAATCACATTTCCGGTGTTTTTCTCCTAACTCCATATGTTGATGTCTTTCTATCCTCACTCTAGATGTCAAAGTTCAAGGACTACATTAGAATATAATCAGTATGAGAAATAACATGGGAATGTTAAGATCTAAGAGGTCAGGAGACCAAAATTCTATTTCCTAGATGACAAAGCTGAAGCTTAGAAGTGAATTGACTTAAAAATCTCCGAGCTGAGCAACAGCAGTTCTGGGATCAGAACCTACTTAATACCTTGATCCTCTCCTGAAAGCTTTGCCCCACAACACTATGTTCCTATTGAAAACTGATGAAAAGGGAAACAGAGTACCTCCTGCAAGACTGAATTGTACATTTGGTCATGCAAGCCTTACCAGTGGCACAGGAGAGGGTGGCACTAGGCCTCATGGTGGAAAAACTAGTTGATGAGGCTGAAATGCTAAAAATTTGACCTATCTCATGGCTATTGTCCAACCGTGGGCATAGTTACACCATTTATCTTAGTAATCTCTCTAGCACTAGTATCTCAGTGCTAAAAAAAACTTTGGGTTATTCTGTCACTTCGAGAGCTAGCTTTAGCTGGAAAGCATCTCTGCAGAGAAACAATTCTGTTGCCACAGTCTGGGCAAATCTCAGCATTCAGTTTATATAATAAATAAGGTGACAGTACAATTTTATGGCTTTCTCATTGACTTTTTATGAGGTGCTTAATTTTTTAACATAACATTTTCAAATTTCTGGAATAAGTTAAAAGTTCCACGGTGAATGGGAGAATATGCAAAACTTCACTAGCATATTTGTTTATTTGTATATAGTTGGAGTAACACCACAGTTTCAAAAGCTTAGAAGCAACTTAAATTATTAATTTGTGAGTTAATTTACCTTGTTTGCTTACCATATGCAGTTATTTCAAAGGTAAAACCCTGCATTGAACTCATAGCCAAACTACTGTGATGTTTGGTTAATATTCAAATAACTGATTTTTTCAAGTTTTGATGATTTTTTTCCTAGCTTGTAGTTAAGTGTTAACACATTTTCCCCAAATCACACAATTTAGAAGTCTATTAATTTCTGTATAACTATTTCATCTCCCAAAACAACGCTTTCTACAAACTTCAGGCTATTTTTACATACACATGTACTCCTAAGTGTGTACACACACACACACAGACACACACACACACACTCACTCAGGTCCTCACATAATGAGTTTCTTACTAACTTGCTTTTTCCAAATATATCACATCTTTGTTTGTTTGTTTTTGGTCATGGGGCCTGAACTCTAGGCCTGGGCATTGTCCCTCAGCTCTTCATCTCAAGGCTAGAGCTCTACCACTTGAGCAACAGTGCCACTTCTAGCTTTTTCTGTTTATGTGGTTCTGAGGAATTGAACCCAGGGCCTCATGCATGCCAGGCAAGCACTCTACCACTGAGCTACCTTCCCAGCCCTCACATCTGATTTTGAAAAGTCAAAGTTTTAATGTGAGCAATAATATCATGAGTCTATGATTCAAGAAGACCACCATTAAGGAAATCACATGCATGCTTAGTATGCACAGAGTTCAGCACTGCATTATGGAAGTTTGGTTCACTTTTTCCTGTACCACCACTCCATTTCCTCTAAAGACAAACTGCCTTTCAACACATCATTCTTAACCTTTACCTTGCATTTAGGACATCTTTTGCTATTTAGGAGTCAAGTTTCACAAACTTAAATGTGAACACTCAGCAGATCACACAATGATTTAAACACAAATGAAAACATGGGACTAACCTTTTCTATAGCAACTGAGTTGTATAATGCAAGTGCAGTAATTTTTTTTTGGCCGGGGGTGGGGGGTCAGTTGTGGGGCTTGAACTCTGTCCCTAAACTCTTCAGCTCAAGGCAAGTGCTCCACCACAGCACCACTTATGGTTTTCTGGTGGTTAATTGGAGATAAGAGTCTCATGGACTTTCCTGTCTGAGTTGGCTTTGAACCGTGATCCCCAGATCTCAGCCTCCTGAGTAGCTAGGATTACAGGTGTGAGCCACTGGCGCCCTGCTAAGTGCAGGAATTTTTTTTTTAATAATTTTTAAGTTTTAAAATTTTACTACCCTTGGTCAAAACTGCATGTAATTAAATCAATGGGTAAGTTAGGCTTACATCAAAGCAAACTGATAAATTTCACATTGGTAATTAGGACAGAAAAGTAAAAACAAAGTGCAATGCTTCTATGACCAGAAATTACCCCCAGGCCTTCTACTGAAAGGTTTTCCCCATAATACCATATGCTGAAATTGGTGTGGGTGATGCTAACAAGACTGGGGGCTAAAAGTACAAGCTGCTATCAAGAACTTTAAAAGTCAGAGATTATTTTTGTCATTAAAGAGAGGTCCGAGAGGTCCCTCCCTGGTAATATTTGTTCTCTAATATATCTGACAGAATTAAAATGCATGAATTTGTAAAAGACATTTAATGAAGCTTTACTATCTTCCCTATCTAATCCACTCCCTCAAAGTGGTGAACTCTACACAATCAATGTGTTGATTATGTAGATTATTTCCATGATCAATATATTATTGCTTTAATAAGACTACAGAAAATAGAAGTAAAACAATACAAAATGCAATGCTTCTGTGAACAGAAACTAATTAAAGCAATAATAAGTTATAGCTAGGCACCTGTGGCTCACACTTATAACCCTAGCATCTCAGAAGGCTGAGATCTAAGGATCATGGTTTGAATCTAGCCCAGGCAGAAAAGTCCATGAGACTCTTACCTCCTATTAAGCACCCCAAAAGCCAGAAGTAAAGCTGTAGCTCAAGAGGGTAGAGCAATAGCTTTGAGTACAAAAAACTCAGGGACTGCACCCTAAGTTCAAGCCAGCCCAAGGGCCAGCACAAATCAATAAATAAAGCCATAATAAATTATAGTAGTCATTTAAAATAAGGAAATGCACCTTTACTTTTACTTGTACAAGAGTAATGAGTTTTCACTAATGCAAACAAAAGTGCTTATATACCATATTAGTTACCAACAACCAATATGGCTTGTTATTTGTAAGTCAGACTTTGCTTTTTTTAAAACTGTTCAACTAAATCAGTGTAGTTGTGCTTATTCACTATGCTTATAAATACGCCTACTTCCTATTTCTTTCAGAGATTATCCAACTTAAAATTTCATTAGCATCTTTCCACAAAAGGATTTTTTCTCATAACATGTACTAGGACTCTATCTAGATTCTACTGAGATCCTTTGTAAGAGTTCAAATGTAGTTAATTCTTTCATGTTTACACTATGGTAAAAGCTTTCATGACATTTTATTGGTGCTTTTTCTATCGTTATCTCCCAAATGTATAAAAGCTAGCATAAGGCTTATAAATAATACTCCATAAAGCACATGTGCAGACTTTAGTGCATTTAAACATGAGGTCATCTTTATTTTGTCTTCCCTTAATTATAAAAATACTCATAAGGAGGATTAAAGATGAACTAAACATTTAAAACAAGAACAATTTTTCCACATATGTCTCACAGTGAGGTGAAAGAAGTCATGGCTCATGCTTATGACATATTCATCCACAATCTTAATAAATACAAAGTCACTTTGTAATAACAAACTGATATAGGCCATCACGGTGTTCTCATAATTGACTGTTACCAAATTATTAAAATCATTATCTCATCATCAGTAACAGCTGTTTTGTCATCTGACACTTTTCCCAAAAAACAAACACATGGTAGCATCTCTAGTTCACTCTTTCAATAAGGAATTTGACTTAACAGGCCAGCAAGTCCCTGGATTACAAGTTCTCACTTAAGAGATTTATCTTTGTTTCTCAAAACAGTACATGGCCAAATCTGAAGCTGAACATGAGTGAAGACAGTAGAGAAATAGTCCTATTTTTACTTTCAGAGTGGCTTGTCATATTGATCGAGCTAATGAAGAAATCTTGATCTAACTCAATTCACCAGTGCTTATGAGCAGGACAACATGAGCCTACCCTGAAGAATTATTTCTTTTTTAACTTACCAGAGGAAGTCTTTTGGCCAACAGTTTCCCCTTCAAAACAGTTACTAACTGAAAGATGTGAGCTTCCATTTCTTTGCTAGTAGTTGTATCCCCTACCCTTTGGTCTATGGCAATGTCCAATCATCACATAGACCCTTTCACTTTACCATATTACTTAAAAACTATGAACACAGTTTTTTCACTTAAGACCTATGAAATCCCCAGTCTTCTCTGTACTCCGGACATTTTTCACTGTCTTCCATTAAAAAATTGTATGTATAATATATAGTATATTATATATTAAATATGTTTTATTATATAATATATAATTATGTAATAATTATATACCCTTATAATATGTACCCTTTGTATGTGAGTTCTTACTTTTATTTTCTTTTTTGTTGGTTATAGGGCTTGAACTCAGGGCCTGGGTACTGTCCCTGAGCCTCTTTGTGCTCAAGACTAGTGCTCTACCACTCTGAGCTACAGCACCACTTCTGGTTTTTGAGTGGTTTATTGGAGATAAGTGCCTCATGGCACTTCTGCTTGGTCTGGCTTCAAATCATATCCTCGGATCTTAGCCTCATGAGTAGCTAGGATTATAGGCATGAGCCATTGTGAATTTTCAAATGAAACAGTAAGGTTGATAAATACCATGCTTCAATTAAGGTATTGTCTTAAATTAGACAAAACTCAAGCTATAAAATCTCTAGAGATATAGTCTAATGGAGAAATACTGTGCTCAGATTCAGATGGTTTAATCAGAGCTTAAGTCATTGGCTAAGGTTTTGTTGTTGATCTGGGTGATTACATTCTATAATTATATAATTGAGAATTCTCCCTTTTTGGAACTTGTTGCAATCTCTCATTCTTATCCATGCTTGAAGTTTAATGCTTGAAGGTTGTTAAGTGTTAACTAACCACAGTTAACTTGGTCAGCCTTTTTTCCTCCATGCTGGAAAGAGAAGCAAGTAGAATTTGCTGCTGTTTTTTCTCAACGTCTAGAGCATGTGTGTGGAGTTCATTGTGCTGCCAAAGTTTCTTTATTCAATATACTGTTAACCTCTATGCCACATCCCTTAGGGAGAGGAAGCGAAAACCATCCCTGGTGAATCTGTCACTGAAGAACAATTTACTGATGATGAAGGCAACCTCATCACCAGAAAAGTAATCCTCCTTGAGATTTCATGCTTCTCTTGGCATTTAATTTCCTGCATTAAAAACACTGCTATTTTTTCTGCTAGAGTGTCACCACCTCCTGAAACAGAAACATCTTTGCTTCTTTGTGTTGCTTCCTACAGATCACTCGGAAAGTAATAAGACGAATTGTCCCGCAAGAGAGAAAACAGGATGAAGTGGTAATGGAGAGGGATTGCCAAGGAGAAAGTAAAGGATAAAAGCTTGTGCATACCTAAAAAGCCCTGCTATCAGACTGGCATCTGCAGTGTGGCAGCTTCAAGCCCTCGCTGCTTTTGACGTGCATTTGATCAGGGTCAAAGAAAAAGACTTGCCTTTCTAGCATGCCTGAATGTTTACATATATATATATATATATATATATATATATATATATATATATATATATATCACATAGATAATACTGTCTTCAGGGGTTCACAGAGATCTGTGGATGATATAATGTTCTAGTTGGATAGACAAAAAGATAAAATAGAAACCTTTACCATTAACAAACTTCTTCTTGGGAGGGCCCAAATCCTACCCTGGGGTTGGCCTTAACTGGGTGTCTTACTGAGACACCTCCATTTGTGTGGAGGACAACACAAAGGATAAGATGTGAACATTAGGATAGCTAAAATTTAATTCACAATCCATACTTCCAAGTGATCACTTTCTCTTGACTGCGTATTCTGAAGGGAAATCTAAATTCCATCTTCACCTGAGGGGGTTCACACTTTAGGTTTCCCTATTTCCAGTTACACAGCCAAATTCATCTGAGTGGTACCATTCACCCAACAAATTTCAGGTTATCAAAGCATCTAGTTGTTTTTCTTTTCTGTTTCCCTAAGAAAAAAGGAAGCTGAAAATGTCCACGTACTAGATCAGAACATTAGAAAGACTACTTGTACATTTGTTTAAATAGGGTAAAAAAAAATAGGGTAAGAAAAAAAGACTCACTCTCAGATTAGTGTGTTCCTAGTGCTCTTGTTTTCTGCGAAATTAGTGTCTTCTTGAGTCTTGGTATAGGGAGTGTGGGTAATTCCACAAACTAAAGAAGACAAATAGTAGACCAGAAAAAGTTCCTTAAGTCAACAGTATTTCCTTGATACTTAGTTTTTGATTAGAGCTTTACTGAGACATTTCCAGTTCATAAATTACAACTAAATGCTAATTTTTAAATTGAGATTTGGTGCCTTTTAAGCTTAAGTGATGATTTCTTCTAGCTTAACTCCAGGAAATGGACAAGCTGCCTTTTTTTAAATCACTAATGGTTGAATTGTTGTGAAGTCCAGCCATTGTTATATTCATTTTGATGGTGTGTTCTTGCTTGCTTTGATGCTTATCTGTGTGGGTAAGCCAATTAGATTAGATGCATTGTTGGACATGAAGTGCCAATATGTTTCAAGAACAATTTCACTTACCCTAATCCAGCCTCCAGCAACCAGAATGGAAACTACTTTTAAAACTCTTCCACCACAAAATCTTAATATGCACATTCCTTTTAAAGCAGGGAGAAGTTTATAAGATGAAGACGAAGAAAGAAATCCGGCATGTGGAAAAGAAGAGCCACTCATAACAGTGAATGGTCAGTCAAGGAGCGCATGGTGTGCACATTCCACAAAAACGGGGCTGACGCTCCTGTGAAACCTAAATTTCCCTAAATAAGAAATTCAGATCTTCTCTTTTTCCTACAGAGTTCCAGCTTTGAAAACAATCCAATATGAACTTGTTTTCTTCCTGTGATTCTGGATGCAGATATATGCACATTAAAACCTGACTCTAGTTCAGTCTATAAACTCTCTCCTGGAAAATGAGGCAGAAGTTTGAATGCAAATGGTTGCTTGCAGAAGTCAATGTAAATAGTGATTTTTGAATCTCCTGCTGTCTTAAGAGTGAGGTCTCACTATGAAATACAGTAGCCATATACAATCTAACAGGAAGACTATTTAACAACAAATAATGCTTATAAATGCACTCGCATTTTCACACAACAGCATCTAAGAATCTATTCTCGATTGAAACACAGCATAAGTTCAGTGACTAAATCTCATACAGTAGCTGTATGTGGTTAAGCACGCCCATTATTCCAGGCCTCAGAAGGTTAAGACAGCATGGACCACAGAGACAGACTATCAGAAAACACAAGTGACTTAGAGAAGGCAATAATGGTTGAGCTGTTAAAAAGGAGTTGTAGATGCTAGCTTTGGTGGTGAGAATGGCTAAGCCAAGAGATCAACATGACTTGCTTTTTATTAACTGAAAATGGAAAAATTAAGAATGGCTTGAATGTGTCTATAATGAATCTACCTGTCTGTCTCTTTCTCTCTGTCTCACACACAGGGATCAACCTCAAATGAAAGCCATGACAAAGATGTACATCAATACTAAGCATGAGTTTGCTGTATTGAATCCATTTATTTAAGCAACTCAAGGCGGTAAATGAAGTGCAAGTAGAGGAGAGTTCAGTCAGCTTTAGTATGCCCAAATAAGCGTGGCAACTTGTGCAATCATATACTTAGATTCAAAGTGGGAAAGAAACACAAAGATCACTTAGGCCAGCGAAACCCTTTTTCTCCAGAAAAGTGTGTCTAATATCTAAGAGTGTGGCAACTTGTGCAATCATATACTTAGATTCAAAGTGGGAAAGAAACACAAAGATCACTTAGGCCAGCGAAACCCTTTTTCTCCAGGAAAGTGTGTCTAATATCTAAGAGTAATGACACAAAGAAATAGCTGTACTTCTAGGGTCCTGTAGAATGTATGCATATAAAAATAGCTTTAGAATTATACACATTCACCTTGTAGAGAAATACCAGTCAAAGGAGAAAGGGGTTGAAATACATTCATTTATATGAATGTAAAAGTAACTTCAGCCCAAAGCAAATGTAATATGTCCGTTGGAAAGAATAGTCATTTGACTGCAGGCCTAATTTTACCCCTCCAGGGTAGTGTTTGCCTTCCATAAAGGAACTTAGGAAATGAGTTCCAGAATACTACCCAGAACTCCAGAATATTGAATGAATGTTTTGGACAAAAAAATCAGTTTGTGGATATAGTGAATGGTGAATGTTTTATAATCCTGCTAACAAGGTTTAATATATATATGTATATATATATATATATATGTATGTATGTATGTATGTATATGTATATATAACATGGGATGGGAACGTGGCTTAGCAGTAGAGTGCTTGCCTAGCATGTATGAAGTCTTGGGTTTGATTCCTCAGTACCACATAAACAGAAAAGGCCAAAGTGGTGCTGTGGCTCAAGTGGTAGAGCACTAGCCTTGAGCACAGAGAAACTCAAGGACAGTGCCAGGACCTAAGTTCAAGCTCCACAACCAGCAAAATAATAAAAGAATAATAATTATATATATAATATATATGTATAAAACAGAACAAATAAGCTAAAGAAATGCTACCCAGTTTTATGGAGTTTTAGGTAGCAATATCAAAAATTTTATTATTTACCATTTTAGAACCAATTGACGTTTGAGCTATGTGAATTCTACCATTTTTTCTTTAATATAGAGTCATGGCTAATGTCTTTTTAACCATTTTTGTAAAGTCTATACTGGTTTACAGTTTACAATGTGTGTTCTTTTATTTAAGCCATCAAATAAGTTCGGGAATAGGCCAGGCCAATTTTGGTTGCAGTCTTACAGATAATGACACCAAGGCTCAAAGCAGCCACATGATGTGGTAAAGTTAGGCTGAATGCAAAATGATTAATGTCATCCAAACTCTAATGTAGTAGGAAGGCAGTAGTAGCAGGAGACAGTTTACTGTCTTGGAAATTATTCCCACATTGTAATCATCTCATATCAAAAAGACTCTTCTATGCCAGACTCTAGGCAAAACATTTACCTGATGGTAATTACCAAGACAGTACTATATGTTTTCTTTAGATAAAAGGAAACTTGGCTTAAAAGTAAGTGATGTACACAGAGTTCTGCTGAGGGGAAGCAAAAAATTTGAACTCATCTAGGGGCTGGGAAGGTGGCTCAGTGGTAGAGTGCTTGCCTTGCATGCATGAGGCCCTAGGTTCAATTCCTCAGCACAACATAAGCAGAAAAAGCTGGAAGTGGCACTGTGGTTCAAGTGGTAGAGCATTAGCCTTGAGCTGAAGAGCTAAGGGACAGTGCCCAGGCCCAGAGTTCAGGCCCATGACTGACAAAAAACAAAAACAAAAACAAAAAAAACCTGCGCCTAAGTTCTTTACTATTCAAATAGTATTTGGTAGTTATTAGAAACTCAAAAGCAAATTACAAATCTGACACATGTACAAAGGCAACCTATAGTAAATATCTTCCTATTCTACACTCATGCTGCCTTGTCCTCTTCTAAAAGAAAGAAAATAGGCTGGGAAGGTGGCTCAGTGGTAGAGTATGTGCCTTGCATACATGAGGCCCTGGGGTCAACTCAGCACCACATAAGCAGAAAAAGCTGGAAATGGCATTGTGGCTCAAGTGGTAGAATGTTAGCCTTGAGCTGAAGAGCTGAGGGACAATGCTTGGGCCCAGAGTTCAGGCCCCACAACCAACAACAACAACAAAAAGTCTTCATTTTTAAGATGAAGTTTTCTTTTTTTTTGGTCCAGTCGTGGGACCTGAACTCTGCGCCTGGGCGCTGTCCCTCAGCTCTTCAGCTCAAGGCTAGCACTCTACCACTTGAGCCACAGTGCCACTTCCGGCTTTCTTTTTGCTTATGTGGTGCTGAGGAATCGAACCCAGGGCCTCATGCATGCAAGGCAAGCGCTCTACCACTGAGCCACCTTCCCAGCCCCAGATGAAGTTTTCTTATAAAGTGAATTTTACTTCAAGTACTATTAAAAGATTGGATTAGTGAAGTGAAGGCAAGGGATCAGCCTCAGATGAAAGCCATGACAAAGGTATACATTAATCATGGCTGAATTCCACATTTCCCTTCAGAAAATGCTCATGACCTCACCCATTGCTAAAGAAGTCAATAGCACTGTGAACAGCAGTACTCCTTGCCAGGCCTGCACTTTCTTTGAGGCTGAATGTTTTATTCCATTTTTTTCAAATGTTTTGACCATCTCCCTGGCTCAGCGTGGAAGGGACGAGGTATACAATGGTGAATAAAATCTCCATAGGCACTGCCTTTCTAGATTTCCCAGGTCTATAACCAGGAAGGAAAGGAAATAAATATGGTTTAAGCACAGAGAATATAACGCCAGGAACCAATTGAAGTAATGTGAACACAATTAGACTTGGAAACAAAGTTTTCTAAAGTCATGACATATAAATTAAGATCTTATAGATGGCACCAAGTATGAAAACAATGGAGATGAGGACTATAATGGATACAGCATGTTTAAAGGCATTGAGGTAGGGAGAGGCCTACTGTACCTGAGGAAAGGGAAGATGAATACACCAGTGTCTTAGAAGATAGGGAAAGTAGGACATGCACAAGGTGATGTGAAAAATGTACCATCATTTACAGCCCTGTGGACCAGGAGTAAGGGTTATATTTCATTCCAAGAGGAGTCTGAAGCCTTTGTAGTGTCTTAAGGGAGAACCTCACCTGATCTTTTTTTCCCTTTTCTTCTGTTTTCCACTTCCTCCTCTTATCTCCTCTATGTATACAGTGGATGAGGCAATACAAGTTAAGGTGCCAGTTAGGAAGTCTGTGCTGTGGCCCAACCAAGCCATAATGATGGCTCGAGCCAGGATCTGTATCCTAGTGTTAGGAACTTGAAAGATTAGTAGCAGCACCTGATGGAGTAGCTTTGGGGTAAAGTGAAGTCTTGAGTCAGGAATGACTTCCAGGTTTGTGTTATAAGTAACTGGGTGATATAAAAAGGGGAAAAAGAATGGATTGTGAGAGTCAGACCATATAAGCCTTGAATTTAAAGCCCTATAGACTCATTGAATTTAGAGCACTCATGAGACATTTAAGTATTTTAGATAAGTATATAGTTTAAGGAAACATTAGGACCACACATATTTTTTTTAAAAAACACATGTTAGTAATTGAGACCACTTTGTACAACTACTTATAGTTTTTTTCAAGAAAAAAAATCATGGTAGCCATTACTAAAGATATGATTGAACACTACCGATGTCATTAACTAGGAAAAAAATTGAAGATAACAAAACCGGAGTTTGGAAAGGAGCCCTAAAGAGCACCTATTTTTTCAAAAAGTTTAAAAGGTCTCCCCTGATGTTCCTTTGTTTTGGCTTTTAGATTCTCCAATCTAAAATTGCCTACGTGTTCATTCTCTACTTTTTAGCATATTTGGTTTTATCTCAAAATATTAACCCAGGTGATATAATATCAGTGGGAGAGAGAAACTTTCCTCGGAGAGAATACAGATTAACTGACCATTGTATATTTATCAGTGGCCATGCACTTTTGCCTTCCTGTATCCTATTCAAATAAATTTATGCAGTACCCCAGTTAGGCAGTAGAGGGAACTATGTGGTTTAGGAAATTACTCCAAGTCTCTACCACTCATTTGAGGAAACTCTTGCCTACTATAACTCCACAGTCTAGTCCAAGAGGCAAATGAGATCAGAAGTAATAAAAATCAAAAAACAGAACTTTTCCTATCAGATTTGTAACTTCAAATATTTTTCAATCATGGCTCACTAGCAAAGAAGAGGCTCAGAAAACCCCTTGTGTCTTAGTTGAGAACAAATCTATTCTGACTTGGAAACAATTTCTAAGCTACATTTTATTATAGTTACATAGAATTACTGTTTTTGAAAATGTTTTTAATCCCCCTGACTCCTGTAATTAAGACAGGAGAGTGAAAAGGAAGGAAAAGAAGAGGGAAATTGGGTAGGAAGAGAAAGGCAGAATTAGAGCAAATGCTTCTCTCTGCCCATTGTGGGCTGTGGGAAGGCCATCAGAAAGGCTTTCCTCGAGTGCTACTCAGCAACATGGCCCAGATGAGTAAGAGGATACATGGAAGGGTAAATTGGCTTCATTAGGAGAACAGAAACAACCTTGAGACATAAAGAAGGATGAGAGACATGATTTTAAAGACGGAAAGTGTAACTGGTCACAAATTAAGGACCAAGAAAAAAAGTTGGAAGGCGATATGGAGTTGCTAAGGGGTACACAGTCTAGATCCTCAAAGTCAGGCTCACAAAACTGGACCAGTCAGATCCACATAGCCTAGTCTAGAATCTTCAGAATTTACGATGAACGAATTCACATTTGAAGGTCATCTTAGGTGACCTGTACACATTACACTTGGAGATGCACCCCTCTAACACTGACTGTCACATTTTTTTTAATTGTATTTTATTTTATTTGAGAACATACTGTACAGAGGGACTACAATTACATGGGCAGGATAATGCATACATTTCTTACCAAGCATTGCAGCCTCCTCCTCTGTTTACCCTTCACTTCCCTTCCCCGCCTCCCCCCTCCCCCCACCCAATTTTACCCCCCTCCCCCCCATACACAGACATTGTAAAGCTGGTTTTGACATGACATTTTGTACTTCTCATTGTTGCAACAGGTCCACCTGAATCCTTAAACGACTTGTTTGTCCCCATCTCCTCCACATGTTATACTGACATCAAATATAGTGAAAGCAGGGGTTACACTGTGGGGGAGGGACATACAAAGCAACAAAGAAATAATCTTATAAATGCGTTAGAAACACATGCATGAAAGAAACGAAAACATTAAAATACATATTTAAGGGTTCATTTTCCTAACATCACATTATCTGACCTTTTCCGCTTGACTCATACATATAGTAGATATTGCAAATAAGGGAAACCATGGGACCTATGCTTCTTTGGGCCTGGCTTACTTCACTTAATATAATTTTTTCCAAACCTTTCCATTTCCTAACAAATGGGGAAATGTCATTCTTTCTGATGGAGGCATAGAATTCCATTGTGTCACATTTTTTTTTAAATAACAGGCTCTATCCCAAGTAATTCTGGAGAAGTCACTATGGGATGTGAGCTGAGACTTTTCTTTTTTTAAATTGGTGTCTATTAATAAAGCATTTTGGCCAACAGATGGCCCTCTTGTACCCATGTTGTTAGGACCCACACGGATTGAGAACAAGAGACTTCTAAAGGGTAATTGACCTCTGCTGTTTTGAAGACAAAATACACCCATTATTACCCAAAACATACCCCATAGTTAACAGCATTTTAAAAAAATTCTACCAACTACTATAGCTAGAAAGGCAACATTTGCTTGTGTTGAGAAGCACTGTGTTTCTTACTGCACAATTCAACCAGGAAAAAGCTGGATTGAGTTTTAGAAGTGTTAAAAATAAAAGTTGACCTGCGTGAACTTACCCAGGGTCATAGTAACCTCAAAAATATATAAATTTACTAAAAATTATCAAACTATATATTTGTAATATTTTAGATGTGGCTTATAAATTGCACAGTAATTAAGGTATAAAGTTTAAATATGGGGGCCCCCACAGGGAATAGGGCTTAACTAGAGAAAACTGCTGAGTATTCTCCCTAAGAAAAAGAGGGAAGACTCCGGTGACATTATCACTGAGCTGTATAAGCAGCCTGGTGCCTGGAAGATTAGAGTTCAGTGGTAGAAACAGACGTGTGGAAATCCCGATCTTCCTGGGAATTGCCCACCTTCTGTAATACGATCTGCCCAAATGAGTCACTTTCCTTCTCTAGAAGCCTTGCAGAGTCCTGGGAGGAAGGGACGAGATCATCCAAGAAGGAATGGATACTTTGGTGTTTTTTGGCTCCAAGCTTTAGTGACCTGAGACATGAAGGTCAATTGCACTTTGGAACAAAAAAAAAGGAAGCCAAAGCTCCTAGTGAGGAGACAGAAGTCGTCTTATTCTAACTAGCCAATCCACCTAAAAAGAGAGACACTTGTCTGGGGAAATAAACCACCTCAAGGTGGGTAGAAACACACTTAAGGCCCCCACAGAAGCAGAATTGTAAAGGTTCTCTTGGATTAGTTTTAATGGAAATGGTGGGGGGAGGGGGGCGGATTGTTTTGTTTCCTAAAACCATTCTTGCCTTAACTTGTGATTTCTGTTAGAGGTCTTCAGCAAGCATTCAAGTTTGTCAGTGTTTCACACTGGTGAAGGAGGAAACACTCAATATTGAAAGAACTTTGTTTTAGGAAGGTTCATTGTAAGATTGGTAGTGTACAAAAGTATGAAATGCTCTGCTGAAGGTTGATTTATTTTGACAGATTAAGCTGACTATAATACACTGATGCCTTATACAGATATCATCCAGTAGGACAAGGACATTTTTAGCAGAGAATTAATGCAAAAGCTCAAATAAAATTCATTTATTTCATAGACTTCAAGCAAGGAAAGGGACAGTATTAATTATAACAGTAGAAGTTTGCCCTTAATTTTAACTTGCATGAAGAAAAACAATGAAGTTTTTAGCCTTTTTCAAAGATCAATTGGCCTTTCATACGAGGGGACTTCAGCAATGCTGAGATGCAGGATCCTAACTCTGTACGCTGTACACTCATTGCTGGAAAGCCCCACCTGATCTGTTGGGTGGTGATACTGATGGTCATCTCTCAGCAAAATCATTTCATAAATGATAAAGACAGGCCCTAAGGACTGCAAAATGGCATGTGAGAGCTTCCAAGACAAAACCAAGCAACTGTCTTTCCAAATCAGTCTCTAAAACCATAAAACAGTAAAGTTTTATGAAGGTCTTGATAAGGTCATGCCTTGCAAGAACATTCCAGTATACCCTAGAACCTGGTCCACTGAGGTATTCAGCAGCGCCAAGATTTCCTGTTGAATAGCAAGGAAGGCTAAGATCTCTGCAGGCAGGGGAGGGAAGAGAGAAAGGGAGAAAAAGAAAACCAAGGTTAAGAAATCCAACTCACTACCTACTGTCTCTCTTTCCACAGGAGCATGTGTATTTACTGCCAGTATTGAAAATTTAACAGAAGAAATATCAGCAGGAAGTAAAATAATTTATGAAGAAGGGGGTGTGTGTTTGCTGCTTCCACACATTAATGGCATGATTTTTTTAATGCAAAAAGAAAAAGAAACCCACTCACCTTTTAATTTAGCATGAGCCAATTTACAGAGCATGGAAATTCACTTTCATTTCCGGGATTGGCGCGTGTGCAATGAGCAATGCAGTGTACATACAAGAAGCCATGCTGTTAACAGTTTCTCTCAAGTAATTTGGTGTCATTTACAAAAAGGAAGAAATTCCTGCCGCCAGAGGGACAGAAGGAGATGAGATGATCAAAATACTGAGAAACACTAAAATTACTGAATCCACAACAGCTCGCCTTATTTTTCTTGGACCCAAACTGTCAGGGTATAAACACTATTTGTTTCTTTTTTAAAACATCGATAGTTTTGCTGTAAATAACAACACTGTATAAATTCTAACAGAAAAAAAAATAGAATAAATGTTGATAAGGCACTGCCTCTTAGAACACAAACAGAATATTACAAATGCATTTAACATTAATAGGGGCTCAAGTGACTTCACCCTAGAAGAGGAGGGAGGGGACTCTGGGGGTGGGGGGAACTCTTCACTGATTCTTGTATATTCGCAATTATAATGTTTGTATATGCAAAACTGCTAGCTTGATTTTAAAAAGAAAAAGCAAATCTTTAAAAATCTGCTGCAAATTTAAATAATTCCCCAGATGAGGAATTCTGTAGTTCTGTGAAAAAAAATTTTTCTTCAGAATATTAATATTTTGATGCATGTGTATCACCTTATTTTGATTAAATCTTTTTCCAATTTTGCAAACACTACAGTATACTGCAACACAGAAGATTTTATCTGTAAACACAAAGCCCTTCATCTAATATTTGTTGCTATTGCCAATTTTTCAATGAAATGACCTAAAAATTAAAAAAAAAAATCACCTATACAGTAGTTGCTTTCGGGGGTGGGGGGAGGCTGTTAGTGCTTAAAAGGGGGATAATGCTTGCCGCTATAGAGGTGGATGGTGCTCCTAAGAGGCCCCAGTTGGGGGTATTTAAAATGAACTGAACAGAAATCCTTAGCTAGTAGAATGGCAGCTCGCTGTAAAATTATTCCTGTATTGTGTACTGGCTATAAGATGTAGTCACCTTTCAGTAAGCCAATCATTTGTAACCATTCTAGCAGTGTCATATTAGGTTAATAAGGCTGCTACTGTGTTTTCAAGGGCATTTTTATTTGGGTTTTGGGTGAAATTCTTTCCTTTGTTGATTATATTCACATAAAAATCAACCTTCATGGACACATAGATTCTAATGACATATGTATGAAAAACCAGACACTGGATGACCTAGTCAATTATTTAAGCATATAATAAATTGTGTTAAACTCTTCACTGACCTGTGCTCTACAGTGTTCTTGTGTTCTCTGTCGAAAGGCAGCTGAGTTCATCATCTGAGTTCCTGGCCCCACCAATCTACCCACTAGTCCCATTGGTGTCTCTGTAGTTGCTGAAGAGACAGTTCCTAACATTCAATTCTACCCTGAAAACTCCCAGCTTGTATAAGTTTTGTGCATCTTTGGAAGGTGCCAGCAACTGACATCTTATTTTTATCCACATCTGTTTAAGCTGCTCCCCGCCCCCACCCCCTGCAAAAATAAGGAAATTGGGGTTCTCATAGCCACTGTGTCAAGTAGTTACAAACCAGCACTCCCAAGAGGACTCTAGCCTGTAATGACTTTTAGCCCCCACCCCCCCCAAACACTGGTTTGGGTTTTTTTTAATTGGTATTTGTTGTTAGTTCTTACAAGTTGGGAGCTTTCACAAATTTCTAACTTTTGAAAAGATCTGGCAACAATGAGCCAAGTTGTCCCTGTCCGCTAGCCAGGTGTGTGGTCTTAAAATGTACCATAGTCCATTTCTTATCTTTGTGGATCCTGACTAGCCCAGTAGGCACTGGATTTAGAGACCCAATCACTATGTGATTTTAAGTTCTACAGTAGCAGATGTGATGACTTTTTTTTTTTTAACTTTTATTCTAGCCCAGAGCCTGGCATAGAAATAATGATCATTAGTAATCATTATCATCCTTGAAGTTGGAGTGCCCACTATACATCCTGTCTCTTCTAAGTACATTCCACCTCTTAGCTCATCTTCAAAATCACAAGGATGAAATAAATACT
The DNA here is from genome assembly GCF_024711535.1 of Dipodomys merriami. NCBI lineage: Eukaryota > Metazoa > Chordata > Mammalia > Rodentia > Heteromyidae > Dipodomys > Dipodomys merriami. The sequence continues at coordinate 26,281,828 of NW_027202715.1, forward strand.
GTCTTTGGCAGTAATCGTCCTCAGATAAAATGAGTGCTTGGAGCCTTTCAGCATTGTCATATTGCCTGTCCATTAAAGATTGCCAAATGGGACAAATTCATCCCACACTAGATTAAATATCAATGCAGAAGACAACTATCAAGAACCTATTTTGCATAAAGAACGGAACTAGACAGCCTTTTCAGGGTGTGCCAAAGAAATAAAACACACTTCCACATCTGCACCAAAATCATGTTATGACAGGCAAACTGACATCACTGAAAGTTGTGTCTAGCCTCTGTGAAACCACAAAGGCTCACATCTATAATCCTAGCCACTCAGGAAACTGATGTCCAGATGGCTGAAGATTTAAGGCCCATAGGAGAGATTCTATTTCCCACTAACCAGCAAAAACCAGGCTGGAGTTATGGCTCAAGTGATAGAGCACCGGTTGAGTGAGGCCCTGAGTTCAAACTCTGGTACTAGCAAAAAGTAAAAAATGATGGCTCAGAATACAGGTGTTCTAACTTCCCACCTAAGAATTCTGAATTTCTGACTCAGTCCTTAACAGAGGTGGCTACCCTTAATGAGAAAGTTAATGATATACACTTGTCTTGGTGTTCAATGGTTTTGTTGATGTGCCTGGAAATCTGACTTTAGAGATAAGTGATGGATAAGCTTCAGATTAAACAGAAGTTCATAAATTTACTCAGGAGTATAATATGCAAATACGATCGGATTTTTTTATGTGTATATATGGATGGGACAGGACAAATGTTCCATGTGCCTAATGGAGTCAACCAGCCAGCTTATGAAAATGTATTTTACGTTTTTCTTTCACATTGCTGTTTAAAAAATGAACTGTGAATGATAAATTCCTGATATTTACTGTTTTTTCTCCATTTTATATTCCTATCTACCAAGCTCTAAGATTGTTCAATGAAAAGGTATTCTTACTATATTGCCAAATGCCGGCTATACACTGCAGGATGATGTAATCTCTTCTAGAAGGGACCTGCTCCACTCCACACCTAAGCAGCCAGCCTCTTTCCTCTGTAAATAAGGACTGCCTTGGCATCCTGATGTTATACCATGTTCATTCCAGTATCATCTCGGGTTCCATAAAGATGGACATTTCTCTCCAAATAAACAAAGAAAAAAGTTGTGAGCTTGCCTTCATTATTATGGGCACCAGCACAAATCTAGCTATACAACGGGGTATATGGGAAGCACAGAAGTTTGTACTTTTTCAGAAGAACCCAGCCCTGTGTATCCTGGATGAAACCAGCAATCAAACACAGATGTCTTCATCTGGGTATTAGTAGTCTTGATAGGTTGATGTGGCCCTAACCTATTAAAAGATGTGTCATTTCCTAATCCTGATAATGCTTCTTTGTCATACACTGATGACTGAGATTTAAGCTTAGACTTTTAAAAAAGTTCTTTTAATAGGAGATTCAAAGGGAAGTGTATCATTTGCCTGATTAACTATTTAGCAAAACAAAGTATGAGTGGGTCCTGACACACATCTTTGGTAATAAGTCTTTTAGCTTTCCCTTTCATAGAACTAAAAGCTATAGTTCCAAACAGAAAATGAAATGTAGCTCATTTGCTGACAGCTGTGTACCAGTATGTGAACACTTTGGGAACACATTCTTGATCCATTGGTGCTTCCTGAATTAGGACTGAAGTTCCCTAGGGATGTACTTAGACCCCCCTCCCCACCAATGCCAGAGGAGTTCCATAGCAGAATGGAGACAAATATGCTCAAAGGAGTCCAAAGGCAGTGAGAAGCACTGTGCTGTGGCAGAAGCAAAGAACTTCCAGGGTCTTTCTTCTAGAAATGTATTTTTCTCTTCTGCCACCTAACTCAAGCAATGGCATAATTCTGATAGCAGGATGGGATGCCGACATGCCAGACATGTTCAGAAGACTTCTATGTGCTACTCCATCAGTTCCTCACATTAGAATGTACAGGCCTGGCAGCCTGGACATTGTTTTGTTCTCTGCAAATGTCCACAGCAAGGGGGCAAGAAATAGTATTGGGAAATACCACACTGGTGTACGATTGTCTTCACAGGCTCAACCAACTTGGAAATAAAAGAAATACATAGCTCTTGATCCCTGTAACATTCAACAAGGACTAACTTGTGTCACCATCTTCCACGGTCTCGCTAGTTATATGATCCCCTTGTCTGCCAAAAATTCTAAATAATTGGGTTGGAGTGTATTGATTCCTTATGACCAACAACTCCAGTTTACATGGACAATCTTACATGGCCATAAGCTATAGCTGTCATTCCAATCAGTGACCAACTGAGAAGCCTCTATCTTGAATCCTCCTCTCATAATGTCAGATGCCTCCACCTTGGCATTGCTAAGTGCTTGCTGGGTTGCTAAAGACCAGAGGGGCCAGAAATTATATCCTAGAGTCACATGGGCCATCTCTGAAAGAGCTGTTTTTGTTTGGATCATAGAAAATTTGTTAGCAATGATGAGCACTGTTTTAAACAAATCAGATTTATTACATGAAAATTTGGGTTTTGAGTTTCCCATAAAATCTGAATATATAACAATACCATTTCTGCTTTTGCCTGTGCTGGTACTGGGGCTTTTTGCTCTAGTACGATATTCTACCACTTGAGCCACATCTCTGCTTTTTTGAGATGTTGCTGGGTAACTGAAGATTTCATGGACTTTTCCACCCAGGCTGGCTTGAAACCATGATCCTTAGATCTCAGCCTTCTGAGTAATGAGGATTACAGACATGAGCTACCAATACCCAGCTGAAATTCCTACCTAATATGAAGCTGCATATGCCCCTTTGGCACACAGGTATATGCTTTATGTGATCTTGCTCTCCTTATTCCCTCTAACTCTACTTTTTAAAATTCATTTATATTCTCAGTCTCTGATACGGTTGAAGAAAAGGGAAGACATCAAATTGATACCATCCTGCTTAATTTTTTTTTTTTGACAAGCCAAGCATCTGCCTTGTTCTCTTTCTCCCTCCCTCCTTCTCTCCCCCTCTTTTTCCCCCCAGTCCCAGAGCTTGAACTCAGGGCCTGGGTGCTATCCTAGAGCTGCTTTTGCTCAAGGCTAGGTGCTCTACTACTTAAGCCACAGTTCCACTTCTGACTTTTTTGGGTAGTTTATTGGAGATAAAAGTATCTCGGGCTTTCCTGTCTGGGCTGACTTTGAACCACAATCCTCAGATCTTAGCCTCCTGAATAGGAAGATAACAGGCTTGAGCCACTGGGGCTGGCTACCTGTCCCTCTTTCAGTGGCAGTAGCGGGATGGAATAAAGGAGCAAGGAACTGAGAAGGATGGATCATTTGGTCTTCCAATCCCATTCGTTCCTCCATTTGATTCCCCAGCATGTTTGGTGTCTTCTATTGTTCAAATACTTCCTTTGACATAGGATTCATCAGCCCATTGCCCATTTGCAAACTGGAGGGGAATGCTATAGTGCTCACTCAGGAACCCTACATCTCAGGCTTCTTAGGAGACAAAACTCCAGCATGATTCGTGGAAACAAAGCCACTGCTTACTGACATAAAACACTTACTGAGCCTGCTGGAGAACTGGGGAGCTTGAGGCAGTGTGGGATGGAGAGGAGCCACTGCGTAGCCGCCCCGTGTGGCTAATGCACTTCCATGCTGGATTTGCTCAGCAGTACAAAGTAGAACTCAAAAAATAATAATAATAATTCAAAAGAATGCTTTCCACTACTTCTGAAGTATTTAACAAGAATCAAGTTCATCTGACTTCCTGAGATTCTGGATTGAGGTGAAAGCAGTTGAAACTTTGAACTCATGTGCAATGGTCTTCCTTAAATCCCACATGATTTGACCTCTTCACAGAGCCTTCCATGCGGATTCGAAGGAACTCTGGCAACTCAGATAAGCCAAATTAATCCTCCCCAATGCAATAATTTTTTAAAATATTTTTCTTCTTCAAGAATGTGGGCTGTATCTCTCACTGCCCAAGAGCAAAGCTGGGTCCACAGAAGCTACATAATAAATATTCTGCTTCCAATGCCATCATTTGTTTGTTCTCTATGATAAAGCCTCACCAAACTGCAGCTACACTTGCATGCATAGTATGTTTCAATGGCCATTCAGTCTGGGTTCACACTTCACCCACTGGCAGGCAGCACATGTGTGCAGTGAATAGTTAATGCTGTCACAGTTAACATGCCTCTCCCAGGTAAAGCCTGACACAAGAAGCTAAACTGGGCTGGGAAGATGGCTCAGTGGTAGAGCGCTTGCCTTGCATGCATGAGGCCCTGGGTTCTATGCCTCAGCACCACATAAGCAAAAAGAAAAAAGCCGGAAGTGGCGCTGGGGCTCAAGTGGTAGAGCACTAGCCTTGAGCTGAAGAGCTGAGGGACAGCGCCCAGGCCCAGAGTTCAGGCCCACGACTGGACCCAAAAAAAAAAAAAAAAAAGAAGCTAAAACTATCTTGAGCCCAAAAAACTGTAATTCACTCAAGAACATATAGCTCTCAAAAGGAATTATAAACTAACTAAATATAGCTGTAACAACTATAACATAGCAAGCTTTAGAGACTCTCCCCTGCTTCTGGCTATGATAAAAGTAAATTCTGCCTAGTGCTGGTAGCTCATGCCTGTAATCCTAGCTACCTAGGAGGCTGAGATCTGAGGATCACAGTTCAAAGCCAGCCTGGGCAAGAAAGTCCATAAAACTCCTGTCTCAAATTAATCACCAGAAAACCAGATGTGGAGCTATGGCTCAAAGTGGTAGAGTACTAACTTTGAGCACACCCAGACCCCTAGTTCAAGCCCTATTACCAACAACAACTACAAAAAGTGAACTGTTCAATGGTCCTGGTAGATCCCATTCCTAACTATTCAGGAAGCTAGGAAATGAGACTCCTGGTTTGAAGCAGCTTAAGAAGACAAATTCAAGAGACTCATCTCTACTTAACTACCAAAAAGCTGAAAGTGGCTGGGCGCCAGTGGCTCATACCTGTAATCCTAGCTACTCAGGAGGCTGAGATCTGAGGATCATGGTTCAAAGCCAGTACAGGCAAGGAAAGTCTGTGAGACACTTATCTCCAATTAACCACTCAGAAAACCAGAAGTGGCACTGTGGCTCAAGTGGTAGAGCACTCCCCTTGAGCTGAAGAGCTGAGGGACAGCGCCCAGGCCCAGATTTCAAGCCTCAGGACCAAAAAAAAAGCTGAAAGTGGAGCTGTGACTCAAGTGATAAAACACCAGCCCTTTTTTTGGGGGGGAGGGGGATAAAGGACAGCACCCCAGGCCCTTAGTATCAATACAAAAGTATTTTTCAAGCCCCAGTATCAATACAAAAAAAAAAGGGGGAAATCTTCAGTTCCCCAGGTCACAAAGGTCACACACCCTCTTGGGCTTAACAATATCAAAGTGTTTTGAAAGAAAAAAATCCACATCCAATCGATTGCTACAGTAGCTTCTCACTCAGTCATCCACAGTAGCTATTTGGTCTTTATAATTTCTCAGTCATCCGTATGACTGAGGAGTATTAGGGGAGACGGTTGTCAGCACTTTCCTCTTAGTCTGTGCCCTTATAAACTAGCAACAGTAAAGAGAACTTCAGTCATATGACTCCAAACAAGAACAGGAATTGAATGGAGACTCCTTTAATCAGAATGATACAAAGCTCATCACTTTTGATAGTGTAAAAAATAAAATGTGGAACTATTTTATTTATGCTGATCCTGAGAAAAAGAGAATGGGTCAAGAAGTGGAAATAGAGAAATCTGCATAGAAAGAGAGCATATAGAGGGCACAGAAAGAGGCAGTGGTATAGGCCACCCCAGAGTAGAAAGATAAACCTCCTGTGTGTGAAGATAAACTACAGTGAGCCATACGTAGCAGATAGACCTTCACAAATCCTGCTCTCCCTGTGGGAGCATGGGAATTGAGTCCCCCTGGATCACCGAGCCCAATGTAACACCAGCCCTTTCTGGCCCTCCAGATTTTATGCATGACTATTCAGCCCAAAGTGAGACTGGCTTTCCACCAAGGCTAATTTTCAGATATTAAAGAAGAGGAAGATGAAGCTTCATGGACACACATGCTTTTGCGTGGCTTATCCCATGTTGTACTAGTAATATGACCTAGAGCAGTTTACTTGCTGCTTCTTCTGGCATATAGAAGGGATACTTTTAACAACCATAAATGGGGGAAAGGAGATCATCCATAGAAAGCACTTCAAAGAGAATCTGGCAGAGTAAGCACTCCATAAATGTAATCTGCTTTTTATTATTGTTGGTGGTGGTGGTGATGAAACTGTCTTACTGGGATTTTCCATCTTGCTGCCTGGTGAACAGGGATGCGGGAGGAAGGTTTGTGACATGGATGTTCATGCCCTAGGAGGTAATATGCTGCTACAGAGGCCAGGGGCCACCCACCCACTTTGTGAATGACTTTGTAAGCTTTGCCCCTATTTCCTTCCAGCCCTGCAGGCTTCAGCAGGGCTTCCTACACCCTCTCCTTTGGGCAAATGGATCTTCATACCTAACCAGGACACAAGTGAGTATCCTGCCTAATGACCACATTCCACCCCATCCTCTGCCATGTAGCCCTGTCCATCTCTAAAGTGAATCATCAACTTCTCAAGAGCAGGAAGGTCTTTCTCAACACAATCATCTCCGGCCTCATGCCTACTTCTCCAAATTCATTTAGAGTGCACTAAAAGTTGGAAGGGAGGAAAAAGGTTTTTGGTTTTGTTTTTAATTTTCAGAGGTATAAAATATGTGTCAACTCAGGCTGGGAAATGGGGATTGAGCCATGAGAAAGTTCTATCTGGAAGCTATTTTTTGAATTACACTAACAGCCTAAAATAAAAAGCTTTGGATTTTTTTTGCATGATTTTCCCATCTCTTCATCATCCAAAACTAAAAGGTTCAAAGTTTCCCAAGTCATAAATAAAAGAGATGACTCTGTAAAAAAAACCAGATGGAATGGAAGGCTATTCTTTCCAGGAAGAGATTGGATAGGAGCCCAAACCAAGGACATGCAGAGTTCCATGTATGTATGAGAAGCAATACCATTCAGAAGACCTGTGATTGCAAGTGGTAAAAGCAGGGTGAGGGATGTCTGTTCTCATGAGGACACTTGAAGACTATTGAAAGCAATAACCAAGAGGCAGAGCTGAGAATGGCAACCAGGCAGTTCATATGTGGAATTGATGTCAAATAATTTTTTCTGTTGCTTGTGTCTGTTTCACCACCTTTGAATGTGGTATTACTGACTACAGGAGCATCTTAGAAGCAGCACTCACTTGAGACACATGTAACTTTGCAAAGCAAGAACAAGTCTTTAAAATACTACATGGTATTGCTCTATCTCTTCAGCAATCATTCGAAGTCTGTTTGCTTTTCACCAAGCATTCATTTTATTAGCATGGCTAAGGAACTATTTTAGTGCCTTGTTATTTTCACTTCTTATTAGTACTTTATAATCCAAGAGGGGAAAAAAGATATTGTGTTCTAAAGACTTATTTTCTTCTAATTTCTCTAGTTTTCCAGTTGCTCTAAACTTTTCTTTTGTTTCAATGTCTGTTTCTAAATAACAAAATGATACAAGGAGAATATTGGTTGTAGTACTGGTCATAGAAGTTTCCTGGAGACATCAAGGAGCTAGGAGGAGCATGGACAAGCAAAATGGACAAAGGCTTCTCAGAACAGCTGATCTAGAGTCAAATCCTGACTCTGACCTTACATGAATGATCTTTCTGTGGGTAGATGAAATACTAAGCCCACCTTGAATGGCTGGTGATTCTATATCTTGAGGATTCAAGATAAATATATGAAAAGTCCTTGTCCACTAACCAGCACAGATCTGGGGCTCAACTTATTCTTATTTTAAGCACAGACAGAATTTTAACCAGGAGTTAAATTATGATGGCTCTGAGAGAGGAGTTGAACACTGTTCAGCCAGCAAGTCGTTTGCAAGGTTTCTTAGTCTCTGGCAGGAATATAACATTGAGGGTCAGAATAAAAGGTTTGAAAGAGAGGAAAGGAACAAATGGAGTACAAATAAAACCAATCTCAGTTAAAGCATTTTATATGCACACATGAGCACATGCCTGTATACACACACATATAGTATAATGAAACCACTAAACACTGTTTATAAAAGGGGAAGAGGAGAGGAATGGCAATACGGTGAAGGAGGTGAATTTGTTAAAAGTACACTAATGCAAGCCAGGCATCAGTAACTCAAGCCTATAATCCTAACTACTCAGGAGGCTGAGATCTGAAAATGGAAGTCAGCTCAGACAGGAAAGTCCCTCTGAAACTCTTATTCCAACTAACCTGTGATTCAAGTGGAAGAGTGCTAGCCTTGAACAAAAAAGGTAAGGGACCGCAGCAAAGCCCTCAGTTAAAGCCTGGCATGCACGCACACACGCACACATATAAAGTACACAATTTGCATGCCTGGATATATCACAATGAAACTCCATCCTGTTACAACTGTATGATAACTCAGTAATTAAAGAAATAAATTTAGAACACAAAAAGCCTTCTTTGTCAGGTATGATGGTGGACTCTTGTGTATCCCAGTACTTGAGAGGCTGAGGGAGGAATATTGTATGTTTGAGGCCAGCATGAACCACACAGCAAGAAAAATTTATCCTTAAATGTGCCTTGCTATAATTCTCTGAAAACTATTGATACTAAGGACATGTTTTACATCATTTATTGAGAAATTAAGTGCTTAAAATTTAAAGGCCTTTCTATTCCATTTAATGGAATTGAAAGTATATATCTTTAACTCTTTCCATAAAGAGAAACCCACCATCTTAGAAAGTATACAGTGGTTAAGATAATTCATTATTAAACACATGTGATCAAGTTCTAAAAATAAGCTGTATAGGTAGGTGCAAGCTCAGAGCATGCTAGTTATTGCCTTGCTAGAGAAAGAAAATGGTTATAAGTACATTTGTATTCATGTGTCTAAAATCCTAAACATCCTGTTGTCATGGAAATATACTCCCTAGGAATCATGTATTAGGTGTGCCTGAATTCTGCGCAGAGATTTCCAACAGGTCACAGGATTTTGATAGAACACAAACATCTATCATAATTAATCCATTTGCTAGAACTGCAATATGGTTGAAAGGAAATATTGGGGGTTACAAAATGACAGGAGGAGAAAAAAAGAAAATTACAGTCCAAGGGGCATTCAATAAGAGAGAATGTCAAGATAAGACAACCTCCTGTCCCTGGGTTTTTCTAATGCTGCTAAGAAAAGGTGGCCAGACTGGGTTCTGGGTAGAAAAACTAGAAACCTACCTGACTCATTTCAGCAGAAAGAATTTACAAAAATCAAGACAAATAGCTCAGAGAATCATGGGAGATGCTCAGGCTCTGGCAAAGAGGCACAAATGAAAAGAGGCCATAAGGTGGGACTGAAAGTGAAGTACAGAGGAAGTATTGAAGGTTGGGGAGACCTTGCAACTGATACGCCACAGGAGGCATCCTTCCACATTTGTGCCTTAGGAATCAAATGCAGAGGCTACTAATTAAAGGTCACAAATTCAAAAGATGAATAAAAACAAAGGAATAGTGCCCAAGCCCAGAGTTCAAGCCCCATGACTGACAAACAACAACAACAACAAAAACAAAAACTGGGTGCTAGTGGTTCATTCCTCTAAAGCTACCAGAAAACCCTTAGGTCTTATAAATACTTTCAGCAAACTAGCAGAGTTCAAAAATCAGTTGCTTTTTTTTCTTTTAGCAACAAATGACTGAAAAGGAAATTAGGAAAATTATTGCATTCACAATTCTCTCTCACAAACCCTCTAAGAGTAAACTTAATGAAATTAAGGGAAATTATATGGGGCTGGGCATGTGGCTTAGTGGTAGAGTGCTTGCCTAGCATGCATGAAGCTCTGGGTTCAATTCCTCAACACCACATAAACAAAAAGAGCCAGAAATGGCACTGTGGCTCAAGTAGTAGAATGCTAGCCTTGAACAAAGAAGCTCAGGAAGAGTGCCCACACCATGAGTTCAAGTCCCAGGACTGGGAAAAAAAAAAAAGCATGAGATCCTGAACTGTACTGTCTCCCAGAAAGAAAGGAAGAAAAAAAGAAAAAAAGAAAGAAAGAGAGAGAGAGAGAGAGAGAGAGAGAGAGAGAGAGAGAGAGAGAGAGAGAGAGAGAGAGAGGAGGGGGAAGGACGGAAGGAGGAAGGGAGAGAAGGAAGGAAAGAAGGAATTAAGAAATTAAGAAAATTTATAGAAATCAGTATGAGGCTTCTGAAAAACTAAAAATAGCAGTACCATATTATTTAGCTATACAATTCTTGGGAATATAGTCAAAGGAACTAAAATCAATATATAATAGGGACTTCTACACACCCATATTAATTACAACACTATTCACAGTAGATATCCTATAGAAACAACCTCAATATCCTACGATTGCAAAGTGGATTAAAACGCACACAAACACACACACACACACACACACACACACACACACACACACACACACACACACTCACGATGGACTATCATTTAGCCATAAAAAAGTAAATTCTATCATTTGCAGGAAAATGAATCGAACTAGAGACCATAAGACTCAATATTATGCCTGTAATCCAAGCTACGCAGGAGGCTGAGATATGAGAATCACAGTTTAAAACCAGCCTCGGCAGGAAAGACTATGAGTCTCTTATCCCCAATTAACCACCAGAAAACCAGGAGTGGTGATATGGCTCAGAGTGGTAGAGTGCTAGCCTTGAGCAAAAAAGCTCAGGGATAGCAACCAAGACCAGAGTTAAAGCTCTATGACAAAAAAAAAAAAAAAAAAAAAGACTCAGTGTTTTCTGCCTAAGAATTGAGAAGGCAGATTTAGGAGGCCAATGCCTTATCCATCAGGCAACTGGGAAGGCAGATTTAGATAGACTTAATTGCCTTCCAGTGACCAAATACTTTCTAGAAATCATAGTTATTATCTATGCCAGCATACATTTGTTGGCGATCATGAAAAATAAGAGATTCCTTACACTTCTAGCTCCAGTGAGTAGCAGAAGTTTGCCAAAAAAACATATAACCAGTTTTCATGAACTTTTAATATAGTACCAGAAAATAACTAAATGGCAAAAAGCAATGTCATTCTACTGTAGTACCAAAACTAATGCTATATTTTCTGGGATGTTAGCTTAAGAAATGTGAAGTTTTTGGAATATGAAACGTCTATATGTGATTCTAAATCTCAGAGTTAAAATATTAGGAATTAGAAAATTAGAAAACATGTCTTCTCATAAAAGTAATCTTATCTTTTGAAAATCTCGGTTTTGGGTTTTCATATTAACACTTCTGTGGCATTTCTTTTATGTTCAAATAAATGTAAAGTGACAATTATATAATTCATCTATTTTAGAGAGAGAAATTTATACCAGTATTATCAGACATACCCTTTTAAGATGAATTGTAAAATATAAATCTAGTAAGAGATTTATGTAACTGTAGAGCTGAATGATTGACTGGTCAGGAGGTTCATAAAAATACCCATCCTTCATGTGTTTGTGTATACATGTTGGGGGGAGAAAAGTAAGGAAAGGGAAGTTCATAATTTTTTTCAGATCCTTAAAGGGGTCTGTGACCCACATAAGGCTTGAGATTGATGACTGAAGAGAATAAAGCAATTTTAAAGCCTTATCAATTACTAGAGGTTATGACTATGTCTGATCAGAATCCAAAACAAGTACTCACAAAACCGTAGGCACAAAAATCTGAACACATACACATTCTCAGATGGACTGAAGATCATTCTGGAAGGGTGGGAGGAAGACAAGAATGAAGTCTGTGGCTCTCAGTAGCAAGCAGACAATCAATATTCCATTGGGCATCCTTCCTTCTATCCCTCATAAAAGTCCAAGCCCCAGTATGTAGGGATTTGCTTTGCTCTACTGACTACAGGGGCCTTAGCAGCTCATAGCAGCTGGAGCCAGTCCAAAGCAGCCTGCTGGATGGAGATGAGCTGTGTATTTCATTTTTATAGACCAAATGGCTTCTCAATAATTTATCATCTGTGTGATGGAGAGAAGTAATGATCAAATGTGATTGTAAATCTCCACTTTCAAGGACAAAAATAAAGAAAGCTGGAAGGGAAATGACAATTCAGTTTTGTGACCTAAAATTGTGCTTTCCCAAATCAAATGCTTTGTCTATTTTCTGAACATTTTTTGGTGTTGCATTTGAAACATGAACTGTAGGAAAAATGGAGAAGGGGATGATGCCGAACTAAGCACCTACCTCTAGCTGGCCTGTTGAGTGACATCTTTCCAAGGATAGTCTTTGATGAGAATCTTTGTGAGACATTTCACCTGCTGCTATTTCCTGCTAACAACTGAGAAGCACACTGTTTCACCATCACATCAGAGACCCTCTTCTCAGAAACAGTTCCATAATAAAGAAATCATGCATGTGCAGAGCCAAATGGGGTGCACATTACTAAAGACAATATGAAATATTTTTTAAAAAATAATTTAACACTTTAGAAAGAAAGAAAACCCCCAAATGAGCTTTGCCAGATTCCATTTCTAGTCTGTTTCCCATCAACACAGTTGTGGCATTTCATTTGTTTTACACCCCAAGAAGGCTATTTTCATGCTAACATTTTATTTATTTATTGCCTTTTTTTGGTAAAACTTTGTGGCATTAGTCTCAGATATATCCAATCTCCCAGGAGATCAGTGTGGCTCTGTCCTTTAAGCAGAATTTATACTGCTCACTGCAAATGCAAAAGCCTTAAAAATTCTACCCTGCACAGAATAACAAGGCTGGAAACTGTCTCCTCTCCCTACCTTATCAATGTCTTTACGCATTGTTGGCTATTGACATATGCATAGAATCTCAGCAATAGATAACACCGGTGTTCAGCTGTCTATACTCCATGTACTGTGTTCCAAGTACTTCCCCATGTCAGAGACTGCAGGGGTTATTCCTACCCAATTTTACAGAATATGAAATTAAGGGAACTGAAAACCCCCTACAACAATGTAGTAGAATTGTGATGTAGTTCTCCTAACAACTTAGCAAGCTATAAGTAATTTTTCCTATAGTTTGTACCAAGAGCTCTGAGTCACAAAAAAGGTCAAGTGACTAACACACCTTTACACAATTAGAAAGTAGCAAGCAGAATCAAATTGAAGCTAATCAGTACTCTTTGCCCAGGTCTCTCTAACCCAGAACACAGCTTCAGTAGCATTGAATTCTCTTACAGAAGTTCTTACTTTTGATTCTTTTTGCCTTTGAAAAAGCAAAGACTATTCATCCAGTCAGAATAAGAGAGATACAGAAATAAAATGCTGTCAGGAATTAAAAACATGCTCAAGGTTTGTTGTTCTCTCCATATGGAAAAGATGAAGACAGAAGACGAATGTCCTTGATTGCTTCAAGCTTCACTGGCAAGAACAAACAAGTCTGAAGAATCCTGTGCACTCAATACCAGTTAACACAGAAAAGCAGTTAAAAATGTCTACCAATTCCTGGCAAGAACAAAGGCCTTCCAGCTTCATGTAAATTCATTTAGGGGGTTGGATACAATGACGCTCAATTTCTAATAAAGGAACCATTTACCTCGACAAATACTGGAGTTGAAGAACTTATTTTCTGAAACAATGTCGCTTGTAGAAAATGCACTATCTTTGCACAATAGGGACATTTCTATTGATTTCAAGTGCTTATAATCTTAAAGATGACACAAAATTACTTGACAGGCTGTGCAGTTAGGTTTAGAGCTAGATCTAAATCTAGGCTTTGAAAAAGAACTTGCTCTTGGCAGTTCGTTATGACATAGCCAAATTTTGCTTCACATCCCTCCAGCTTATCTTACCTGCCTCTCCTGCCTACAGATGTATTCCTAGAATTGATCTATTATCCCTGGGATGTTCACCATTAGATTCATTCTCCAACTATCAACAGTGCTTCCATACAAAGTTCATTGCTACTCTGTCTTTTCATATAACAGACTCCTTTCTCTATTAGAAAATGGAGAAAATACTAAGGTATGTTTTCTGGAGGGGTGAAAGAGATTGCTAAAAAAAAACTTAATATCTATTCATCCTTTCTATATTTTTAAGCTATAACCTGTACCTAGCTAGACATCCCACAGATCAGGATTCCTTCCATCCAGCCATGGCCAGGACAAACAGCGATGATATTTGAAAGTTTTTGGGGGGCGGGTGTCAGTCATGGAGCTTGAACTCAGGGCTTGGGCACTATCACTAAACTTTTTTCACTCAAGTCTAGCAGTCCACACTTTGAGCCACAACACCACTTCCACTTTTGTGGTGGTTAACTGGAAATAAGAGTCTCTTAGACTTTCATGCCTGGGCTGGCTTTCAACCACTACTCTCAGATCAGTCTCCCAAGTACCAGCACCCAGTTTTCTTTTAGTGTTCAATCATGTAATACATTAAGCAGAGAGCCGTTCTAAAGTGAGGATAACAACAAAATTTGAATCTTTTCAGTGGACACCTCAGATGCTTTTTCCCTCCTACTTATTCAAGTAGTCAACATGTCCAAAAAGTGTTCCTTATCCATCATTCTAATTCTCATTGCCACTAGATTGAGAATCCTTTATCTAAGATACCAGTATGAGAAGTACTAAGGACATTTGTGTACACATGATAAGATGTGTTAGGGATAAAACAGAAGCCTAAACAATTTAATGTTTCCCATATACCCTATATACACAGACTCGAGGTAATTTTATATAGTTATTTTATTGTTCCTGTTTTGACTGTGACCAGCATAAGAAACTAGATAGAAAATTTTCCACTTGTGGAATCATGTGGGTGCCCAGAAAGTCAAACTCTCAAATTCAGTGCTTTCAGATTCCAGCATTAAAGGGACTCAACCTACAAATCTAGCAAAGGTCATCAACAGAGTACCTGCAGGCTGAAAATTTATAAGAGAATGAAGCATTCACCCTGTCATTCCTAAAAATATACTACCAGGTGACAAAATGACAGATGAAAAAGCCACATGCTGGTGGTTCATGTTTGTAATTCTACCTATGCAGGATGCTGAGATCTGGAGGAGTAAGGCACCAAGCCAGCCAGGGTAGAAAATGCCACTGGAGTCCAGCTCCAATTAACTAGCATAAAGTCAGGCGCAAGGCAAGTAGTAGATTACTAACAATAAGTGAGCCACGCCCTGAACTTTCTAAAACCATGATACTTCATAAAATTCACACATGTAACATGGTTAATATAGCTTTTATTTTTTTCTGGGTCGGTCATGGGGCTTAAACTTAGGGCCTGAACTCTTTTGCTCAAAACTAGTGCTCTACCATTTTGAGCCATAGCACCACTTCCAGTTTTCTGGTGGTTAATTACAGGTAAGAGTTTCATAGGGATTTTTCAACCCAGGCTAGCTTTGAGCCATGATCTTCAGATCTCAGCTTCCTGAGTAGCTAGGATTACAGCTGTGAGCTACTAGCACCCAGCAAGAAGGTATTAATAACTGAATGCTATCCTGTTGGGGATGTTATTTCTTAGAGGGAAAGGTGAAAAGAGTGTGATAAAGGAGTTGAAGTAGATTAGAATACAATTTAAACATGTGTGGAGATGTAAAATGAATCTCCCCATATAACTGATAGAGCCAATAAAATTGAATGTTTATCATAAAACAGTTGTGTTTCACTATTTACCATAAAAGAATACTAGTTCCAAATGTTATTAGAAATCAGTGCAAAAGTTACCAAAGTGGTGCTAAAATAGAAACATTGAGCCAACTTTTCCAGGATTTCCAAAAAAGTTCAAATACAATCAGCTCATTTTCAAGTGTGTATGGGAGGGTAGGGGGTGGAGTGGTTCCAGGTTTTAAATAACTTTGGCAAGGATAAATACTGATTTTTATGCCAAAAATTAAAGTAGCACAATACATCTTAAAATATTTGTAGCACAAGAAGAATCTTTATAAATAAAAAAGGATGATGCCATTGACTCCCTCCTTCCACCAAATTGAAAATATTGTTCTCTTTTTTGTGACTTTACTGGGACTTGAACTCAGGACCTGGGCATTGTCCCTTAGTTTTGTTTTGTTTTTTATTCAAGTCTGGTGCTCTACTACTTGAGCCACAGCTCCATTTCCAGCTTTTTGATGGTTAATTGGAGATAAGAATTTCATAGACTTTCCTGTCTGGGCTACCTTCCAACCTGGAATCTCAGATTTCAGCCTCTTGAGTAGTTTGGATTACAGGAATGAGCTACTGGCACCCAGCTAAAAATACTGCTCTTAACTAGTACATTTCTGTTGTCTGGGATAGTGTTATCCTTAACCTTTGTGGAAATGGCCTGCTCTCTTCTTATTCTGGAAGCCGAGTGTAGAATCTTTGAGCAGCTTGGCTCTGAGGAACTGGGAACTGCAGATTGTTGATTCAGTAATATCAATCTTTAAGATGCCTCTCCCTTCCCTCCACCCCCCCCCCCCACGGAGGAGGGGAAGAGGGAAAGAGAGGAAGGGACAGAGAAAGGAGAGAAAAGGTGGGGGGGGAATAGAGGGGAGGCAGAGGGAAGGGGATGGGGGAGAGGGAAAAGAAGGGAGGGAGAGGGGAAGGGGAGGAGAAGGGAAGGGAAAAGGAGAGGGAAAAGGAGAGGGAGAGGGAGAAGGAGAGAGCACTATCTCATCCTTTGCAATGCTCACTGGGCTTTTCCAGTTAGACTCTTTGGCAACAGTGGAAGCAGGTTCTCTGTCCTATTGTCTTAATTTGGGGGTCCTTGCTCTGCCTGACTTCACCTCTCTGACTCATACTTCTGAACAGGTTTGGTTTTTCCATCAGTTTCTTGTTCCAAGTAATCACAGTGATTACTATTGCAGAAATGCCATGATTGGCCATAGCTCCTATGCTAATTCCCATGGATTTGGAAATTACCTTCAGCTTATGTGAGTCTGGCTTGTAGTGCTTTTTGTGTTTGGCCTTTAAATTCTGCTTTAAGAAAAAGCTCACACGCCTTCTGTGGCACACCTTTGATTTCAGCGACTGGAGGTTACTGAGTGTCCATCCCACGGTTGTTTGGCCTCACAGGCTTGAACAAAACTCACATGAACAAGGACACAGCTAAGCCATCCTAGGCCAGATGGGGACTGTCACCACTATAGGACAACCAAAGTTTCAGCCTCTCCTGCAATTGACTCCTCAATAAACCAATCAGAAAAAGCTCCAGATTTCTCCAGCAGTCTTGCCTTCCCCTTTGTTCAGCCCCTTAAAACCCAGTAATCTGTGCTCTCTCTCTCTCTCACCCTCTCTGGACCATGGCCTTCTCAAGTTTTGTCTAATAAAAGCTCCCTGTCAAGGTTGCTTCTATCTTGACTCTCATTGTCCACTCTAACCTTAAACACTTGTAAAAAATCACCTTGGCTGTGGGGCTGGTGTCCACTTCTTGGTGGATTTCAAAAGGAAGTCAGAGGGGCTGTAAATGTGGCCTAGTGGTAGAGTGCTTGCCTAGCATGAATAAAGCCATGGGTTTGATTCCTCCAAACCACATAAACAGAAAAAGCTGGAAGTGATGCTGTGGCTCAAGTGGTAGAGTGCTAGCCTTGAGCCAAAGAAGCTCAGGGACAGTGCCCAGGCCCTGAGTTCAAGCCCCAGGACTGGCAAAAAAAAAAAAAAAAAGGTCATGTCAGTGTCTTTACCCCAAGAAATGCCAACTAATGAAATATCAAGTCCCATTAACAGCCTGCTGGGAAGGACTTTTAGTAAGATGAGCCACCAAATGTTTGACTGAGAGAAGGTAACACTGTCATTAGGGTTTCCAGGACATTATTAAATCATTTCTGAATGGAAAAGTTTCCTTACAAAGTTGACAACTCTTTCCTGGCTCTCTTCTACTCTGTTCCCACCTGCTCCTCTTTTTCATCCACATGTTATCTTTTCTTTCCATATACACATTCCTCCGTATGACTCAGATGAGGAAGAGAATAAATAACCTTGCTAGAATGTTAAGAGAACACATACTTCATCATTAGAGAAAGACAACTGATCTACTAAATGTCTAGGTGCAAATGATTAATGCAATACAGGCAAGTTTCCACTATATAAATATTCAACCTGCAAATGATGCAGTCCCATGTTAATATTCCACCCCTGCAGGCCACTGCCATGGGGGCTTCTCAGGCCAAAGTGGGAAAGACTTGGTGATTTTTCATAAGAAAGAAAATTAAAACGAGAATAGCTTACCTTCCACAGAATATTTCAAGTTTGTTCACTGATTTATTTTTTCCTGGAATTTTAGAGAGAGAGGAATGGGGGTGTTTACAATAATGCTGTTGTGTTTGGGGACCAACTTTTCTACAATATGGGATCCTCAATATCAGTTTGGTGTGTGTGTGTGAGAGAGAGAGAGAGAAAGAGAGTGAGGGCAGGGGAGAGAGAGAAAAAATACTAGGGCTTGAACAACTCAGGACTTGGGCACTAGCCCATAACCAATAGCTTTTTTTTCCCCTCAAGGCTAGTGCTTTGCCACTTGAACCACTATTCCACTTCTGGCTTTTTGCTGGTTAATTGGAGATAAGGGTCTCATGGATCTTCCTGCCTAAACTGGCTTCCAAGCGTGATCTTCAGATCTCAGCTTTTTGAGTAGCTAGGATTACATTCACTATCCATCAGTACCCACTAATATCGCGCGCGTGCGCGTGCGCGCATGTGCGTGTGCGTGTGCGTGTGCGTGTGCATGTGTGTGTGTGTGTGTGTGTGTGTGTGTGTGTACGCTGGTACTAGAGCTTGAACTTAGGGTCTAGGCATGGTCCCTTAGTTTTTTTTTGCTCAAGGCAGATACTTTACCACTTAAGCCACACCTCCACTTCTGGCTTTTTTTTGGGGGGGGGGTGTAGTTAACTGGAGATGAGAGTTTCATGGACTTTGCAGTCTGGGCTGGGATCGAACTGTGAACCTCAGATCTCAGCCTCCCCAGTAGCTAGGATTACAGATGTGAGCCACCAACACCTAGTACCAGAATTTTTATCAAGGACAATATGGTAGTCAGCATGCTTCCCAAGAAAATTTACTTGTGTGTATAATCCATAACCAAGTACACAAAACTCCAGCCTCCATTTACAAGTGCAAACCAACAGGAAAGAAGATACCAAGTAGTAATAGACATAGCTACCAAGTAGTAACAGCCAGTTGGATGTTGCCATCATTAGAATCTTTTGTCATGAAAACCTAGTGCAGGGCGCAAGATGCCATGTACAGCAAGACAGCCACTTTTGGAAAGATCTGGAACAGTCCACACACAGACCTGTGTGACTGTTATTGCAGAAACAAAGATCTGCCTAAGCTAGATACATTCTAACATGACATTGCTATGGCCCATTTTAACCTAAGTTGAAGGGAACTACAAAACAAATGTTACTTTATTATTTCACCTCACGGAGTATATATGTATAATTATTTAAAATCAGATATAATAAAACATATAATATAAATTATCTGAAGAATGTTCAAGCAGCCAGGTGCTGGTGCTCATGCCTGTAATCCTAGCTACTCAGGAGGCTGAGATCTGAGGATCATGGTTCAAAGCCAGTCCGGGCAGGAAAGTCCGGGAAACTCTTACCTCCAATAAACCACCATAAAACTGGAAGTGGCACTGTAGCTCAAGTGGTAGAGTGCTAGCCTTGAGCTGAAGAGCTGAGGGACAGCACTCAGGCTCAGAGTTCAAGCCCCACGACTGACAAAAAAAAATAAAGGGATGTTCAAGCAGTCATATTTCACTTTTGAACTTTAAAATCTTTTTAACATACCTTTTATATTATAGAAGTAATGATCATTCAAAATAGATTAATACAAAGGCATATAGAAAAAAAGCCACCCCCTTCCCATCCAATTCAGCAGGGGAAATATGCATATACTCTCAGTCCACAAGTTCATATATATATTCAAACACAGACATAAATATACACACATGAACAAAAGTTACAAACAGAAAGGAAGGTCAGACTAAATCTACTGTTTTGCTATTTCCCTCCTCTCCATTTAATTTCTAATAGAACTCTTTCCACAATAATGTGCTGCCACATCATCCATGGCTTATTAGCATAAGCCTACCCTCACATGACCTGTGGAAACCCATTTGTGCCCAATGCACCATGACCAGCATTGTTAGTGAGCTTCTGAGCATAAGACAATTATACTCAGCATACACAGCAACACCACACGCCTTGCAGCCCAGGCCACAGACATCACTGCCACTGATCCTAGACATGGACACTACATGAGAGCTCACATCTGGAACAAAGGCCAAGGCAGTTGATTTCACCCTTGAGGGTGAAATCCTAGAGGATTTAATATCACCAGGAGTATCCTTCTAAATTTGGTAGAAGCAACTGATCCACAAAATGCACAAACATCTATCTAGGGACACAAGAAGCATGGACAAGCAAGGTAGTATGACCCAGACCCTGGCCAATGGTGGCATTTTGTTTCCCTTGCTATACAGTGACATATGGATCCAACAGGAAAAGGAGACTCAAACCTAGGTAGAATTCCCTTCTGATATTTTATGTATGGAAACAACAACAACAACAAAAACAACCTTCCTTCTTCAGGGTGTCTAAGGTGAGTGATGAGCGCCTGTGGAAGTTGGTAGCAAAGCTTGTTCTCTAGTGGAAAGCAACCAAAACAACACTTAAAGGAAAAGACATAGATAAACAGAGAAAGAGAAAAAATACTGATGAAATAATATGACTTCTTAGAAATCATGTATTTACTAGATATCACAGGCAATCCATCCCTTTATGTTTAATATCCTCCACTTTGTGTTGTGTATGTTGGAGGGGTCAGGGGTCGACTCTTAGAAACGTAGGTCACAACTAATACAGCTCAGTCTCAGGTCTACTGCTTTACTTCTTAGCTTGTCTCTTTCCGAACCACTCAGCGTTCCTTGTTCTGACTTCTCAGTTTAAACCTTTTTGTCTCAAGGTCTCCCATGTTCAGCCCCATTGGTAATACTGGCCAATGTTGCTCAGATATACTTCTCTCCCTAGAGGTAGTCAATGAGGGGCAAATATAATTACTGATGCCATCCTACCAATAAGGACTCTGGTTTCATAAGACTAAAACAAGAATGCAAATTTGTCATTTTTTATTCCTTAAAATGAGCATTTGCTTTATTTTAAAAAAGGGGGGGGTAAAGGAGGAGGAAAACCCTAGAGATTTCCATTGGATTTACAGAGTAGAGGATTATCGTTTATGAGCCAGTATCATCCAAAAATATCCCATCCATTTCTCTGACCCTTGATGCACCTACCTAAACTGTTCAAAGATTTTCTTTTTTTTTAATATTATTTTATTTTATTTGAGAACATACTGTACAGAGGGGCTACAATTACATGGGCAGGATAATGCATACATTTCTTACCAAGCATTGCAGCCTCCTCCTTTGTTTACCCTTCACCTCCCTTCCCAGCCTCCCCCCTCCCCCCACCCAATTATACCCCCCTCCCCCCCACCGACTCAAAGATTTTCTTGCTTAAGCCATCTATCCAAGCTCTAAAGTTCCATGATGCTATATTTGGGAAGTAGTAACAGGCTGAGGTTGGTTATGTGACTCTGGTATGGACTCTAAAGCAATCTTTAACTTTGGGGGTCTGCCAAGAATGAAGAGCCACTCTGGGCTAGACTTAGGTCAATGATGACTGTAGTGACAGACCCATTTAAACAGTTGGAGTTAGGCTGTGAAAACCAATATTCTTGAAATAAATGATGCAGATTTCATAACTCCTTGTTTATCAAAGAAACATATGGAATCTTCATAAAAGTGATGGAATTGTGGCACATACTTAGTGATGCAGTGATTGTATTACAAATGCCATACTCTAAACTCTTATATTGAAATGAACCATACCTAAGTTTGTTTTATTTTTATTTTTGCCAGTCCTGAGGCTTGAACTCAGAGCCTGGGTGCTGTCCCTTAGCTCTTTTTGCTCAAGGCTAACTCTCTACCACTTCATTCACAGCACCACTTCTGGCTTTTTTTGAGTACTTTATTGGAGATGATAGTCTCAGAGAACAGGGTGCTGGTGGCTCACACCTGTCATCCTAGCTACTCAGGAGTCTGAGATGTGAGGATGTGGTTCAAAGCTGGGAAGGAAGGTCCTTGAGACACTCCTCTCCAAATTAACCTCCAGAAAACCAGAAGTAGAGCTGTGGTAGAGCGCTAGCCTTGAGCAAAAAGAGCTCAGGGACAGCACCGAGGCCCCAAGTTCAAGCCCCTAGACTGGCAAAAGAAACCACAGATTTTCCTGCCTAAACTGGCTTCAAACCACAATCCTCAGATCTCAGCCTGCTAAGTAGCTAGGATTACAAGCATGAACCACTAGTGCCCAGCTCTTATACATGGTTTTAATCTCTAATTATATATAACAAGAAAACCCAGAACAACATACAAACCTGTTTCTAGCCAAAATCCTTATGAAAATAAATGTAGGTGAAATGTCTGGTATACTCAATCTTCATTCCACGAATCAAGCACCTATCAATCAGGAGCTCAAAACTCAGTAGAGAACAAACACAAGTAAGGTGCTTGTCTTCTGGGAATATACTATTTCAAAGTGGAATGAAAGAATGACTAATAGAGTCAGTATAATAAATACAGTATTGAGTTAGGATCATTAATGATAATAGAGTCAGTATAATTAACTGATGGTGGCAAGGCTCTGAAACACACAAAGATATGAGATGGGGAGTGACAAAATAGAAGAGCTTTGGAGATTCTAAACAAGACATGGCTCTGGCGCCTTTAACAGTGTTTGCTTGTTTTCTCTCCATCCCCTTCCCTTCTCCCTCTGGCCTCTGGAACTCTGCACTGTCTTTACCTTGTGTGTGCCACACAAGGCATATTCATATATTCCTTTCTTCTGATGACTCTAATTGGTTAGAAACCCCTCCTTTAAGGAAACAATTTGTCTTAGGCATTCCTAGCAGCCAACAATGGACCATGGCTGATAGACTGCGGCTTGATGTGTTCCCCCATCGCATTTTTGATAGTAACACACACACACACACACACACACACACACACACACATATACATACATACATACACACAATCTCTGTAGTTGAAAGGACAGTAGATTTCGCCGGGCGCTGGTGGCTCACGCCTGTAATCCTAGCTACTCAGGAGGCTGAGATCTGAGGAACGTGGTTCAAAGCCAGCCCGGGCAGGAGAGACCGTGAGACTCCTATCTCCAATAAACCACCAGAAAACCGGAAGTGGCGCTGTAGCTCAAGTGGTAGAGTGCTGGCCTTGAGCTGAAGAGCTGAGGGACAGCGCCCAGGCCCAGAGTTCAAGCCCCACGACCGACAAAAAAAAAAAAAAAAAAGAAAGGACAGTAGATGTAAAACACAATAGAAAACATTTGGAATAAGAGCCTTAGTTGCCATGTATTTTTAAATAGAAACACCTTTCTATATCATTACCATTTACTTGGATTTTCCTCCCATAAAAATCACTGTCACAGTAGCCAGGCACTGGAGGCTCATGCCTCAGGAGGCTGAGACCTGAGGAACATGATTCAAAGCCAGCCTGGCCAGGGAAGTCTGTGAGACTCTTTATCTCCAATAAACGACCAGAAAACCAGAAGTGGCACTTTAGCTCTAGTGGTAGAGCTCTAGTCTTGAGCTGAAGAACTGAGGGACAGTACCCAGGCCCAGAGTTCAAGCCCCACGACAGACAAAAAAATAAAAAATAAAAAATCACTGTCACAACAACATAAAAATCACTGTCATTAGTGGAAAGTAATGGTGCCTGCCTGAAATCTCAGCTGGAGAGACTGAGGCAGAAGAATAGCTAACTTAAAACACACAATAGAGAGAAAAACTTTGGAGCCAGGCACTGGTGGCTCACACCTGTACTCTTAGCTACTCAGGAGGCAGTTGGAAGCCAGCCCCACAGGAAAGTCCATGAGATTCTTATCTCCAATTAGTCATCAGAAAATCAGAAGTAGAGCGGTGGCTCAAAATGATAAGAGTGCTAGACTTGGGGTTGGGAAGGTGGCTCAGTGGTGGAGCACTTGCCTTGCATGCATAAGGCCTTGGGTTCGATTCCTCAGCACCACATAAGCAGAAAAAAAAGCCGGAAGTGGCGCTGCGGCTCAAGTGGTAGAGTGCTAGCCTTGAGCTAAAGAGCTGAGGGACAGCGCCCAGGCCCAGAGTTCAGGCCCCACAACCGAACCCCCCCCCCAAAAAAACAATAAAGAGTACTAGACTTGAGCAACAGGGGCTCAGGGACAGTGCTCAGGACCTGAGTTCAAGCCCTACAACTGACAAAAAATAAAACAACAATACCCAAAAAAAAAAAAAACCCTTTGGAAAAAGAAAAGACTCTCAGTTACCATATGCATTTAAACAGACACACTTATCTACATCACTACCATTTACATTTGTCTTCCTCCCTTAAAAAAAAAAGTCACTGTCACTAATGGGAAGTAATGGTGCATACCTGAAATCCCAACACTGGAGAGGCTGAAGCAGGATTCTGAGTTGTTGACCAGCCTGTGCTACATATTAAGTTCAAGGCTAGTCTGGCCTACAAAGTGAAACCATGTCTCTAAATAATAAATAATCACCATCACTGTTTATTATCCATGGAAGCAGAATGGAATTGCCTCTCCTGAGGGTAGAAATATCTAACTCTAGACCCCAACCCAGGTCTCACTAATTCAAAAGAAATTAGAGAAATACTACTTAGAATACACATGCAAAGGCTTTCACAAATCCTTTGGGGATAGGTTTCAGAATCCCACTGGTGGGATAACATCATCAATAAAAATACAGGTCAGCTGCAATGGAAATGTGAGGAGAGAATCGAAGTGGGGGATGGGGGGAAGCAAGTGCAGACTTTAACCCCCCTCTAATCCCAAGCTATATGCTTAATGAATGAATAGGAGCAGATATACTTTGATTTCCAGAATGGTCTCCTTGTCTTAAATGTAAAACCCAAAGTCAAGCTGTCATTCTCCTTCTCTGCTCAAAGGGACATCTTAAGTTTTATTTTTGTCTTGGCAAGAGCTCAAATACAATCAAGTCAGGGGAAAGTGCCCAGAATTTTGTTGAATCTTTCCAGTCAGAGCTTAGAGAGATGTACATGAGGTTTACTTAATTGAGCTCACTTGGAACTATTTTAACCTGAAAGGATAAACAAATGAGTAACAGGTTTTGCCTGTTTTAAAATAAAGAATCAGTTGCAGTTGCAGTTGACCATAGTCATTACCTAGAGTTCTTGTGAAAAATAAGTCATCCAGACCTTAGATTCCTATTTACTCATAGGGCTTAATCGTATAATCCCTGCCCATTGACTTGAAGGTTTCCTTTTTCTGTTTGTTTGTTTGGACTGACTTTGGAAAAAGTCAGTGCACATTAGATTCCTAGGTGTTAATGTGCAAAATTAAGAACCCTAGACAATAGTAGAGTTCATCTTTATACCTTTTTATGTACAGCTGGATTTGTAAACAGATGTAAACAAAAAGGTCTAGGATAACATACCCAAATCCTCTTCGTTTCTGCAATATATTTCTATGTTCTGATGAGAACACAACATTTTCATTTCATTATATGTTAGATTTGAAGCAAGTTAATATTATAGTAGCTAGCTTGAGTACTGATCTCTCTATTTCCTAGAGGTGACTGCCAACAGTGCACAAAATCCACTCTACTCCAATTTTCCTGGCTGCACAGATCCACCAACATGGAGAGTGGCTCTGCAAGCTAATGTTGTGGAAATCACACGTGCATTTTTCATGGCTCTGTCTTCCCATCGCTAAGCACTCAGAACTTGGAGACTGTTTCTCAACAAAGACATAGTGAAGCTGCAGATAGATATGTGAGAACTGCAGCTGCTGGCGTGTTACATACTAGCTCCATGAACACTGGCAAACAGTCCTGGCAAGTGGCTATTTCTATGCAGCGGGATCACAAATGTTTTTTACATATTTCTTTCTGGTTTTCTCTGCTCCTAAATGTGTAAGGATCATACAGCCCTTTTATTTTAAATATACATATTATCTATATATAGCACTTAAACCATTAAAAGACATTATCTGTCAACCTTCTGAAGAGGATACAAATAAAAACACATTTTTGCAAATCAAATACAGTTCAGCTTAAGTTATAAGAAGTTATTCCCCTCATCCCACCCCACCAACAGCTCAGAAGCTGCTGTTTACAAAGTTCTCCTAGTAGGAAATGAGTGAAAAACTTATATCTACACCACTCTGCAACTTGTCTTCTCTCTGGGAGCACATTTGTAGAGCCAACTGCTTACTCAACATCTCCACTTGGATGTATCAAAAATATCTCCAACTGAACACATCCCAAACTGAAATCTTTGCCTCCTCCATGCCAGCTCCTCTCCCACAACTTCCTTTCCACTTTCTAAACAGGCTTCTACCATTACCCATTTGCTCACCAGTGATTTGAAAAACACCCTTGACTATTCCACAAATTGTCAGAAAGTCTTCAGCCAGACCTTGAATGCAACTTCACTCAGTACATCGGTTGTAGTCTGTTTTGCACAACTACAACAAAATCCTAAAGACAAGAACTTATTAAAAACAAACTTACGTTCTTGCTGTTCTGGAAACTTGGAAGTCTGAGATTGAGGCCCAAAGTATCTAGTGAGGCGTGTCTTCCTGAATTTAACACAATGGGTCAGGAAAGCAAGGGAGCGCAAACTTTCTCCTTCGAGTCCTTTTATAAAAGCACCTGCTCCCAGTCATATTGCCTAGAAGCCTCACTCCCAAAGGCCCCACCTCTTCTACTATAGTATCAGCAACACCTGATGTTGGAAGAGGTCTATTCAAACCCTAGGAATGGCCTTTTAAAGAACAGCATAAGATCTATAAGGAGCACAAATAAAATCTATGTGACTCACATTTTCAAGTATAACTACTGTGAATTGCTTGTATGTGCAGATATAAATCCAAAATTGTAACAGAGCTCCCATTACCATTACAAAATCTGTGAGCTTAGCACCATCTTATATGGTCATATGTACATAGCTATGGAGCTATTCTGCTCATCTGATACAAGAGGTTTTTCTTTGTTGTTTTTGTTGTTTTGAATGTACTATGTTATTTTTTTGTTTCTTATATGTGTTCTTCCCCTTGTGGTATATTCCCTGTTGTCGCTACATTTGATTTTGGTATCCTGGTATTGTATATATGTTTATTTGAATTAGGGAAGGGAAAGGGAACAACTGAATGGTGAGACAAAGGACAATGGAGGAACCAATGCAACAGTGATATATACACAAGACAATTTGTTGGAAATGATCTGTACAACTTGGAGGGGAAGCGGGGAGGGAACGTAGGAGAAAATTGAGGGAAGGGGTAACAAGTTTGACAAGAAATGTACTTATCACCATATTTGTATAACTAACCCCTCTGTACACCACCTTGACAATTAAAAAAAAAAGCCTGTGAGCACAGAAAGTTAGAACAGGGAAATGTTTAGAGACTTTGTAGAAAAGAGAATGAGCGATGACTTAGAGCACAAACTAAGTCACCTGCCAAGAAAAACGCTGACAAAGAATTCTAAAATACTAAAAACAAGTCTGGGATCTGGTATTAGTCTGTATTGGCTACAAGCTTGGAAGTAGAAATCCAGAGATATTATCCTTGGGGTTACTGCTTCTGGAGGGGAAACGAGATAAATATGGGAATAGTGGTAACCCACGCATATATGCCATGGAAGGAAAGAAAAAGGTCAGGAGAGCAACAGGGGGCTGGTGGTTCATACCTATAATCCTAGCTACTCAGGAAACTGAGATCTGAGAATTGTAGTTCAACGGCAGCCTGAGCAGGATAGTCCATGAGACTCTCATCTTCAATTAACCACCAGAAAGCTTGAAAGCCGAGCTTGTGACTCAAATAGTAGAGCACCAGCCTTGAGAGAAAAAACTAAGGGATAGTGGATTTGTTCTGAGCTCAAGCCCCAGGAAGGGCAAATACATACAAAAACAGTGGAAAGTGGAGCTGTGGCTCAAGTGATAGAACATTAGCCTTGAGTAAATATGCTCAGGGCCAGAGCCCAGGGCCTGAGTTCAAGCTCCAGAATTGGCACAAAAACAAAACAACAACAAAAAAACAGCAAAATAAAAAGAATCCTATGAAAACAAGGCATACCAAATCTCTCCCCTCTTCCACCATATCACCCTTAAATTATGCATTAAACAGCTGCATATTATTACATTGTCTAAGCACTCATAGACTCAATAAATGCCTAGACATGTCAACAGACTGCTTCTATACAAGAAGCTGTAAAAACACAAAAGAAACTAGGAAATTAAATATTTCAGCTAATATGTTCCCAATACCTAACCCTAATGCAAAAATCAAACTGTAACACAGCATCACAAATTCAATGAAATAATCTCAAATAAGGAGGTATCAAAACCAACTACAATCAAAAATTCAAACTATAAGAACAAATTATAGACTTATTCCCATTTCTTGAATGGGGAGCAGGAAATGTTTCTGTTTCTTTCTCTGTTTCTTCCTTACCTTAACACTATTACACTAAAGTCAGTCCTTGCTAAATTTTTCAAGAAATAAAGAATTTTAAAAGACAGTCAGAAAAGCAATAAATGTTGATTGAATACAGTCTTTCTTGAAGACATCCGTCCCAAAAGTAAAGAATACAGAAGGTGCTTGAGAATAGATTCAGACTAATACTTAATAAGAGACACAAAAGAAAGGCAAAAAGAAATTTAAAACACTCATAGGAGAAAATATGGTTCCAAAAGGTGAAGAGTGGCTGAAATGGAAAGATAGACAAAGAAAATTCAACTTATAATTGATTTCTTACCATAAAAACAAAAAACAAAAACCAATGGAACAGAACTATATTAAAATGAGACTAATTAAAAATAACAGAACAGAACTATAATAATAAAAAACCTTTTCAGCTTGTACCTAGAAAACTGACACTCACTGATCAGTGAAAATAAGATCAGTTGCATTGTCAAGACAAACAAAGAGAAGAAAAAACATACCAAGGATTTTTATATCTTCAAGTAGCAAGATAAACAATTTTAACCATTAGGGCCAGGTGAGATGGCAAATACCTGTAATCCCAGCTGGAAAACAAAATAAATCAGGACTGAGGGCATGGCTCAAGTGGTAGAATGTCTTCCTATCAATTCACAGTATTATTTTTAAAAAAATTTTTAATAAAAATAAAAAAAACTTTACTCAGGAATTTTTTCCTAGAAAAAATTAGGGAAAAAGCCCTGGCATATAAGCTATATCTGACCATTTACTAGAAGACTCTGTGTGTGTGTGTGTGTGTGTGTGTGTGTGTGTACTGAGAATGATTTTTTTTTTACATTTTTAAGTGATTTTATTTAAAATAGTTATGCAAGTACTTACCTAATACCTTCTATTTTTCATTGTGGCTAAGAAAACCTAAAAGATTTTTTTTTATCTAGCCCTTTCAGAAAATATCTGCTGACCCCTCTAAAACAACATGAGCTTGATCCATAAGCTTACAGATGAATAAGACTTGTGTAGGTTATAAACCCAAGCACAAAGGACTATTAACACAAAAATGCAAGCCTTCCTAACCATCAAGTGAAATTTTATAAGACAGAGCCATTAAGCTATATCTAAAAAGCAGCACAATCAATACAACTAGTACCAATAGTAATTACAATACTAAAGAATCAAATCGTGTATATCAATTTATCAATAAATGTGAATAAAAGTCACACAACTTTTTTTAGAGAAGTTGTTTTATAAATCAGGTCAGAAAAAAAACCCTTCAGATGGCATACAAACGATATATGCAAAGTAAAATAATTTAAACAGACTAACAATGAAGAGATTGTTTTAAAAGATAGGTGAGGGGCTAGGAATGTGACTTAGTAGTAGAGTGCTTGCCTAGCATGCCTGAAGCCCTGGGTTCAATTCCTGTGGCTCAAATGATAGAATGCTAGCCTTGAGCAAAAAGCAGCTGAGGGACAGTACCTAGGCGCTGAGTTTAAGCCCCAGGGCTGGCAAAAATTATATAGATTTATAGAGACATCAATTTTCCTGTATGTTAACAATAGTAAAATTTAAAATTAAAGACAGTATCATTTATGTCAATACTATAAAAAAAAAGAATGAGTCTAAGGAAATATGTAGATCTCTAAGTCACAAAGTCTGATATAAAAAAGCAAGGATCTAGCTGGGACTCAGACTGTAATCCTATCTATTCTGAAGGCTGAGATCCGAAGATCAAGGCTTAAAGTCAGTCCTGGCAGAAAAGTCCATGGGACTTTTATTGCCAATTAACCACCAAAAAACCTGGAAGAGGAGGAGTTGAGTGTGGCTCAAGTGAAAGATGCCAGTCTTGAGAAAAAAAAGGCCAAGTGAGAGCCTGAGGTCCTGAGTTCAAGTCCCTGTATAGGCAGAGGGGATGGGGGAAGAGAACTAAATAAATAGAGACACTCCATGTTTATGGATGAGGAATACAAAATTGTAAGCATATCAGCTCTCCCCAACTTGATCTAAAGATTCAATGTAAGGGCTGGGAAGGTGGCTCAGTGGTAAAGCGCTTGCCTTGCATGCATGAGGCCCTGGGTTCGATTCCTCAGCACCACATAAGCAAAAAGAAAAAAAGCCAGAAGTGGCACTGTGGCTCAAGTGGTAGAGCGCTTAGCCTTGAGCTGAAGAGCTGAGGGACAGCACCCAGGCCCAGAGTTCACACCCCATGACCGGACCCAAAAAAAAAAAAAAAAAAAGATTCAATATAATCCCAACACAATTCCAACGGGCTATTTTGCAAATATCAAAATTCCAAATTCTAAATCAAAATTAATATTATTGGAGAAGCAAGTGACCCAGAACAGCCATATCATATTGAACAACAATGAAGTTGGATGACAAACATCATTGCTATAAAGTTGCCGTCATCAAGGTAATGTTGTATTGGTTAAAGAATAGGCAGACAGATCAATGGTCCCAAAGAGAGGCCAGAAGAAACCCACAAAAATATAGTCCACTGAACTTGGACAAAGGAACAAAATTGGTATTTCCTATAAATGGTACAAGAGCAACTGGACATCAAAATGCAAAAAAAGAGAAGTGAGACAGTCAGACTACATATGGATCTTAGACTTTTAACCAAAATTAATATAAAATGATTCCTAGATCCATATGTAAAATAACATAAAACTCATAGACGATAACATAAGAAAAAAACCCACAGGGATGGGAAGAGGAAACAACGAGGAGGCAACAATGCTTGATAAGAAATGTACTCGTTATCTTGCCCATGTAATTGTAACCCCTCTGTATGGTATTCTCACAATAAAAAAAGAAAAGAAAAGAAAAAAACCCAAATGGCAATTTTTTTTTTTACTGATAATAGCAAAGGACCATCCATGAAAGAATAATCTGGGATTCCTTAAAATTAATTATTTTTCCGTTCTCCAAAAGACAGTGGCTGCCTGTGGCCCTGTGTGTACTTGGTGCTTATCCTCATCATCTGAGGTCTAATGAATGGAATCCTTGAGGGCTAACACATGATGCCATCCAATGTAAAATTTACTCTGGTGAGAGACCTATGTCCATTGATACCATTAGCAAATAGCATCTTTAATTTGTACTAGTAAGATCATTCTGTTTTCTCCATGTGACTGTTCTCAACTCCCTTATTCTCACTTCAAAACTTTATGGATGGGGGGCTGGGAAGGTGGCTCAGTGGTAGAGCACTTGCCTTGCATGCTTGAGGCCCTGGGTTCGATTCCTCAGCAACACATAAGCAAAAAGAAAAAAGCCAGAAGTGGCGCTGTGGCTCAAGTGGTAGAGTGCTAGCCTTGAGCTGAAGAGCTGAGGGACAGCGCCCAGGCCCAGAGTTCAGGCCCCATGACTGGACCCAAAAAAAAAAAAAAAAAAACTTTATGGATGGTCCCAGAACCTGAGCCCCAAGTGCCAACTGCTTTCTATTGAGGTAGCTCCTCCAGTCTCTGAATTTCCTTGCACTCATTAGCCAAGGAACGTTTTGTACCTTTAAAAAAAATCATGCTGTGTACTTATGTGGACCTCTTCTCAGATATTTTTAGCTTCTCAAGGGCAGTATCCACGTCATAGAGTTTCTAATACCGATCTCTCTTCTACAGAGTACACTGCTAATTCTTGAAAAGGTGCCTTGAAATTATCTATTGAACTGTTCAAACCTAAATAGCTGAAGAAGCAACTTATCCTTGACTCCAACAGAGGTCAGCAATGTAACCTATTTCCTGTGGAGAACAACCCAGGCCTTTTCCCTTTTACTGTCCCGATGGCCAGTCCCTCTGTGGAGGGATGGAGGAGAGGGGATCTGGTCAGCTGAGTCATCAGGGTGGAGGTCACACTCATTGATTTCAGGAAGATACAAAACTAGCATCTGGCAGAATTTTTTTGTTTTGTCAGTCATGGCTCTTGAACTTGGCCTGGACACTGTCCCTCAGCCCTTCAGCTCAAGATGAGCACTCTTACCATTTGAACCACAGAGCCACTTCCGGTGTTCTGGTGATTAATTGGAGATAAGAGTCTCACTGACTTTGCTGGTCTGGCTTTGAACCATGATCCTCAGATCTCAGCCTCCTGAGTAGCTAGGATTCCAGGTATGAGCCACTGGTGCCTGGCTTGGACAGAATTCTTTTTTTTTTTTTTTATTTGAGAACATACTGTACAGAGGGGTTACAATTACATGGGCAGGATAATGCATACATTTCTTACCAAGCATTGCAGCCTTGGACAGAATTCTTAAGAGAAGATATAGGAGAAAATCATTTGTGAGATAAAACAAGTCCCATAGCTTAAGACCACTATGGAATTACTTAAGGCACATGAACTAACAAGAAAAATGCCAAGAAAGAAAGAAAGAAAAGAAAGAGAGAAAGAGAGAAAGAGAAAGAAAGAAAGAAAGAAAGAAAGAAAGAAAGAAAGAAAGAAAGAAAGAAAGAAAGAAAGAAAGAAAGAAAGAAAGAAAAAGAAAGAAAGGAAGGAAGGAAGGAAGGAAGGAAGGAAGGAAGGAAGGAAGGATGGAAGGAAGGAAGGAAGGAAGGAAGGAAGATGCCTAGAGTCAGTCTACTAATTTGAGGTTCTGAATTTCACCACGGCTGTCTCTCAAGGTATGTCTCTATGGTGTTGCTGGCTACCACCGTTTGGTACAAGAGGCAAACAATGTTGACACCAATCTGCTGTCAACTGGCTGCAGCCTCTCTCCTGGGGGTGGCCACCCCATTTCTGACTCATAGGCATGTGTCAGCATTTCACTGGACTTATACTTTTATACTTTTTTATATTTTTATACTTTTGCTTCCACATTCTCCCTCCTTCTACATTCTTTTACCTACACTTTTTTTTCTCTTCATCTGCTTATTTTCCCTGAGAAAAATGAGAAAATCCCACTATATATATTTTTTTTAAAAAAAGGAATCTGGGCGCTGATGGCTCACGCCTGTAATCCTACCTACTCAACTGGTAGTTCAAAGCCAGCCTGAGCAAGAAAGTCCATGAGATTCTTATCCCCAATTAACCATCAGAAAACTGGAAGTGGTGCTGTGGCTCAAAGTGATAGAATGCTAGCCTTGAGCAAAAGAGCTCAGGGACAGTGCCCAGGCCCTTCTAGACCTCTGTCTGATAAAAAATAAAATAAAAGGAACTAGTTTCCAGATAATGCTTAGAAGACTATACAAACACCAGGCAAGAAAGAGACTTCCCATATCTAGCCCCGTAGAACTAGTGTATAAACTTGTATATGCAGTGTTTACCAGGGTATACATTGGTAGAAACTAGTGCATGTAGAAACACATGCTGAAACATATATGTGTACATCATAGACATTTAATTATTTAATATCAAAGGGTTCTACCACACATGGAACATGTAAGTTCCTGTCAATAAAATCCAGTTGTGATCATTCTTTGCATGATTATATAGTAGACATCTTTCCTTCTCCAGGTATCTTCCAGTTCATGTCTGATGCCAGACTTTCTAACTAGTAGTTCCATCCACGTGATAAACTTTCTCAGAAGTGATGCTATGACTCAAAGTGATAGAGTGCTAGCCTTGAATGAAAAAAAAAATAAAGCTCAGGAATAGCACCCCAGCCCCATGGCCAACAAATAAACTAACAAAAAATAATAATAATAGGGGCTGGGAAGGTGGCTCAGTGGTAGAGTGCTTGCCTTGCATGCATGAGGCCCTCAGTTCAATTCTTTAGCACCACACAAGCAGAAAAAGCTGGAAGTGGCGCTGTGGCAACATTAACTTTGAGAAAAGCTCAAGGACAATGCCCAGGCTCAGAGTTCAAGCCCCATGACTGACACACCAAAAACAAAACAAAAACAAAAAAAAACATACACCTTTCTCTACCCGTTGACCCTTGATCTTTATGTTCCACTCACTCTTAGCTCCTCTTTAACTTATTTGTCCTGCTGGCTCATTTATTGAAAATGTCTGTGTGTCTGACAGAAGTAGGAAGGAGATATCCTAACATGAAGAACGATGAGGGAGACAGAATCCCAGTCCAACTGAGAGCTGTTGTACTTACATATTTCTGACACCCACGGGCACTTCTATTTAAATACTTTTCAGTAGCTTACTATGTGCTAGGTGTTAAATGATCATACTTCAAAGATTTAGAGACGGCAGCCAGAAAAACAAGCCAAGACAACATCTCAACGTTACTAGGTATGCTTACCTCAGCACACAGGTGTTGGCCCTTTGCTTCTCTCAATCCTATGAGGTAATACAGGGCCACTCCAGCTTCAAACTAAATACATAAAAACAAAAACCACGTGGTGGAACACCTAACTGATTCAGCTAGCCTGCATCACTTTGCTACTGCCTAGTACAGACTTATGGAAATGCAATAGGCATTTATTCCAAATAACACTCTGTAAGGTACCAATTGACTAAGTTTAATAAAGGTTGTGTTGCTCTCCACAGACCCTTTTCTATACTTATCTTCCTATTAGTACCAATGATTTTTCTCCTAGAGATCACTTTAAATAGTAAACTCATTCTCATTATAGAATAAAACTGAAACCAATGGCAAAATGTCAGATGAGCATTAGATCATACTTAGGAGAGGTTTTGGTGGCAGTTCCTCATCTCATCATCTACACACACACACACACACACACACACACACACACACACACACACACACACCGATTGTAGGGGTTGAACTCAGTACCTGGGTGCTGTCCCTGAGCTCTTTTGCTTAAGCACTTTGTCACTTTGAGCTACAACTCCACTTCCAGTTTTCTGGTAGTTAATTGAAGATAAGAGTCTCACAGATTTTCCAGCCCTGGCTGGCTTTGAAAGGTGATCCTCAGATCTCAGCCTCCTGAGTAGCTAGGATCGCAGGCGTAAACCACAAGTGGCTGGATGGATGGATGTATTTTTATTTTATTTATCTATATCACAAGGTTTTTATTCTATCTACATACATAAGCTCAGTACTGCTGGATGAGTGTTAATTACACTGATGAAAAAATTGATTGGACTTTGTGAAGCTATGTGTTCTATGGACAATGGGTCTGTTTGTAGTCAGTAGAAAGATGATAATCATTTTATACCTGGGCAATAAAAATGTAAATGAGAAGATTTGTACCACGTGTTGCTCCCAAGCAAAGCTCCCATGCTCCCCCGCCTTGCCCATAGTGATGCCTGGTCCACTATTGCTAGAGGATCTGCTGCCTGCAGAAAGTCTGGGGCCATGTGGGTGGGTGTTGAAGAGCCCATATGGTATGATGTTCATTTCCTGCATTCCAGGCAAACAGCAGGTGGACTGTCTTCCCACTGTCTTTTTAACAAGCCAAGCAGCTAGAAAATATAAAATCTGGCAGGCAATGCAAGTCCACGTGAAAAGGGGAAGGGGACTGAGAGAGAAATAAGCTGATCTTATAGGATAATAATAATATTACTGAAATGGAGAAATGCCTGAGCGCAGTAAATAAGTATAGTTGTATTCAAAGTCTAGTACTTAACTGAAACATATCTCTCATATACATACGGTTTGTAATTCCCTTTTATCCCTTACCTCTCTATCATTAAAAGTAGAGTGTAAGGAAAATCCTGGTAAACAAGTAAAGGAGAAAGTCACTCAGCACCTGGAAATTGTGGCTAAGAAAGGAGAGAAAAGAAAAGAATTCAAGCCATCTGACACGTGAACTGACATTAGCCTGGAAGCAGAAGATTGTTACCTAGGTTGTAAAAATAGTCAAAGCAGAGAGAATGTTGATCCACTTCCAATCTGGAATCATGAAATAAAACTTCCATGTAAAAAAGGACTCTGCCTATCTCTGGCAGAAAACTAAGGTGAATGAGTTGAGCCAGATGTAAGAGGTAGTACTCTTTTGCTACTTGTGGTCTGTGCATAGTGTACAAAGAATCCAGAAAGTTCCTGTGTATCCTAGTGAGGGACTAGGGAAAGACTGAGAGGCCTACTAGACTTGCAAAGGGGAAAAAAAAAATCAACCAAAAACAAAAGTCTTCACAGTCAGGACTTCCAGTGACTATAGGCAATGTCAAGTTACCTATAGACAGGTGCTATCACGATGCACCAAAAGATCCAATGGAATTAATATCTGCAATGAATGCCAGTATAGAGACTGATCCATTGGCAAAACAAGTTAGCAAGTAAACTTCCCCTCAGACTAGGTAACCTTACAATGAAAGCATCTTTGAGGAGAAGGCAATAGCTCCATTATGAAGATAAACTTAGGACCAACAATTTCCTTATTTATGTATAGTGCTAGTAATTGGACCCAAGTCCTCAGTACATGCTAGACAAGCACTTTGTCACTGAGCTCTTCCTCACAACCCTTGGAAGTCTTTTAAAACCAGAAAGTTAACATTTCCTCCTCTACTACAATGAGCCACCTCTACTGTCCAGCAGGGGATGTTACAAGAAAGATGTAGTTGTTACAAAGCTATGAAGCTAAGCTTTTGTTACACATCTTAGTAGAATGATCAGATTTGCTACCTTAATATAACATCTATTGGATAACCAGTATCTATTGGATGTAAACTACACACTGGGTAGTGCTGAATAATGTTAAATAAACTTTACTGTGAAATAGAATAGGAATTATCATCTTCTTTCAAGTGGAGATGATTTTGTCAACTTTTTCGTAGTCAGTGAAAGGGTGAGGACTTCAACTCAAGCACTGTGACTTACAACCTATTCTCTTATGTCCACAACCCCTTCCTTTCTGTATAATTTATGGAAGTTCCTAAATACGTCTTTCTATTAGTGACCAAAAGGATTTTGAATTCTACTGTTTGATGGTAAAAAGAAAGCAATTCGGGGTGGGGGAGAGGGGTGTGAGCCTATCTATATAAACTGTGTTTTTATCCATAGACAGTTTAAGCTTTGCATTAGGAAAGTATTATTTCACTGAAATAATAAATCTGAAAATCTCAGTAGTTTCACACATGCACTTTTACTTCCTTTCTGCTGCCAGTTGCACAGCTTCCTTCCCAATGATAATTAGGCAATCCCCCTGCTTCTAGCTTGCAGACCTATCCTTTCAAGCCTTGGTTTCTAAGACCTCAGAGGCAGAGGATGAAAGAGAATGAACAATTTGCATCTGATATTAAATGCTTTCCTTGTCTCAGAACCAATCACATGGCCCCAATTAAACTGTAAGGGATGAGAAGTCACACATAAAAAGGAAAGAACTGGATAGAATTATTAAAATTAATAAAATTATTAAAATTCTATCCAGTTAGACCAAGTAAGTTTTGTTAGTTTGAACGAAACACAACAAAAATAATGTATGAATTCAGAAGTTCTCACAACCAGATGAAGTTCTTAGAAATCCCCACCAATAAAGTTGCTCTGATGGCATTTATGAAAAATAGAAATGAGGAATAGAAAACAACTTAATTGGCTATATCCTAGTCAATAAACCAGCCAACTGGTTACAGATTAACTAGTTTACAACCAACCTAGTTTAGTTAACTGGCTACAGAACCTTCTATAACCAGTCAAAGTCAATTGTTGTGATTAATTTCTACATTGCTTTGGTCAGTTGGGTCCAGTGCAGGTACTAGATCCAGATCCACCCTACTACAAATAGTTATTTGACATGGGAATAAACAAGAATTTCTGTCACAATGTAATTCCTATTTTGAAGGCTATGAAAATGAGCATGACCCCTAGAGTCAACTGCTTAGATTTATATCCCAGTTGAGATACTGATGCTGTAATTTTTTTTTTTTTTTGTCAGCCGTGGGGCTTGAACTCTGGGCCTGGGCGCTGTCCCTCAGCTCTTCAGCTCAAGGCGAGCGCTCTACCACTTGAGCTACAGTGCCACTTCTGGTTTTCTGGTGGTTTATTGGAGATAGGAGTCTCATGGTCTCTCCTGCCCGGGCTGGCTTTGAACCGCGATCCTCAGATCTCAGCCTCCTGAGTAGCTAGGATTACAGGCGTGAGCCACCAGCGCCCGGCTACTGATGCTGTAATTTTGAGTAAGCATATTCACCCTCATTGTGCCTCAATTTCCTCTTCTATCCAATAAGGACAATGTGGCTTCTATAAAGATTGAATGCAATGCCATGTTAACGTATGAAATAGATTATTAATGGCTATGATGAATAATTCCTCTGATCTCTGCATGTCAGCCTATTTGCAACATTTTTCCACTCCTCCTATCAAAAGGTGCTGTTTATTTCTCTCTTCTTGCATCTGACTTAATAGCTGTGTTTGACATTGACCAGTAGAATGTGGAAGAAGTGATGTGTGGTGTTTCCGAGCTTCAAATTCAAGCAACATTTCAGTTTCTGCTCTTGCCTCTTAAAATGCTGTCCCGAAATTTCTATGTGACAAAACCTGTTTGAGACTGCTGCAAGATGAAAGATCAAACAAGAAGAGAGACAAACTTCTAGTTGCAGCCCCCAAGAATCCTTTTCCTTACCAGTAAATAGTCTTCACCAATAGCTAGACATCTGAGGGAGAACAAGGGAGGTCATTAGAGCCAACATAATACATGCATCCACATGTATGCATGATCACAGGCAACACAAAACAAAAACAAAACTAATGACAACAACAACAAAAGCCAAACCCAAAAATACAAGCCAGCTAAATTCAGCCCTAATTGTTGATTCATGGAGTTGTGAGGAAATAGAGTAAAATGGTATGAAAAGCGCTGTTTGGCTTTGCTTCACCACATTGCTTAGCACAGAGCCTGGCCCGTTTTAACTCCCTAATAAATGTCAAGTGGTGTTATCCTTACTATCTTAATCTAATTTAATACTTGCAGTATTTCTATTAGATAGACAGAGCCAGGATTTCTAATCCCATTTCACAGATAAGGAAATGCAGAGATGGTAAATGGTAAATGGTAGTCTCTTGCATTCAGAAGTGATAGTTGAGAGATATCCATGTACTTATCTGAACGCTAACTAAAATTCCTTGGGAATGATTCTCATCACTATTGTGATAAATTTACTGACCTACCAATCTCAAGTATTTATAAGCTTCACAATCCCCCACAGCCTACCAATGCCTACAGGCATATTTTATATCATGTATATATCTCAGTGAGTTCTCTTACAGTTGCAAGACCATTTCTACCCCATTGAATCAACAGAAATCTATTTCTGTCGCATGTAAATATTTCTATGTCTCAAAGCAGGCCTGCAACCTAACTATAATTTTTCCTCCATCCTTTTAACTTATGAGCAATAGCAAGTCTCACTTGATTTTTCCTTCAAGTTGTAGCCTGAGTAAAAGAACGTATAATATTATCCAACATAGCACTTAGACTAAGTTATCACTGTTTCTTGCTGAACCTAGAACAGAACTCTTCTGAATTAGGGTTCTTCAGAGAAACAATACCCACAGGAGATCGTTATCTAGAGATATAAGCATAAATACAGACACATAGACACAGGGAGAGCCATAGACAGAGAAAATAGGATATAAATGCAGGGATTTCTGATCTCATTTTACAACAAAGTGCTAGAGATGATAAATAGTTGATTTGATGGCATGGAGTCCTTAGGGAGCAACTGGGGTTTTAGATTTCTTTTTTTTTTAATTTTAATTTTAATTTTTTGTGAACATACTGTACAGAGGGGTTACAATTACATGGGCAAGATAATGAGTACATTTCTTATCAAGCATTGCAGCCTCCTCCTTTGTTTATCCTTCACATCCCTTCCCAGCCTCCCTCCGCCCCCCCCACCCAACCCCCCCCCACCACCCCCACCAAAGTTGTAAAGTTCGTTTTCGACATAACAACTTGTACTTCTCATAGTTGCATTGGGTCCACCTGTATCCTTAAAGGACTTGTTTTTCCCCATCTCCTCCACAAATTATACCGACATCAAATATAGTGAAAGCAGGGGTTATACTGTGGAGGAGGGACATACAAAGCTACAAAGAAATAATCTTATAAATGAGTTAGAAACAATGCATGAAAGAAAAAAACATTTAAATAAATATCTAAGGGTTCATTTTCCTAACATCACATTATCTGACCTTTCCTGCTTGACTAATACATATAATAGATATTGCAAATAAGGGAAACCATGGGACCTATGTTTCTTTAGACCTAGCTTACTTCACTTAATATAATTTTTTCCAAGCCTTTCCATTTCCTAACAAATGGGGCAATGTCATTCTTTCTGATGGAGGCATAGAATTCCATTGTGTATATATACCACATTTTCTTGATCCATTCATCTACTGAGGGGCATCTGCGTTGGTTCCACATCTTAGCTATGGTAAAAAATGCTGCAATAAACATAGTTGTGCTGGTAGCTTTAGTGTGGTCTTGTTTGTAAACATTTGGGTAAATGCCCAAAAGTGGGATTGCTGGGTCATAGGGGAGGTCTATGTGAAGTCTTTTCAGGAACCTCCATACTGCTTTCCAAAGTGGGTGAACAAGTTTACACTCCCACCAACAATGAAGTAAGGTTCCTTTCTGTCCACATCCTTTCCAGCATCCGTTGTTGTTAGAGTTCTTGATTATAGCCATTCTAACTGGGGTGAGGTGGTATCTCAATGTTGTTTTGATTTGTTTTATCTAGAGATATAAGCATAAATACTGAATACACAGGCACATAGACACAGGGAGAGCCATAGACAGAGAAAATAGGCTATAAATGCAGGGATTTCTGATCTCATTTTACAACAAAGTGCTAGAGATGATAAATAGTTGATTTGATGGCATGGAGTCCTTAGGGAGCAACTGGCATTTAAGATTTCTTTTTTTTTCTCTATGTTTTTTTTTTTCTGTGAGTATAGGCAATGTGTCATAAAAAGAGAATGAACCAACTGCTGGCTCATAGGCTTCAGAATTATTCTGAGAAGAGCTGCAGAAACCATTTAGCCTTTGTCTTTTTTTCTGTAAGACAGAACATGGTGCGAATGAAATGATGGAGGATGTTTGAAATTCTCTCATTTCTCTGAACATTGTAGATGTGAATGAAAGATCTCTGGGAAAGTTTTCAAAAAGCTTGTTGCTCAATCAGGAAGAGTTGTGGAGAGTGTGACCTGACATATAGAAAATCCTATAGCTCTCTTACCTGCTGGTAAGGACAAGCTGTGGAGACTCAAAAAACATTAGCCCCAGTCTCAGCAGCCCTGACTCCTCATGAGGGCCCTTTGATTTCCTGTCAGATCTTTCATGAGGACACACCGTCCTCATTAAACTTCCTTGACCTAACAGACCAAGCTAAAGATAACAAAGACAACTCAGGGATTTAGTATAAGCCATATTCTTTCAAGGGTAAGTATCTTTAAGATAAGCACAGAGGTGGCTATGAAATGGTTAAATGCAAAATCTTGAGTTTTATAGTAAGTGAGGAATCTTGAGTTTTATAATAAGTGAGGAATGTTTTAAGGAGATCATCACATAGCTGAAGATTTCTATGCTGAGAGGAAGGCTATAAAGATTCATGCGCTTATTTATCCATTCATTTATTTCCTTCAACAAACATCTAGGAAGTCCCTACATTCTGTAATGTCTCAGCAGGACTCTGGGAAACAGAGACAAATACAATGTGGTCTATGGTTCTTGATCTGGGACAATCCCCAAGTACCCTCTGAAGTCCTTCTTCAAGGTTGGTCAGCCACAATATTTCATCTCCCTCGCCTTAATCAGAAATATTTTTTCCCTCAGGAATTTTTATCTTCAAGTAATGGAAAAGACTGGCACTCATTGTTAGAGACACCATTCTGGAACCTAGTACTACTGTGACTAAATTATCTATGCAGGAGTGGAGAATGTCTGGGCCACAGGTTATATAGGACTCATAAAATAATTTTGAGATCCCTCCTCCCTGATAGAGGAATGGTATCCATAGCAGTGAAGGAATCCCCCACAATGATTAAAGCAAAGGGAGGAGGAAAAGGTAAAAGGAAGAGGAGAGAATACAACTAAGTTTTACAGTCCAATAGCTGCTGCTGCTGCTGCTTCTTTCTTTTTTTTTGGGGGGGGGGTGAGTACTACTCAAGGCCAGGGCTCTTGTACTTGAGCTACAGCTCAACATCTGTTTTTGTTGTAATTGTTGTTGATTAGTGAAGATAAAAATCTCACAGACTTTCCTGCCTAGACTGGCTTAGAACCTCAATCCTCAACTCAGCATCCCAAATAGCTAGGATTACAGGCGTGAGCCACAGGCACCCTTGCTTTCTCCTTTTTAATGGAGAGGAAAAACTAAAAACAACTGCAATAACCACTTGCTATCATATGGCCTGCAAATGGAAAAGCCAGCCCTTGATGAGAAAATAAGCAACTGAGGAGATAAATATGCATAAAGCATTTTGTGGATGTTCTTCAGTATTCAGTATTGAGTGTTTGTGTATCTTCCCTGAATTTTTATTGCTGCTCTTGGATACTATAAATATATCTTCCCTAATAAGTCCTCTTGTAAATCTGTTCTTTCACTTAAAATTGGTAGAGATGGTTTCTGTTACATACAACCAAGACAGACCAAATAAATACATTTGTAAAAAAAAAGAAAAATAAATAAAGACAAAAATGGGCGACAGATATTATGACATTTCTCCAAAAAAGTGAGAATAGTTAATAAGTATTAATGAAGTTGACCTGAAATTGGTACAGAGAAGAAAATGCACCGGATGCCTTCCATCCTAAAGGAAATATAAAACACTTTGCAGTTCCAGAAAATCCACTGTTAGAATTCGCAGGGATCAATATTGGCTTTTAATTAGTTACCATGGAGATCCTCTAAGACTTATATTTTCCCCTTAGTGATGTTCAAGAAAACTCAAAGAAATACCTATTCAGAAAATGCTCTAATTTGTATGTGACTTTAATCCCAAATAAATGACTGTGTCCTTTGTAGAAAACAAAAGCAATGCTATTTATGAAATAATGTGTAGACCAGTCTGCTCCAAAACTGCAAATCTTGGTAAGTATTTAGAACCATGATTATATTATATTTAATTTTTCTGATTTTCTTGTAATACATATTTCATTTATAAATATTTGAAAATATATTTTAAAAAAAGAAACTTAAAATCTTTCTTCTTGTGTCATAGGAAAGATAATAAAACCTGTAAGCTTTTGCCTTTTCTTCCAATCTTACCATCTCATCCCTGAGATAGCTATCTTTTTTTTTTTCTTTTTTGGTTGGTCGTGGGGTTTGAACTCTGGGCCTGGGCACTGTCCCTCAGCAATTCAGCTCAAAGCAAGCACTCTACCACTTGAGCCACAGCACCACTTCTGGTTTTCTGGTGATTTATTGAAGATAAGAGTCTCTCAGACTTTCCTACCTGGGCTGGCTTTGAGCCATGATCCTAAGATCTCAGACTCCTGAATAAATATCTACTTTTTTCAATTTGGTCTTTGTCAATCCTGCCAGTACCTCTCCTATCTATCAATTCATATATAGGTTTACTTATTTTGAGACAGAGTCTTGCGTGTTGCCCACACTAATCTTGAACTCCTGGACTCTAGCAATCCTTCTTTAAATTCCCACATACCTGAAGCTACAGGTACATGACAGGAACACAGTCCATTTATTCATTTATCATCTCAGCAAATAGTACTTGATGAGAAAAATGAGCAACTGAGGAGATAAACATGCATAAAGTATTTTGTGGGTGTTCCTCAATGCCTGGCAAGCCACCAACACCTGAGTGATCACCTGGAACTGAGCAATGTTCTACACATAGTTTCACTGATAAATGAAACAAACAAGATTCCTATGTCCTGGATGTGACATTCTAGTAGGGAAAGGCACAAAATAAACTAATAGCAGAAAAGAAACAGAAAATAGTAGGGTATTTTGAAAAAGTACATACATCAACATACTTTGTCTCAGACTGAGCTCTCTGGTGCCAAATGCAAAGGAAAGCAGGTGGGGAAAAAAAACCCTACTCCTTTCTGCTTATTTATGGTAATGAAAAATAAGAAAGTTATATCATACCCGAGACTAAACTATGAAGATGAAATCAGCCAGCCTGGTTAAGACCAAGGGAAGATACTATAGTACAG
Source organism: Dipodomys merriami (assembly GCF_024711535.1). Classification (NCBI taxonomy): domain Eukaryota; kingdom Metazoa; phylum Chordata; class Mammalia; order Rodentia; family Heteromyidae; genus Dipodomys; species Dipodomys merriami. The sequence continues at coordinate 26,326,292 of NW_027202715.1, forward strand.
AGAATAGGGGACTGTGGGGGTGGGGGATGACATTTAATTACAGGGGAAAAGGTCAGGGAACTCCATAGTGTGGTGGGAATGGAGGGAGAGAGCAAGAAGCAGTTATAAGTTAAGGTTAGAGAGGTGAACCTGGGACAAATTATTGAGAGCTTTGGGAAGGAAAATGTGGAAAAAAATCATCTAAGGCTGCTGAAAAGTTTTGACATAAGATCCATTGCTCTGACTGATATTTTAAAAAGTGTATCTCTAGTTTCACTGTGAAGCCCATAGACATCCCCAAGAAATCCAAGGCTAGAATGCAGGGAGTTAATCACTTTGAATGAGTAATAAATCCAGACCATCAAAGAAGAGGGGAAAAAAATCACAATTATTTGACTTTGTTAATGCTGCAGTTCCTGTTTCCAAAATGTTAAAGTGATGTCTGTAGTTTCTAGAAAGCTATTGTAGAAAGCAAGACTTTTCTTATTTCTTCTTTTATCTCTTAGGATCATGTTTAAATCCAGATTTTGGGGGGGAGGTTTACAAATTTAAGCAGCCTACTCAAAGAAAACTCCAGCCTTCTTGAGTGGCTCAGGGGTCAAGGGAGAAGAATCCCTCAAACTGAACCTGCCGTTTTTATATCTTATCCCCCACCTTATCTCAAGTTGAGCTAAAAGAAAGTAGGTGGGGAAAAATACCTTGTAATGGGACTGGAAAATAGTCATGGTAAACACATCTGGAGAAAAGAAATCAAACTCCTCTTGAAACTGCCTCACAGTATTTCCCAAACGTGGGTACTTGTTGGACATACAAAATACTGTATTCCACTCAAGAATTACCATGACCAGAATAAATCCTAAAAGGGGAGTTGGTGGTTACAATGATCAGCCAGCTTGGCTAATATAAATATCAGCGTGGAAAATCAAGGAGACTGCATGGAGCACACTGCTCATCATGCTCAAAATAAGAGAGCACCATCTGACTCTCAGTTTTACATGTGCTTTTGGTTTAAATAACTGTAGGCATCTTCATTTGCAGAGTATTAACAGGTAACTAGCATATTAAGCAATCTGTCTTCAATAAAACTACTGAGATTACTGACACTGAGAAAGTGACTTAATTTATCTTCCAATGGACCCTTCCACATGTAATATTATTTCTTTTCACACTGCCAGAACAAATGGACTCCATTTAGGGTGGCCTAGGACAATGTAATTGATTACGTGACACTTGGAAGCTCTCATAAGAGTGATTAACATAATTTGCACTCCGAGTACTGGGTACAATAATTTTTCAGATCATCTATTGTTTCTACATTCAGAGTGTAATGTGTTGTGTATTATACATGTGTACTTACACATGCATGTACACAGGTGAGATTTTTGTAAGCAAAAAGTGTTTTTCATTTTCAGCATAATCACATCCTATGAGATAGAGGGTGCTAATATACGGACTCATAGATTTAAACACTATTAGTTTTATAGTCACTGTGATCAAATACCTGACAGAGCTTGAGAAAGAAAGGATTCATTCTGGTCATGGTTTCAGAAGATTTAGTCCATGACTATTTGGTTTTGAGCCTATAGCAACACAGTAGATTATGGTGGCAAAGACTATTTACCCCATGACAGAGAGGTAGCAGAGAAAGAGACCAGGGACCAAGTATAACCTTCAAAATCATAACCTTGGTCATCAATTTCCTCCAGCTACATCCTATCCTAAAATTTCCACCACCTTCCTAAATAGCACCACCAGCAGGAGATCAAGCATTCTCTACAGGATCCTGTGAGGATGTTTCGCAATCAAATGATGATAGCTATCTATGCACAGTTATCTCCAAACTCCTATCTCCAGCCCTGACCTCTTCTCTGAACCTCAGATTCTTATATCCAACTATTTACTTGACACCTATACTTACTTTAATATGCATCTCAAACTTTGCAAAACAAAACTGAACTTTTGAACTTCCTACATCCCTCACTCTTCCCCATCTTACTGGAAGGTAACTCTTTCTTCCCAATTGCTCAGTCATCCTTAATCCTCATTTCCCTCCTACTCTGCATGCAAATCCATCAACCAATCTTATCCTTTCTATTTTCTTTAAAATGTAACCAGAATCCACCCACTTCACAACACCTTCACTCTCATCATCCCACATATTACCTGCACCTTTCCATTGCCTCTTTTCCATCTACTTTCAACACAGCAATTGCTGCTGTTTATTTAGTTTATATTAAGAAAAGGTTCAGAAAATAAAAGGAAAGAAGAATGCAATAAAATCCTCGTTACCTACTCACCATCACAACCATTGTTGATACCTGGCATTTTTTTGTTTGACCTATATTGCCTTTCTTCCCACCCTGAAGGGAAGAAAATTGGAGAGAAATCCCCCAATAACTACCTATGTTGTTCAAAATGGAATCCCAAATCCTTTCAGTGGCATGCAAACGCCCTCTCTTCAACTTCCTTATTCCTTCTCAGAACTGTAGCTCCAGGCTGTGTATCAAATATAGGAGGATGCTCCTGAGCAGGCCTATATCCTATGTACTTGCTTCCTGGAGTAAACACTTCCCCAATGCTGGATATTTCCCTGGCATGGATGTTCCCACTATCATTCCATGTCTTTACTTGTAGTAGAGGTTGATTGTTCTGCCCTTGCACATGACTAATAGAAATGTTACTCTACTCTTTACATTTCCTACAAACTGACTCCTAGTTTGAAAGGTTGCACACTTCATTCCTGGACTACTTCATCCAATGCGCAGATGTGAATTCCCATACAATGAGTTGTATCTAGGAAGATATAAACTATTCTTAGTAAAGAGGCCCTTAGCCCTTTCTCCTTAGTTTAGTGATAGGCTTGCCATTGCACTTAGGTCAACTGGTTACCAACCAATCTTGCCAAGGAACAAAAGAAAAAACAAAGACATTTGGCTGGGCATGATGGGACATGCCTGTAATTCTAGCTAGTCAGCAGACAGAAGCAGGAGAATGGGAATATCCAGTTCTCTAACAACCTTCCACCCAATTACTTAGCACTCTGATAATTTTTGCATGTGTCAATCATTTTGTGGTACAGAGCATGTGTAGAATGCTGATTTCAAATTGTATCTTCTCTTCTGCACTCATTACTTGGTCTTTTTGTTTTTCTCCAGTGCTTGTGGATTGCATTTAGGGCCATGTGCTTACTAGGTAAGCTCTGCACTACTAACCTATACACTCATCCCTTAGCTGGCATTATTCTGCAAAGGATTGTTTATCCTTGGATCTCTGCCTCCAGAGATCTTCATTTAGTAACTCTTCTGTGTATGAGAGAGGGGAGAGAGGGTGTGTGTGTGTGTGTGTGTGTGTGTGTGTGTGTGTGTGTGGTTGGGGAATGTTGAGAGGGATTAGGGGGAGAGATTATTGTAAATAAGAGTTTCATGGACTTTCCTGTCCTGGCTGGCTTTGAACTGTAATCCACAAATCTCAGTCTCCTGAGCCACCTAGAATTATAGGTGTGAGCCACTAGCCCCTGACCATTTCATGACTTTTAAAAGAAGAGTTCTGACTAAATCCAGGATCACTGACAGATGCTAACACTTCTTGATCAAGTGATAGGAGAATAACAAGGTGTCCAATGCCACATACTCCACAGAGTATTTCTTGAAGCAAAATGAAACTTCAGAATTGTGATGAGACCTACAGTGTTTAACTCAGTAATTAATCTTAACACCCATTTTTACCCAACAAAAGATGTAGGCATACTATGTTGCCCAGACTGGCCGGCCTAGAACTCCTGAGTTCAAGTGATACTCCTACCTCAGCCTCCCAAGATGCTGGATTACAAACATGAATGACCACACACAACTGGCCTACTCTTTATCCTTGAATAATAGTAGAGCAGTGCATAGAATTCTTAATGGAGTTATTTTTCCCTCAGTGCTTTGATGTTGTTATTATCTCCTAGTTTCTATCATTGCTGAGAAGAAACTGGACAGTAATTATGGTTAATTATGTAGATAATCTCTATTTTTTTCTTTCTTTCTGGCTTCATACAAGATTGTTTTCATTTTTTGTAATTGTTCTTGAGGCTTGAGAGTAGTATATGTTTTCATTACCCTGGATACAGTTTTATTTTGATTGATTCTGTTATTGTATCATTGTACCTCCTGAATGTGAACATTTATACTCTTTATCATTCTAAATTCTGAAAAATTCTTGGTCACTATAACTTTAAATATTAGTTTTCCTTTCTTCTGCTGTTCTCTAACCTATGAATGTCTGTTAGCTTAGGGCCTTGTTTTAGCCCCTAAAAATCTCTTGCCTGTTCTTTTTCCATCTCCATTTGTTTTTGTGCTATATTCTAATTTCTTTAGACCTATCTTCTACTTTGCTAATTCTCTGTTCATCTATGCTTAATCTGATGATTAATTTACCTCTTACAGTTTTGAAATTTAATTACTTAAAATGAAGACAGTTGACAGCTAAGGGGGCCATTATGTTCCTAACAGAAAGGACAATGTTAACAGGATAAAACCAATGGTCAGATAAATTCAGTCCTGGTTGGTGGTTTCAACAGTGATCTAACCTCTTACTCTTCACTAATATTAATGATTGCTACTCCTTTATCAATAATTCTTTGCCAATAAAAATGAGAACTTATCAGGATATTAGCAAATTTCTTTACTTCTTGACAAAACCAGATCCACAACGGATCCATGCTCTTTTAACACCACTTAGTATTAGCCTATTTAAGCAAAAATCTCATAGTTATCTTGACCCACAATTCCTCTGGTGTGTATCATCTTTTGCTGATTTTGACTATAGACATATTTCTGGTTTTACCTATACAAAGATCCTAATGTTTGGATAATGGATTTTTAACAAAGTGTATGTGTAGTATGTATATATTTATATACATATACATGTAGTATGACTATACATACATGTATATGTATATATGGATATCGATTGATCTAGCTATCCATTTATCTATATGTATACATAATTTTTTTGTGAGAGTCTTGTTATATAGCCCAGGCTGGCTTCAGAAGCATAACAAACTATGTTTTTAGTTTATAGTTATTCTTTTGGGTTTGTTTGTAACTTGTTCTGTTTTAAATTTTGGCATTTTTTTCTTTCTTATGCTTTCTTCTTCTTTTATAGTTCTGTTTTAAATACATATAATTATTTCCCATTCATATTAATTGAAGTTGTGAGAATATCATCCTGATCTTTATTGCTTGCTAACCTTTTCTTAGAATGAATTACTTCCCTGGGTATTTTATAGTTATTTTATTTTCAATTAGTGGTCTTCCAGAGTGAATTTATGCTTGTTCCTGGTAGGGACACTGAGGATATTATCATTCCAGCACTAACTATCTTGTTTATTTCTTTCACTTATATTTTACATAAAAGGCAATTCACCCTTTTAAAGTATATTTGTTGAGGTTTAACAAATGCACACATTTGTGTGACCAAGATATAGTATATTTCCCTCACTCAGTCGTCCCCCCCAGCCCTCAGGCAGATGGGATAGACTATGCATGGAAACCCTCTATTCCATGATGCTTAAGTCTAGATCATAATTTTTCCAAAGGCAAGAAACATCAAATTCTGAATCCACTTTAAGGCAAGCAAGCTTGCTTGCTGATTTCCTGTTTTCTGATAGGAAGATCCCTCCCTGCAATATTCATTGACTTTTCAGTGTGTGGGGTAGTGGTCGTGGTACTGGTAGCTTTTTAATGGTTCTAGCATTGTGGGTTTGTGAGCTATATCAAGTCCTATTCTTGATGGGAACTAAATTAATATATTTCCATAAGTATACATATTACCCAACACACTGTTTAACTAGCAAACATAACTGTGATAAATACCTAAATAACAAACAAATAACCAATCCTACTAGATATCTGCTAGTGTCCTTATTTTTGAGTGGTAGGTAAGTAGAATCATCACCATAATTCTTTTGCATCTGGCTTTCTTTGCCTATCATTGAATTTGCATGTATCAGGCAGCATCACTCCTTGCAGTATATTATTCCTTTATACAAATGTAACAGGATTATTCTGCAGAGCTCATTTGGTTGCTTTATTTCTTCTTTGCTCCTAGAGGCTGACCTTTCCCTCTCCTGGCTCCTCCCCTTTTTTTGGTTAGTCTTGGGGCTTGAACTCAGGGCATGGGCTCAGTTCCTGAGCTCTTTTTGCTCAAGGCTAGCACTTTACCATTTTGAGCCACAGCTCCACTTCCACTTTTTAGGTGGTTACTTGGTGATAAGAGATTCACAGAATTTCCTGCCCTGTTTGGCTTTGATCCAGGCCACCTGAGTAGCTAGGATTACAGGTGTGAGCTACCAGCACCTGTTTTTTGTTTTTGTTTTTTATCTTTTTTTTAAATTTAATTTAATTTTATTTGTGAACATACTGTACAGAGGAGTTACAATTACATGGGCAGGATAATGCGTACATTTCTTACCCAGCATTGCAGCCTCCTCCTTTGTTTACCCTTCACATCCCTTCCCAGCCTCCCCCCCCCCCTTTTTTTTTTTAACTGTACTGCATAGTGATTAGGGTTTAAAAGCATTTTCTGGTTGACAATTCTAGATGATCTGCAAAGGACAAGTTTCAGGGCGTATAGATTTCCAAATATCTAGACACATCAACTATCCGTTTCTTTGTCTTCTGAAATTCTTATGTTGTTATTACCTGATTTACTTTAGTTGAGTACTCATTTCTTCAGACTGATAACTTGTAAAACTGATTTAGATTCCTGTGAATCAATAAAAATAAGTGACCACAAACAAAATCAGACCTGTAATTAATTGTTTTTTTGGGGGGGGGGTGGAGTCCGGTCATGGGGCCTGAACTCTAGACCTAGGCACTGTCCCTCAGCTCTTCAGCTCAAGGCTAGCACTCTACCACTTGAGCCAGAGCGTCACTTCCGGCTTTTTGCTTATGTGGTGCTGAGGAATCGAACCCAGGGCCTCATGCATGCAAGGCAAGTGCTCTACCACTGAGCCACCTTCCCAGCCCCCTGTAATTATTTCTTTACATGTAATCAATCCCATCCCTTGCCAGGGTGGGATGAGAGGTGCATGTCCAAGGTTACTTTAACATTAGTAAGTACACAATATTGAAAGTATGTGAAATAAATCGAATGAAAACAGAAGTAGGAATAGTACATGGTGGGCACAGGATTTCCTCGTTACACTAGGAAACAAAATAAGAGGTATGTAATCATTGTGTTGCAGAAAAGACACTCTTAAATGTGACTACCTTTGCACTGAAAAATAACTATTCTAGATCAGTAGTTCTCAAGTGAGGGCAATCCCTTCAGAGGATACTTTAAAAGGTATAGGACCAATTTTGGTCCTATGCTATTGACCTCTTGAGAGTAAAGGGTTAGGATGATGCTACTAAACATCCTGCCAGGTACATGATAGCCCCTCTCAATAACAAAACAAGTATCCAGCTCTTAGTGTTGATATTACCAATGTTGAGGCATACATAGGGACTAGACATAGGCTGTAAGTCAAAGACATAGTTAACTGAACCCTGTCAACTGCCTTTCAGGAAATGGTAGCCCCATAGGGACACATTCTAGGTTTCCATCCAAACTCTGATGTTCTGATAGCCAGCTTGGCTCATTTTTTTTTTCTGGTGCCAGTCCTGGGCTTATATTGGTCTTGAGCCTTCACTTTGATTCTTTTCAAGCCTGAAATATTGGGTTGTCGAACTCCTACATCCATTTTGAATTTGAATTAAATCACTTAGATCTGCTGTTTAGTTATGTACAATATGCTAGTTGCATATAGCAATTAACTTATAGCTTCTCTATGGTTTATGCCATTGTTTTTATTTCAGTACTGAAAACACTTAAGTACTAAAACCATAGAGGAAATCAGCTGCAAAAAAATGGCATTAGAGAAAACCAAGATTTTGATGTTGTGATTCACAATTAGACTACAAGGCATCATTTTCCTTTCTTCATATATTTTTGTAGCTTATGTTTAGGGCAAAGCTAAATTTCATTATTTCTCTAATGGAAGTGATTATCTAAATTTGCCCCTTCTTCCTCCAGGCACACATACAACCATCTATTCATCTGATTCATTCCCCTACAAAACAGAGAAGGAATTTTATAATGATATTATTGGTTTTGTAACTGGTATCTTCCTTGTGATGCTATTACTGAACCAATGTTGTGATAAATGGTCTGTTTATAAGGGGAATCACTTTTACAACAAGAAGAAAATTAGACATGCTTCTGTTTTGCAATAACAATAAAAAGCACAGCGAAAAAATATTCCCCAATTTATTCCCATCTGTATCAGCAGGGAAGCTTTAGAAGATGCTTTTTCCAAACGTGATTATTGCCTACAAGTAGCATGTCAAACTGCAGATTATCTCCAAAGCCTGTTGGAAGACCAATGCATTCTTCAGTTTATCATGAGGAGGGCCCTTTAAGAAAGCCAGGCACTTCAAACTCCACCCCTCTGCTGACTCAAAGCAGAGGCTGCTTTAGCAAAGCAGTTAGTTTAGTGATAAAGCTACCAGAGGGCTAATTTGCCCCCTGTTCTGTTTGGGAGGACTGTTCTTGTTGCTGTAAACTCTCTAAAAGTAGAAGCCTTAACATAGTTGGGGAAGGGAATAGTAGATGTGTGAAGTATGGAAGCCAGGCCCACCCTTAAGATACTGACACCGCGTTAAATAAAATGGAAAGAATGTGGTTAAATCTGTTTTCCTCTGCAGTGCTACTCCCTGCTAATTTTACTACTCTCCCATTTCTTTTACCAAGTGAGATTTCCAGAGGTTGCTTCCAGATCCAGGAGGTGGTGGTTTCCTTGCACCAGATCCAAAAAGGACAAGTCAGGGACAGGAAAAAAAAGTTTCAGTGAAAATCAAACTGGATGACTTAGAATTATTTTGATTGACTCTATATTTCTAAAAAAGCAAACAGCAGCCTTTTAATTTATTTTATTTTTCTCCTGCTATACTAATAGTGATTGGGGATTAGAAGGCCTTTAAGCACTAAACTAAGACACCTAGGAGAAACTTGGGGCTTCCCAGCTGTGGGCATTCCTCGGCTGTTTGGTAGGAGCCATCTTGGTAAGAGATGATGTCATTTGGAACACTTGCTGTGCTACTTTGAGGTGCCAGTTCCTCTGAGGCAGCCAGTAACAGTTTAATTATTGGGATCAATTTAAGGGTTAAAGGTAAAGGGAGGTAGGAATGAAAGTGACCAGAACCATCTCTAGTTTTATTAAACATTTTATAAAAACCTTTGCAATAGTTGAGGGCAACAGAAAAAAAAAAAACTTTTGCACTCCCTTTCCTAATTTGTGTTTCCATGAGTTTGTTCTTCCGTGGACTAAAGCTGGATAATAAAAACTAGTCTGGTTGGTTTTACTTTCCAATTTTTACACATAAATGAAAGCTGTTTTGTATCAATAGGGTTAGAGTGTTTAGAATCATCTCACCTGCTGGGCCAATTTCCCCTAAGCATTTCCTGGGGGGGGGGGTGATGGTGGAGGGTAGAGAGAATAAAAATATTTGATTTTGAATATCCTGTACTTTAAAGCCCGCTCTCTGAACCTTAGTAAGAATCTGTTGTACCTATCTGTTCTCTAGGAAGGAGCAGGACGGTGGCGATGGAGGGTAAACATGGTTATGATGTACTCTCACTTAATCATGACTGTTCGCCTAGCTTCATGTTACGTCTGCAGTTGCTTTGGAAAACTGGCACTTGTGTTTCAACTCTTCAGCAAAATATTTCTGTTTCCTGTCTCATTAGACAAACGTGGATGTGTTCATCCTACTTCGAGCGACATGTGCTGGGAATGTTTGCAAGATGTAAGGAGAAAAATAAAAGGGGAGGAGGGGGGAGGAGGAAGAAAAGTCACACCTGGTTTAAACACGCGAGCCCAGTGTGCGTTAGGCGGTCACCGGGCGGCGGTGTCTCTCCTGCAAAACTTGCAAGACCAACTAACCTGCGCCTCCTACTTTACCTTCAACCTCCCCCCACCCCGTCCCCGCCCTTCTCGGCCCGTGGTTGGGGAAACTTTCTGTTCTTTCAACTTCCATCCAAAGCTTCTCCAGTCCAGCACTTTGCTCACTCCGAAGACAGGCGTGAAACAGACGGGGGGTGGGGGGGACGCGCGCGCGCATCCACGCGGCGGGGCGGAAGATGGGGCCGCGGCACGGCGGGGCCGGGGTTGCCAGCAGCTGGAGCCCCGATGACCTTTCCACGTGTCCTCCGCACCTGTGGGGCTGGGGGGGCATCGAGTTTCCTTTTTCTTCCCGGGGAGCTGGGGCGAGCCCGGAAGAGGCTGGGCAGCTGTGGGTTTTAGATGCAGAAGGGGAGGAGGGGTGGGGGGGGTGGGAGGCCCCGGTCTCCGAACACGTGCGGCTTCTGGGTCGCCCAGCAGGCCTGGCTTCCCCGCACCCTCGCTCGGCGCGGTGCCCGCGCGGTTGCAGCGCTGCGGGGCGGTCGCCAGGCGGCGACGGGCGGGTCCCCGGCTGCTCTGGCATGGCTTTACTTATTTATTAATTTTTTTTTTTCCTTTTCCTTTTGCAAGGCGGCCTCGCGAGCGCGCCAGGCCCGGGTTGGAGCGAGCCCCAGTGCAGTACTGCCCGAGCCCGGGCGGGGTCTCTGTTCTCTGGCAGAGGAGGTCCCTTGGCAGCGGGAAGCTCCCTCTCTTTCTCTCGCCGCCGCTCCGAGTCTGCGCCCTGGTGCCAGGCGCCCCAGCTCCGCGGCGCTCCCCTGTGCTCGCCCGGCGCCCACTCATTCGCAGTCCAGCCTTCGCGGCCGCCGCCTCCCCGCTCCTCCTCCTCCTCCTGCTGCTGCTGCTGCTGCTGCTGCTGCGCCTCCTCCTCCTCCTCCTTCTCCACCTCCTTCTCCCCGAGCCCGCCGCGGCCATGGCGGACAGCGCCAGCGAGAGCGACACGGACGGGGCGGGGGGCAACAGCAGCAGCTCGGCCGCCATGCAGTCGTCCTGCTCGTCGACCTCGGGCGGCGGCGGCGGCGGCGGCGTCGGGGGCGGCGGCGGGGGCGGCGGAGGGAAGTCGGGGGGCATTGTCATCTCGCCGTTCCGCCTGGAGGAGCTCACCAACCGCCTGGCCTCGCTGCAGCAGGAGAACAAGGTGCTGAAGATCGAGCTGGAGACCTACAAACTCAAGTGCAAGGCGCTGCAGGAGGAGAACCGCGACCTGCGCAAAGCCAGCGTGACCATCGTGAGTACCGCCGCCGCCGCCTCCCTCCTCCTCCCGGGAGGCGCCGCAGCCCCGAGGCCGGCCACCCCCGAGCTCCCCCACGTTCCGGCCCGCACACCCCCACGGGAGACCCGCTGGCCTCGGGGGGGGAGGGGGTGGAGAAGGAGGCGTCTCTCCCGGGACCATGAGGGTCTGTCTGTCCTTGTGTGTGTGTGTGTGTGTGTGTGTGTGTGTGTGTGTGTGTGTGTGTGTGTGTGTGTGTGTGTGTGTGTGTGTGTGTGTGTGTGTGTGTGTGTGTGTCCGTCCAAGACCCCCGCGGGGTGCCGGAGCAGACTCTTGGGGAAATCATTTGCAGCCACCCCCCCACGCCCCGTTTTTCGCCTCTAGGGAGGAGGCTTCTCCCCGGGCAGGGCTGGAGACCGGCGGCGTGGCTGGTTTTGGGGGGCGGGGTGGGACTTTTCCAGCCCTCTCGTGCTTGAGAAGGGGGTACGCTCACAATCTGGGGCATCCGAGTCTGGGGAAGAGGGAGGAAGCGGGAGTCTCCAGCGGGCCTGGCTTGGAGAGCGTGCGGTGTGTCCGTGTGGGGTGCGCGGCCGAGCTCAGGCACCCAGCGGGCATCCGGGCGGAGCTGAGCCGGGTCGCCGGAGGAGGGGCGGGAGAGTGGCCGCGTCCTCGGGAAGTGTGTGTGTGTGTGTGTGTGTGTGTGTGTGTGTGTGTGTGTGTGTGTGTGTCCCTCCCCTTTTGGCTGTGATCGGGAGAGGAGGGCGGGTTCGGGTCGGTAGCTCCCACCTTGGTTGGAAGTCCCTTCCTTCTCGCCGGGAGAACGCATGCTGATCCCGACGAGGTTGGGGCTCCCACCGGGATGGAAGGCGGCTGTTGGCGGTGACTCCTCTTGCTGAGCGAAGATGCATGGGTGTTTGGCTTCCTTGACGGTGGAGTGGGAGTGAGAGTATCTTGCTTATGAGTGCAGATACTTGAGGAGAACTGGCCATCTGTTCTGTTTCTACCTAGTCTCAGGAGGTTCCTCCAGAAGAGGTCTGAGATCTGGTGTAGCCACGTTGAGAAAGGCCCCTATAGCGGTGATGAGGCGAAACAGCAGAAAAAGTACACTGTGTGCTCTCACCTAACGTCCCTGCCAGCTCCTCATCATTAACATGCAAAATCCCTGCACAGACAACCCTATTCAGATCAAAACAGTTTCCCAGCCAGCAGCAGAGAAGAAAATGTCAAGAAATCAAGGAGGATGAATTACCAGAGCTGCTGCACAATAGCTGCTTAGACCAAGCCTTCAGATAGGAAAGAGGGATCAGTGTAGGGATGGGTCAAGGATCATAAGTGGGACAAATTTAGGATGTCCCTGTGCCAGGGAAAAAGTCTCTAGTGAAGGTGTGTGTGTGTGTGTGTGTGTGTGTGTATGTATGTATGTGAGTGTGTTCTCCCCAATGCTGGCTGCTAGAAATCTAGATGGCATACTTGTGTAGATAGCAGACTTTGCCATCAGACTTTCAGTGTGATGGGCAGCCTAAATAGCGAATGATTGTGGAAAGGCAATTTGCATTCTCAAATCCAGTGCCGGTGAATGGAACTGGACCAACATTCATGCATCGGTGAAGTTCTTGAAGTGCCCTTTTGGTAGGAAAGGAGAGGAATTCGCGGAGGCAGCCACTTCTAAACTGCCAGCTTTCTTGGGAGAACAGAGGGTGACTGACTGACTGCTTGCTGAGTGAGGTTTGAGAAAGAGGGGTGATGTTTTGGGGAAGGCCAGTTAGTTAAGGTTTGAATTAGCTAATGACAAGGTTAGCCTTTCTTTTGGAGATGGTGAACCATGGAAAGCAGTAAAACTTACATGAAACAAAATCTCTCCCTAGATTCTTGCATGCAGTGTGCTAGCAATTCCCACTGATTTTGTTAGCTTGTTTGCTGGGGAGAGGTTGGAAGGGTGGAGAGTCATGAAAGGGTTATCTGTTTGACCCTTTGACCATATTATAAGTAGATTTGTAAATGGTATACAAACATGTTGGCTTTACATGTTCATTCCTGGTGTTTAAGTTTAAAAGCCTTCTGGATATTTGGCCTGAAGACTGAATAAGGGCTTCATTTCTTAGTGCTTATTTGCAATTAAAATTGACATCCAACCAAATGTATTCGATGGAATGTTGTGTGACCTTACTGAGTAGTTTTTCTTTTTTGTTGCTGGTCCTGGGCCTTGCACTCAGGGCCTGGCACTGTCCCTAGGCTTTTTTGCACTCTACCACTGGAACCACAGCTCTACTTCTGGCTTTTTTTTGGGGGGGGGGAGTGCTTAATTGGAGATAAGAGTCACATGGACTTTTCCTGCTCTTTATGTCTTTTAACTGCAATTTTCAGATCTCAGCCACATGAGTAGTGGCACTGCCATGAGCCATAGGCGGTCAGCTAGATTTCTTTTTGTATTAATCCTGGGGCTTGAATTTAGGGCCTGCGTGCTATCCCTGAGCTTTTCTACTCAAGACAGCACCACTTCAGCCACTGATCCACTTCTACCACCACCACCACCACCACTACTTCCTCCTCCTCTTCCTCCTCCTCCTCCTCCTCCTCTTCCTCCTCTTCCTCCTCTTCCTCCTCTTTCTTTCTCCTCCTCTTCTTTTCCTCCTCCTCTTTCTCCTTGTCTTCTTTTGTATTAATTGGCAATAAGAATCTCACACACTTTTCTGCCTAGGGTTGGCCTTGAACTATCACCCTCAGATCTTAGCCTCCTGAATAGCTTTTACTAATTAGTTTTAAAATAGTTTTAGGTGATGGTCTATTAGTACCAGAAGCTTCTCTACCATTTAGTATATTTAGATAAATAAAAGTGCTTGTGGCTCACCCAGGTAGTTCCCTAGGAATTAATAGGTGCCAAATAACAGGAGCTAAATAACAAATACAGGAAAGAGATTCCATTCAGTTTGTGAGGGTTTCCATTACTACTTGGGATACAAATTTGTATACAGGTTTGCTGCCTACAAAGTGTGTTTGGGGTGAGTTTGACCTCTCAGGTAATTTTGAAGAAGTGTGTGTGTGTGTGTGTGTGTGTGTGTGTGTGTGTGTGTGTGTGTGTGTGTATGATTGATTGATTGACTGAAATGGGGCTGTGGATGCATTCCTTATGGCAAGGTGAATCTGTGCAATTCCTGACAAGTCTGACTTAAGTATTGCTGTTGATAGAAATTTGTGACAAAGCCTAGATACTCAGTTATGTGCATACCTTGCTGAAGTGTTCACTAGTTTGATGGGAAGATAGCACTGTAATCCTATTACTTGCCTTTCTCTCTTACTAGAATGTCTATTTATGATATTTTATTAGAATGTCTATTTATGATATTAACATTTGTGTTAATGAGCACCTCTTTCCTGACACATAACCTTTCGTCCATCCATTGATGGATTTTTGTTTTTCTTTTTCCTCCTTCCTCCTTCCCTCCCTCCTTTCCTTCATTTTCCTTCCTTTTCTTTCCCAATTCCAGGCTTGAACTTAGGACCTTGCACTTGCTGGGTTCTATAGCTAGTGCTGAGAAAGTTTTTTGCCCAGCTCTTTACTGGTTAAATGGAGATGGAGCGTCATGAACTTTTCTGCTTGGGCTGGCTTCAAACTGCAATCCTCTTGGTCTCAGCTTCCTAAATAGCTAGGATTATAGTATGAGCCACTGGTGCCTGGCTTGGCTTTTTTTTTTTTTTAATAGACTTTATTTTCTAGGGTAGATTTAGCTTCATGGCAAAAATAAGCATAAGGCTCAAAGATTTCCCACATGACCCCTCTCCTGAGCATTCTGCCCCACCCAATCAGTCACAGTTGAGGCACTTATATTGACAAATATCGCCCAAAGCCTATAGTTTATATTAGGGTTCACTCTTGCATTTGTGTATTCTATGGGTTTGAACAGATGTGTAAGGACATGTATCTAGCATTATATTGTCACACAGAATGATTTCATTGCTCTCCTAATCCTTTGTGTTCTATCCATTCATTTTGATCTCCTCCCTGGCAGCTGCTGACCTGATCACCCTTTCTGCAGTTTTATCTTCTCAGAAGGTCACGGTTAGATTCATATGCAGCTCTTTTACATTGCAGTGTACGTTTCCTCTGTGTTAATTTCCCTGGCTTAGTTTAGTTGTTTCTTTTGGTGCTAAACAGCATTGCATTGTTTGGATATAACCTTTTATCCATTTACCTACTGAAGAACATCTTGGCGGCTTTTATGTTTTGGCAATTAAAAAGCAGCTGTAAACATTCACATGCAGGGTTTTTCAGTTGCTTTGGGTAAATACCCAGGAGCACAGTTCCTGGATTGTACGGTAAGAGTATGTATGTTTACTTATGTAAGAAATTGCCAAGATCTCTTCCAAAGTGGCTGGACCATTCTGCATTCCCCATCAACAATGGGTAAGAGAGTAGTTGCTCTTCCACTTTCTTTGTCTTGAGCACTAGATGCTGTCAGTGTCCTGGATTTGGGTCTTGTTAATAAGTATCCAGCCATAGCTCTTTGCTGTGCCTCTTTTTTAGTCAGGTCCAAAGTCCAGTAGAAGTTCTAGCCAATAGTCTCTTCAGTCTAGAAGTGCTTATTTTGATCAAGTTGCTTGTTTCAGAAATGGGTCTGCGTTCCTAGCATTTGGATAATACAGGTAATGTAGTCTGTGGGGAACAATCAACTCTAAAAGCCCTCTCATCCATTGCTGAGGGCATCTGGGAGGTAGTGCTGGCCTTGCTGCCGGTGCAGTGGGATTCATTGTAGGCTAAGAGGTAGAAGAGAATGTTTTGAGGGATTATCCAGATCTACCTATTAAACCATCAGTGACAATTTCTTTTTTTGGGGAGTAGAGGAAAAACAACAAACAAATGCTTAGTCACCCTGTAGGGTAATGTTTATGTGTTAAACTAGATCTGTCTGGCCTCCCGTAAATGAGAATGTGGCTGTGGATTATCTGCTGGAGTGCAGTGACAGTGGTCTAGGATGCGGAGTCTCTGCCAAATTGAGGAAATGCAGTTGTGAGCAGTAATTGGATGGCAGCAAACTTTCCAACTAGTTGCTGGTATTTCCAGTGTAAAAGCAGGGCCCTGATGGTCCTCTAAAATGTGTCTTTCTAAGTACATTAAGACCTTTTGGTACGTGTTTGGTTTGGCACTAGAATTTAAGTATCTTTTTCTGATTATAAAAACAAATCCGGAAAAAAAAAACCCAACAAAAAACAAATCCGGGGCTGGGAAGGTGACTCAGTGCTAGAGTGCTTGCCTTGCATGCATGAGGCCCTGGGTTGGATTCCTCAGTACCATATAATCAGAAAAGGCCGTAAGCAGTGCTGTGGCTCAAGTGGTAGAATGCTAGCCTTGAGCTGAAAAGCTGAAGGACAGAGCCCAGGCCCAGGGTTCAGGCCCCACACCGACAAAAAAAAAGAAAAAAAGACTGGGCCAACACTAAAGTTGTCAGATCAATGTTGTCAATGTTGCCCTTATAAAAAGGTGTGATGGCTTTTTTTCCCCCTGTACAGCAAAAGAAAGAAAGAGTATTCCTTCGATTCTTATGGAAACATCCAACTTTAGACATAACCTTGAGGAAAATATGACCTCACAGTTATGTCTAACTGTGCACAAGTCTTAAAGAGGTCTGTCTTGTGTATTTCTTCTGCACTTAGTTTTATCAAATTTGTGGATGCCTAGTGTGTTTCATATAATCTGTTTGATTTTAGTTTACCGATAACACCAAACCAAATTTCCTCAAACCCTGAGGAGGTCATATGGTGTCTTACAGTACTCTCCTTATATATAGTTTCTGTAAATGAAGAATAATTAGGGAATCCACAGTATCTGATATTTTTGCAGTTAGAGAGAGACTAGTCTAAAGGCAGAATCTGAAGTAGCTATTGCTTAGAGTTGTGGGTTGGCATGATTGCCCCCCCAGATGTAGGCAAACCCTCTATTTTACTATACTCTGTGACCAGCCTCTGAGCAACTTCCTGCTTATGGATCTAGATCTAGCCATGGGTGTACTTTGTTAAGCTCTCACTTGCCAAAATTTCACAAGGCTCCTCTGTGGTGTGCCCCTGCCCTTAAAAATTCTTCTCCACTGCTTCCCTCCTTTCTGCCTTGTAAATTGTGGCTGGCTTTGCTGCCTCCCCAACCCATACTGTTAGCAATGCACCCTGACTCTGCCACTTTGTTAGCCACACACTGGGTATATTTCATTGTTTAAGTCCCTTACTCTCCAGCAGATCTCCCCCAGTAGATGTGGAAGTCCCTTTTGGAGGCAGAATTTTCCTTGTCCACAGCCTTCTTCAGTGCTTGGCTGCCGAGTCATCTTGTGTATGTGAGCACATGCACACTGCACACTTTTTTCCTGAGATGGAAGATGCTGATACTGTCACTTGTACCTGGTCACTGTCCTGATCATCTTCCCCAGAGTTGGCTGAACAGACTGGATGGATTAAAGAGTGGATACACTGTATACTTGGGGGACCCCTGCAATCAGTGTGTGCCCTAAACCCTTGCTTTCTGGCTATGGGTGATGTGGTAGGTTACCTTGTAGCATATACCTGGACATTTCCTGATACATTTCATCTGAAAGGGGAAAAGGCCTCTTTAGGTTCATCTTTCCAAGGGGTTCTGAGCAAGATTTTGGAAGTGTTGGAAGTGTTCATGTTCAGATTTGCTGTTACAGATTTTGATGATGGTGACTGGTCATTCCTGATCTTTCCTATGGTTTTCTGTAGTGTTGAAATCACCCACAGCACCTCGGGGGCATAATTGTTGACCATCACAGGCAGATGTATCTATCAATACAGATGCAGGAGGCCTGGTTCTCTGGGACAGTATCTGAAAACAAGATGGGGGCACTTAAATCTTGGTAGATGTCCACATAGGACTTTCAGAGTAGTGGAAAAGGGCTGTTGATTCCATCTTGTATTTGCATTCTGTATGGATTTTTCTCCTTACGTTTTGCCCAACAGAGCTAATTATATTTACACCTAGAAAGGCTAATCCCTGCATTTAAACTGCAGCAAGGTTGTTCAAAGAGTAAAGAAAGAGTAATCTTTCTTGGCCCTTCTGCATAATTTTTTTCCTCAGTAGGTAGGTGTTGTCTTTTGTTTTCAGTCACAGTGTGGTTGCTTTTAGATGGATTGAATTATTGTCAGAGCTAGTAAAGGCTCACAGGTTCAGTGTGTTCCTGATTGTTTGTGATTGCAGTTTTCTTGACAGAAACTAATAACTCTGGAAACTATTTCTAGTTATCTTGGAGTTAATTTACAGATTCTTCCTACTTGCCAAAGACTGTCCAATTTTTCTATCTTTGCTGGCTGTAAAATCCAAAGCTGTGAAGATTAACTTACCTTCTCATAAGTTGCAAACATCACTTTATAAATTCTTTTAGGAATAAGAATGCTTTTAAAAGAGGGAGGTGTTGAACAATGTGATGTGATTAATGGTTATTTAGAATTCCTCTTTACTTGTCTCTGGACCCCATGTCTGGCATATATTTACTTATATTTATTTGATTTTGGATTCAACTCTGGGCTTTCCTAGGTCTGAGCCACCCACTCAAGGCCTTTTTCATTTTAGTTATTTTCTGGATAGTCCTATGGTTTTGCCTGGTGCTAGTCTGGATTTCAGTATTCATACTTCCTTTGTGACTGGGATGACAGCATGTATCACCATACCAGGTCCCTGGAATGTAGTTTAGAGATTGGAATTTGTAAGATCATGTGTTTAATGGTGGGGAAAATTCTGCAACCCCCCTCCACCCCACCCCACCCCCAATTCTTAGGCTCAAAAAGGTTGTGTAATAAATATGGTGTTAAAGATGGGTTCTGCTGAAAGGTTCTTACTGTAGGCCAGAGGCTCAGAAGTATTCAAAGGGTTATAAGGGTTTTTCTAGTAATGTAGCATGTAGCAAGGGGCGCACCTGACAGATTTAGCTTGTCCCTAGTCAGATTTGTAGGCAATTTAGCAAAGAGAGAATTGTCCTTTTCTCTCCAACCAGCATCCCAAAGGAGAGCAGAAGGAAGTTAACAAAGAGTTCTGTAGGGTCTTTAAGCAGAGTAACTCTACCTTTGCTTTTCAAAATGAAATTCTTGACTCAGTGAATACCTTTAAGGAAAACAATGTGTCATATTCACTCACGGTTTAATGAGCTTGTAGTTTATTTTGTAAGTCAGTGATGGGAGAGCTATTGCTCAATTTATCTATGCTGAGGTGGCACAGGGAAGTTTTTGTTTAAAATTTTTATCTTTATATGGTGGTGTTTGAAAATAAATGCCATTGATGTTCTAATTTCATAATTTTGCATCTGTCAACAGATTGAATTGAGCTAGGTAGTTTCCCCTCTGTTCTTGTATTCTTTTTTTTTATTTTTTATTTTTTATTTTTTTTGGTTCTGGTTGTGGGGCCTGAACTCTGGGCCTAGGCGCTGTCCCTCAGCTCTTCAACA
Source organism: Dipodomys merriami (assembly GCF_024711535.1). Lineage (NCBI taxonomy): Eukaryota > Metazoa > Chordata > Mammalia > Rodentia > Heteromyidae > Dipodomys > Dipodomys merriami. The sequence goes on from NW_027202715.1 coordinate 26,345,904, forward strand.
CAATGCTAGTACTCTACCACTTGAGCCACAGCGCCACTTCCGGCTTTTTTTCCTTTTTGCTTATGTGGTGCTGAGGAATTGAACCCAGGGCCTCATGCATGCGAAGCAAGCTCTCTACCACTGAGCCACCTTCCTAGCCCTCTGTTGTTGTATTCTAAGGAGCCCACCCACGATCCTTTCATGGAATAGTGGTAGAGGAGTGAATTTTTCAAGATTTTAATCCAAAACTATATGAAAGCAAAGACTTTTTAAGGTAAAATTGATTGGAAATAAGATTTTAAGGGCAAGTTTGAATTCCAGTTCATTAAAAAAGCAGTGCTGATAGATGGGCTAATCTTCCCTGCCTCTGTTCCAGATCAGTCTTGCCTCTGAGGGCATCAGGTGTAGCCTGGGGGAGCTGCTTAATCCCCCAAGGGCACCTCAGGGCGCTGAGGATCAAATGAGGCCACTGAGTGTAGAGGAGCTCAGGCGGGATGTTTAGCTAATCAGAGGCCACAATTCAAAAATGTTCTCCATCGAGATAGAGGAAATGAAAGAATGAGAACAGCATGGATATGGGTGAGCTAAAGGAACTTCTCAGAAGTCTAGTGACTTGCAGGAAACACTTCATGGACTTGCTAAAAGATGGATCGAGAGAAAAGTAATTATACTTGGCATTTAATATAGTGGAGTTATTGCTATATTAAATACCTCCTCCATTCATGCAGTTATTTTCATGTTAGTGGTGAGTTATTTTTCAAGTATCCTACTGTAGCAATTCTTTCTGTTGTTGTTGCAGGCCCTGGGGCTTGAATTTAGGGCTTGAGCTCTGTCCCTAAGCTGAAGGCTAGCACTCTGCCACTGGGCCCTAGCTCCACTTCCAGTTTTCTGGTGGTTAGTTGGAGATAAAGTCTTACGGACTTTGTTGCTCTGGAAGGCTGTCGGATCTCAGCCTCCTGAGTAGCTAGTGTTCCTTACGATCTATAGCAATTCTTTTGAGGTTTGGCCCTCCCTCTCTCTTTTCTTCCCTTCCTTCCTTCCTTCCTTCCTTCCTTCCTTCCTTCCTTCCTTCCTTCCTTCCTTCCTTCCTTCCTTCCTTCCTTCCTTCCTTCCTTCCCTCCCTCCCTCCCTCCCTCCCTCCTCCCCTACCCCCTCTCCTTCTTTCTGTTTTATGCTGGGGGTAGGAGGGAGGTTCTTCCACTTGAAAGGCTTTGATTTATCCAAACAGGAGATATTTGCTGAGTCAAAACATTGTGTCTCTGCTTCATTTAGTAGCTCCAGATTAATAGAGATGGTAAAGTTGGAGGAAAACAATTGGCTAGATGATTTTAATGTCTTTGTTACTCAAACTGTACCACTGTAAGCATACATACACTTTATAAAGTCGATAGTTGGACTTCATAAGATTCAAATTACCACCTAGTAAGGGTCTATTTTTTTTTTGAAACTATACAAGATGTTTCACACTGTTTTAAACCAAAAATTCCTAGGGTTTCTTATGGAGAAATGAATCTTCGGTTTTTCCTTTTTTCAAAAGGAGTGAGATACCAATAATTTACTATTTTTGCCACTTTTTAAGTGTGATTTGCACCATGAAGTAGATTCACAATGGTTTATAACCATTACTATGATCCATTTTTAGAAATGAGCTTTTCTTTTTGTAATTAACATTACTTAAAAACAATTAGTTGCTTTCCGCTTCTGCTTTGCCTTATAACCTCTGTTCTTTAATAGCTTTTTGGTCATTTTTATTTTCAAAAGAAAAACCTGACTCTGCTCATAAAAACATCTAGCTGTCTTTTATTTGGCCTATAGTTAAAGTTATAAATAGGGATACAGTGTTTCAATACAAAGGCTGTGTTGATATTTTGATCCACGTTGTTTTTATTGCCTATTGACTGTCCTGCATCTGATTCTATCATGCAGTAAACCTGTATACTGCCCCTTGCTAGGCTTCAGACCTGTTGCTCTTGTATTGAGCTTGAACATCTGGAGAGAGAAAGAGAAAAAGGATTTTGCTTCCACCTCTCACTGATTGTTCTTTCCCCCTCCCTTGGGGGGGGCAGGGTTGTATTAAATGCATTGAATTTTCTTTTTTTCTTTTTTTGTATGCTGGCACTGGAGCTTGTGTGGTGTCCCTTAGCTTTTTCACTCAAGGCTAGTGCTCTACCACTTGAGGCAAAGCTTCACTTCTGACATTCTTTTTCCTTGGTTAATTGGTAATAAAGGTCTCATAGACTTTCCTACCTGGGCTAGCTTCCAACCAAGATCATCACATCTCAGCTCAGCCTCCTGAGTAGGAGGTTAGCATTGGATTTTAATAAGCTATAATTTAAGAAAGGGTAAAAGGAAAGACAAGAAAGCTTACAGTACTTTCACTCACCAACATTGTCCCACTTCCAAATGTTTCTGTGTAGCAATGATAACAGCCAGTGTTTATCTAGTGCTTAATGTGGAATAGGTACTGTTGGAAGAGGTTTCCATCCATTCTCTCATTTAATCCTCACTGTAATCCTGTGTGGTTAGTACCGCTATTATCTATTGCTCTAAACTTGCAACTTTAGGTGTGGAGGTTGTGCAATTTGTCTGAGGGCCCATAGTTATCAGGTGGGGATGGAGTTGGAACTTAGGTCTGGCTGGCTTCAGAACGTTAGCCAAGACAAGCACAGTATGTGGCAGGGTGGGGTATAAGTTATGTAGGGACTATTTTATCTCCACTTGGTTGTAGGCCTTTTCCTCTTGGTGATTTTTTTTTAAGTTAGAATAGTGAAGGCTGCCCCACTATCACAGCAAATTCCCAGGATGCAGAGCCTAAGTGGGAGTTGCCAGGGTAGCAGACTGTCTTGATTTGGAAAGCAGCAACAGGAGAGAACGGTGCCTTAGGTGTATGGGCAACGGTCTGCTCCCATGTCTGGCTCAACTGTCCTTCAGTATTGGACCATGGTTCCTCCACTCCTTCACGCTGTCCTCCATGCCCTGGTACATTCTCATCTCTGCTCACGGAATAGCCATCTGGAGATCTGTTCCCATGGGACTAGAATTAGTTTATGCCTTTGTTTTTATGTTATAGCGTTTATAGTCTGATTAACACACTTCTTCCCTAACAAATATGTTCAATACCTGTCAAATGCCACACAATATGTCTCTGTGAAACAGTTGATAGAAACACTGCTGGTAGAGTTGATTCAGGAGGGACCTGACTCAAACCAGGAGTGAGTTCGCAGTCAGAAGGATCAGAATGTTTTAGCTAAGGGTGCTCGTGGCTTGTAGCCACCCCCAGGCAGTATACTCAGATCCAGAGGGAAATGAGATTTGGAAGAGAGTAGGGCCTAGCAGTGACATCTGGGTAGGTTCCTGTCCTGGCTTATCACCAAAAGGTGGAAAGAAGATAAGGGCAGATGAACAGGAGGAGCATTTTCACCTTTTAAAAAATCTACTATGGGGCCAGGCATCGGTGGCTCACAACTGTCATCCTAGCTCCTAGAGGCTGAGATCTGAGGATTGTAGTTCAAAGCCAGCCCAGGCAGGAAAGTCCATGAGACTCTTATTTCCAATTAACTACTAGAAAACCGGAGGTGGCACTGTGGCTCAAGTGGTAGAGCACTCTCCTTGAGCTGAAGAGCTGAGGGACAGCGCCCAGGCCCAGAGTTCAAGCCCTGTGACTGACCAAAAAAAAAAACAAAACCAAACACAAAAACAAAATCTACTGTGGCTGTTTAGTGCAAACATTTGTTTTTTCCCTTTGAGCATTTTGAAGACAGCTACTTTGTCATTTATCAGCTGAACCAGTGACCTGAACCAGCTGTGTATTGTGAATTTACTGTACTCTCCACACAGTTCTTGACACTTTATGTTCAGGAATGAATTTAAACCTCACCACAACCTCTTGTGATCTTTGTCGTCACAGAGGAAGAAATACCGTAGAAGGAGTCCAGGCAGTCATTCAAAAAATCTAGCATGTGGTTGACCAGGGACTTGGATGCAGGCAGTTTTCACTGACTGCACGGCGACTGGCATAAAAAGACCATGTTCTCTGAAAGATGATTTCTGCCTCCCCACAACCTTAACCCGGCAGTTGTTCAATAAAGTTTGTGAAATTTATTTTGGGAAGTGCTGAGGTTTACTCTTTGCAAACTCTTTAATGGAGTCTAACATACTTACTCTAAAGGGTACAGACTTTAAATGTACAGACTTATTGAAACAGTGCTTAATGAATTTTAAAGTGAATTTGCCAGTTTAGGCACCACCTATCTCAGGATATAGGTTATTATTATATCCCTTACCACACTGGTTGTTGGAGGAAAAGATCATCCTGTTCTGACTTACTTTGTTTTGGAATGTCGTATAATTGCAATTAATATAGAGCATTTTATGTGTAAGGTTTCCTTGCATTATCTTGGTTCAAGTACTAACCATGGCATCCATGTGGTTGCATCAAAGGCGAATTCTTCTTATTGCTGAACAGTATTTATTGCAAGAATACCTGTGAAGTTACTGTTCAGGGTCTGCCTCTAGGTGGCTTCTTCCTTCAGCGTTGGTCACTGGACATTAAGACAGTATGAGAGCCAGGAGCTGGTGGCTTATGCCTGAAATTCTAGATACTCAGGAGGCTGAGTTCTGAGTATCGGGGTTCAAAGCCAGCTCCAGCAGGAAAATTCATGAGACTTTTATCTCCAATTCACTACCAGAAAACCGGAAGGGGCCCTGTGGCTCAAGTGGTAGAATGCTATCCTTGAGCTGAAGAGCTTAGGGACAGCACCCAGGCCCAGAGTTCAAGCTCCATGTCTGACAAACAAAACAAAACAAAACCCAGTATGAGAGGTGTCTGGTGCCACAGGGATGGTCAGGCCCTATGAGGCTTGGGTTCCAGTCAAGTGGGGTTCCAGCTGTCTTACTGTTTTATTCAGAGTCTTTGCACCTTGGTTTAGAACAGCAGTCTGTTCCTCTGTTCCTCTGTTGTTTTGAGGCAAAATGAAACCATATACATTTTTCTCCATAGGATATGATATTAAAGATTATTAGTGCTCAGTCTATCCTCACACTTTCTCTTGTCACCCAAAATATATTTCAAAACAACCCTGCTCTTGGTAATTCTGTACAATTATGGTAGAAAAATAATCTCTTGAACGCCAAGAGTGAAAACACCTAGATACCCATAGACCTCATGCTACCAAACCCAGCTCCTCTGGCCCTTAGGGCTGCCTGGGAACTTGGCTGAGTCCCTAGAGTTTGGTAAGCCAGTGAGGCTGTGAACAAGGCTGAGGAGCTAAGTGCATGTTCTATAAGATGTTTTGTTTTGTTTTTCTCTGTAGATGGGTTGTAGAACTCTTTCCATTGTCTCTTGTAAAAGAAGCTAATATGTACCTTTCACTCTTTCCATTGTCTCTTGTAAAAGAAGCTAATATGTACCTTTCCCCTGTTTTCTGACTTCAACAACAGGGCTGCTAAATGACATCTGTATATCAGAAAAGCCAAGTGACTTTTGACTCTGTTTGATGAGGGTATAGATGCCAGAAGATGGACTTTGATGGGTGATACCCTAGTGCAACTTAGACTTGGTTGCTGGTGTGAAGAACAGAAATGTTTGAAACAGACTGATTTTTTGGTTTTGTCTTCTTTTTGGGTCCATTCCTGGGCCTGAACTCTGGCCTGGGCACTGTCCCTCAGCTCTTCACCTCAAGGCTAGCGCTCTATCACTTGAGCCACAGCGCCATTTCCGGCTTTTCCCCCCTGCTCATGTGGTGCTGAGGAACCGAACCCAGGGCCTCATGCATGCAAGGCAAGCTCTCAGCCACAGAGCCACCTTCCCAGCCCTGAAACAGACTGATTTTGTAGGCTTGCAGAACACAGATGGAAGAACAGACCCAGGTCACAAACCAGTGGCACGTTTGGGGAGCAGTTGTTTGCTGTTGGAGAGGACTCCTCAGATGACTGATTTTCTTTCTGCTGCCTCTGAATCTGTCTGTAGCAGTGGTATTGGCAGCTATTTCAGAGACCTTTTCCGGTTGAGGAACTTGTTTTTCACCAGGGCCTGGATTTGATTTGATTGGCCTGATGTGAAGGGAAGGCCTCAGGGATGGTTGAAAAAGGGCAAGGTGCTTACTGCCTTGAGTCAGGCATTATCTTGCATGGGCTATAAACGGATCCAGGTCAGTATCCTGAACCCAATAATGCCAGGCCCTTTCTTGCACTTGTCTTTCCACTAGCGTTGTGGGACTTTTGGAGCCTTTTGGTTTGTTTGTTTGTTTGTTTGTTTGTTTCTTTCTTTCTTTCTCTCTTTCTCTTTCTTTCTTTCTTTCTCTCTTTTTTCTTTCTCTCTTTCTTTCTTTCTTTCTTCCTTCCTTCCTTTCTTTCTTTCTTTCTTTCTTTCTTTCTTTCTTTCTTTCTTTCTTTCTTTTCCTTTCTTTCTTTCTTTTCCTTTCTTTCTTTTTTTTGTCAGTCGTGGGGCTTGAACTCTGGGCCTGGGCATTGTCCCTCAGCTTTTCAGCTCAAGGTTAATACTTTGCCACTTGAGCCACAGCGCCACTTTCGGTTTTCTAGTAGTTTATTGGAGATAAGAGTCTCATGGACTTTCTTGCCGGGGCTGGCTTTGAACCCCGATTCTCAGATCTCAGCCTCCTGAGTAGCTAGGATTAAGTGGTGAGCACCGGCACCTGCCTACCTTTTGGTTTCTATCCTTTTCCCTCCCAGGCTACTTCCTGGATTAGAACTAATAACAGTAATCCCTTAATTCAGTTGCTTCTTACTTGGTTCAGAGCCTTGTAGCCCTCGGTCACTGGTGATGGGAATGAGTTAGAATTCACTTGATCTCAGGCAGAGAGAGCAAGTAAGCTTTCTTGCTTTCTGTAAGCATCGCCTACTCTTTCTTCAGGTCACATGGATAGCTTTCATTGCTTTTGCTTTTATTAGTATAAGAATATTTTATGAGCTGGGTGCTGGTGGTTCACGCCTGTAAGCCTAGCTCCTCAGGAGGCTGAGATCTGAGGATCAAGGTTCAGAGCTAGCCAGAGCAGGAAAGTCCATGAGACTCTGATCTCCAATAAATCACTCAGAAAACCGGTGCTGTGGCTCAAGTGGTAGAGCGCTAACCTTCAGCTGAAGAGCTGAGGGACAGCGCCCATGACCAGAGTTCAAGCCCCACAACCACCACCACCACCAAAAAAGAATATTTTATGAATTGCCTTTGTTTTTTATTAGTATGAAAAGAATATTTTATAAATGAAGAAGCTTTTTTGTTTCTATTTTTATTCATTTTTTTTCTAGTTCTACAAATGAACTCAGGGCTTTACACTTGCTAGCAAGTGCAGGTGTTTTAACTCTCCAGCCGTACCTCTAGCTTCTGACTTGATGATGTGTTATTTGTTAGCACCTTCTATTGGGACATCTGTATGAATTATTCCTCTTTGCAGTTTTATTCATTAACTCTGATCTTCCACCACAGAATTTTGGGGGAGAATGTGATATACTATGGAGAGACTTGGAAATCAGGTAGTATTTCCAATGTGAACCAATAAAAACAGGATACATAATCATATTTAAGCTTTAGAAAAAGCAGTAATTTAGTGTCCCAAATGTTGTATGGAATATACATATATTATTTGTTATTTACCTGAACTTTAAGCTTAATTAGGCATCTGGCATTTTATCTGGCAGTCCTAAACTACAAGGCTTGGGTTGCAATTCTCCATTCTGCTATATTCTAGGGCAGCTTAGCTGACCTCTAAGCCACCTTGCCTTCTTAAAAACAGGATCATGATATCTTAGCTCTCCTGGTTTGTGGATGAAATGTGCCTTAAGAAAGTCCTTAGCATGCTTCCGTTTTCTTCGCTATTCAATGATTGGGTATTTCTTACCTGGTTTCTCATTTTGCCTCTCTTCCTCCCTGTGGACCTGAGGTCAGGTTGTTGCTGGAAGAAGGTTGTCATCTTGGAAGAAGCAGCCAATCCAGTCTTCTCTTCTTAATGTATTCTTGAGTCTTCTCCAGATAGTGTCTTATTCTTCTACCACTACCACCCCTATTTCATCCTATCTGGAGTGACATGACCTCTAGATCTTAGGTGTCTCCCTTTACTTGGCCACAAGCTACCAAATCCAGTTGTTTCATTCCCGCCCCCTTCCTGAGTCTGTGATGGTACAGAAAGAATTGGGTTCCTTGACCTCTCATTGAATGTAGGTCCAGCCAGCAATCGTGTGTTCTTTTGGGACCTCATTTTTCTATTCAGTTTACTGAGGTATGATTAAGAAATTGGAGGTTATGTCTGGCAGCCTGCGTTTGCCTCATAGGTGAGTAGTTTGGCTTCTTAGAGCAGATATTCCTCTTTCTTGTAGGTGGAACATATCTCTGCTGCTTCTCCTTTGACCCTGTAGCTTCACACACTTGTGACTATGAGGGCAATTAGGCTGGAACCCCCTGGGAATATGCTGCAGATAAAAGCAGAGGAAGCCAATGTGCACTAGCTTGAGTTAGACCTTGAAATAGAACTGTGGGGTGTAGTTACTGCAACTTCATAGACCCAGACAGCTGAGTTGTCAAGAAGTTAGCTTGTCAGGGTCATTTAGCTGGGCAGTAATGGGGTCAGGGTTTGGGAGCCAGGCATTGGAGCCTCTGTTCTGAACCAAACTTTTATTTCTATGACTCTTTGCAGCTGTGAGGGTCTATGAAATGCCTGGTGGGAACTCAGGCTCTTTGTTTAATTGAGAATTATTCCAAGTGCTTGTTCAGTAGTCTGGGCAGTTCTAATTATTGACTTGTATAGTAAATTTCCCCTCAAAAAAAATCTTTCTGTCTCTTAATTATGTTTCTCAAAGTTTGTTATGGCTTTCCTCTTTAACTCTTATAGATGTGAAATGTTTGTGAGTTTTTGGCTGTCTATTGAGTGATAAGCTTGAGAGACTCTTTTAGGAGCAAGGCAGAGTATGGGTAATCGCTGAGTGCTCCCCCAACCTGAGGCCCAGGAGCCTTGTGACTTCTGTGAAGGGGCTCTGAGGCTTTTGGAGAATTACCCTGGGAGAAGGAAGATGGTCAGTGTATCCTTGAGGATTCACACAGGAAAACAGAAACCATGTGGAATGAGAGGGAAGAAGGCAATCCCAGGAACTGGTTAACCAGTTCCTGAGAAGCCAGTAGAGGCTGACAGGTAGGCAGTCAGACAGCCCAGAGATTGTGATAGCAGCACAGCACTCTCATGCTTCCTCTGAAGGATGAAGCTGGGAGGGAGTTAAGTTCATTCACCCAAAGAAGCTGAAACTTGACCTAGGTGGGAGAGGGAGAAAAACACCCTAGATTCTTCCTTCCACTTTCCTGGTTTGTACTAGTAGTTTCTTTTTCTGGTGGAATTCCCTTGTAGACTTAGCTGTCTTGGAAAGTGGAAGCTGAAGCTTGCAGTGGCCACCCTGCCTTCCAGACCAGGAGGAGGAAACGACGCCATCATGGGCCACACAGACCCAGTACTGGCTCAGGAAGAAATGAAAATGGAACGACTGTGTGACCTGGGTTGTTGTCAAACTCTTCAGGTGGCAGAATGTTGGAGGACTCATAGGTTTTTTTGTTCTCGCAGGAAGATATGAATAAAGGATATGCCAGGGAAAAGGGACAGAATGGATGAAGGTGTAGCAGTATGGAAGAGCAGGCTGCTGCTGTAGCTCTGAATGTCTGGAGATCTTTCTTGTCTCTTCTCTTGCAGAAGCCCCTCTGATAGGATGCTTTCCCTAAATGTCCACATTTGTCATTTATGTCTGATAATGTGGGGACAAAAGGAATGTCCAGTGGGAGGCTCTGTATTTCAATATCTTCCAGGTCAGCTGCTTCTGACACAGAACATGTGCTTTTAACTAGTGGTAAACAGCTTGGGATGCCCCAGCCCCACTGGGAGTAGACAGACAAGAAGTTGTGTGTGCATGTCTGCATGCATGTGCGCCAGTACTAAGGCTTGATCTTAGTGCCTGGGCACTGTCTCTTAGCTTTTTTGTTCAAGGCTGGTGATCTACCTTTGAGCCATGCCTCTATTTCCATTGGAGATAAGCCCAGGTTGTCTTCAAATTAGGATCCTCAGATCTTAGCCTCCTCAGTAGCTAGGATTATGGGCATGAGCCACTGGCGCTGGGCTGATGAACAGTTAACATTTATGATGAGTGAATGGCCTCTGGGTCTATTATGCCGTAAGGTCTCATCTTTAAGATGCTGTTGCCCGGCAGGAAAAGTGATCTTAAATGTCTGGTGCATGATCACACTATTAGAATATGGTTCTCACATTCCCCTGCTGGGAAATTTGTTTTGAAGACAATTGCTGCTTTTGCATAATTTTTTTCTTTTTGATCATGGAAAATTTCAAGCATATACCAAGCGTACATCACTTTCCTCAGTTCTTAATATACAATCAATCTTGAAATAGCTTCACCCATAAACAGTTCAATTTGCATCTTTCAGAAGAATTTGATAACCACTATACCATTATCACACCTAAAAAAAGTTCAACAGTATTTCCCCTAGTAAATTTGTGTTTCAGAAGTAAACAGCGTAGGCTTTTATGGGCCTAAGTTGGTTACCCTTGCTTCCTCCTCTTTCCAGAATTGACTTCTGTGCCCTGAGGCACTGTCCCCAGTTTAACTCTCCTTCCCCCTAGAGCTGTTGACAGCAGGCTTTGGGACCTTTTACCTGCTGGCCTGTTCCCCCAGTTGCAATCTCCCAAGTATTCAGGTCATCCTGGTTCAGCCCTCCATAGGCATGTTGGCTGATGTCCCAGCTCCCTAGTACCAGTGGTATGAATTTGAGATTGTCACCTTGTGTGTGTGGAGCTAGAAACTTGACTTGTGGATCTCCAATAAGGAAATCTGAAAGAGGCTTCTTATGCAGTCTCCACTGAAAGCTTTTACTGGAGAAATATTTGACAGGCAGCTTGGGGGAAATCGTTCCCTGGGAAGGTGGCCTGGCATCTGTGGCTTCCAAAAAGTCTATCCAGGTATTAAATGTGAAGCCACAGGAAGCTGTGGGCAGTTCATGCAGACATGAGTCTCCCAGACAGGTAGAACAAGCAGCAGATTTTGCCCAGACTCCACCTCTGAAATCTGCAGCCTGGTGGCATCAGTGGAGTAGTTTCAGCTAAGTGATTTCACTGTCTCTCCAGCAAGTCTGAGACGGGGATGAATAATGAGGGCCTCATGATCAAAGAGGATCCGGTGCTTCTGTCAAACATTGCTAAATTGTTGGCTTTAGGAACTGTGCTAGCAAATGGGACTAGGTGGGTTAGAGGGTCTGTGCCCACTCCAGTCCGGGGTGCTTTCTCCTCTCTGAGGGAGGAAAAAGAGGGTGTCTGGAAATTGAGCACTTAAAAAAAACAAAGTTCCTCAGTATGTCTAAAATTGGTTTGGACTCAGCAGCACATTTGGGAACTGCTAGTCCATTTACCTGTTTTAATTTCCTGTAAGGTTTGAAGTAATGCTGCCCTTTAAAAATATTTGTTATCTGTTAGTCCGTTTACCAATTGGTGATGCTTGGGATTGACCCCCGGATCTAGGGTTCAAGCTACCAAGCTACACCTCCAGTCCTCTTTACTTTTTTTAGTTGAAATTTCTGAATAGGAAAGACATCATGTAGCTCCCTTTCCTTGTTCATGTTTGTGTGTGTGTCCATTGCAGGCCTGGAACTTAGGACCTAGGTGCTGTCCCTGAGCTTTTTTGCTCAAGGTTAACTCTCTACTACTAGAGTCTCAGATCTACTTCCTTTTTTTTTTTTTTCCTGATTATTGGAGATAAGAGTCTCATGGACTTTGCTGCCTAGGCTGGCTTTGAATCACTGTCCTCAGCATCCTGAGTAGTAGGATTACGGGTGTGAGCCACCAGCACCTGGCTCTCCCTTTTAACCACAAAGATAATACGCACAATACTTTATTCTATGTACTCTCCCTCCATTTAATCATATTTTCCTTATTGGTATATTAATTACTCCCCATCATCCTTTCTTACAATTACATACATGGTGATCCATTGTATAGCTTTCTATACATTTATTTTGTTTGTATTTAATTTGTTTGCAGTCTTTGGTCCCACAGTGTTGTAGGAGCTTTGTTGTAGGATTTTGTATGGATGGATAAATATGTCTGAGGGCATAGTTTCTTATGTTTGAGGGCATAGGTTTTTTTTTTTTTTTTTTTTTTTTTTGTTTTGCTTTTCTCCAGTCCTGGGGCTTGAACTCAGGGCCTAGGCACTGTCCCAGAGCTTCTTTTGCTCAAAGCTAGCACTCTACTGTTTGAGCCACAGAGCCACTTCTGGCTTTTTCTGTTTATGTTGTACTGAGGAATTGAACCCAGGGCTTCATGCATGCTAGGCAAGCACTCTACAACTAAGCCACATTCCCAGCCCCTGAGGGTATTGTTCTTTAGCAACCTATGTCACAGTCACTTTTAATCCATTTCCTTACACACAGCTGACTCACTGACTCACTTTATCCTCACACCAGTCCTCCGAATTTACCAGTATTACTGTCCCTGTTTAACATATGAGGTATGTGAGGTTTAGAGATGTTTGAGTGCCTTGTCCAAAGTCATACCCCAGAGACTGGCTGAGCCAAAACAGTCAAACTGTGGAATTCCTTCACTTGTGAGGCCGACTTCCTGATAAATTCCAGAAGTTCCTGAGTGATTCAACTGCCCCATATATGTGTACTTGGAGTAGATGTGGCCCAAGTGCCCTTGTACTAATTTAACTCTTCCATTAGCAGGATATAAGAAGGGTACTCGTGGGCCCATACTCTGTTGACACAGGGTTTTATCATATTTGGAGTTTGCCAGTCTGACTTATGAAAGATGTCTTCCTGGTATAGTCTTCGCATTTCCCTCAAGGGAGTAAAGAAGAATCTTAGCTTCTTCTGTGTTTGTGAGAGCGCTTTCTATTTCTTTTTCTATAATTTTCTAGTTCACATCCTTTCTTCTTTGTCTATTAGGACCTAGGTCTTTCTCTTAGCCACCTTTTTTCTTTTCTTTTTTGTATTCTATAACAGTATGATGTACCCTTTATTCCAGTTTTGAGGTGCAAAACATTTTCTTGCTTGTCATTTATATTTTGACTTCGTTTTTGGTGGGTTCTTTTTTTTTTTTGGCTAAAAGGAAGTTTCTTTTGTGCTTTTAAAACAATATCGTGTATAACCTGCAAGAAGGAACTATTGTTAATATTGTTAAGATTTTATGGTAAAACTTTTTCAATGGAAAAAGTAGGACAAACTGTTGCTTCATGACATACACTGTATTTAAGAGAGATTCTGGAGCAATCATAAGAATAAATGAGGCTAGCTGGGTGCTGGTGGCTCACGCCTGTAATCCTAGCTACTCAGGAAGCTGAGATCTGAGGATCGTGGTTCAAAGCCAGCCCGGGCAGGAGAGACCGTGAGACTCCTATCTCCAATAAACCACCAGAAAACCGGAAGTGGCGCTGTAGCTCAAGTGGTGGGGAGTGCTTGCCTTGAGCTGAAGAGCTGAGGGACAGCGCCCAGGCCCAGAGTTCATGACCGACCAAAAAAAAAAAAGAATAAATGAGGCTAGATTTTCTTTTAAATTGCCTTAAACTGCCTGAACTAGCAGGTGACAATATAACCACATTAGTGCTGCCTCCCTCCTCCATCTCTGGCTATAGCTACAGTTTGTATTTATGAACTATCTTGAATAGGATAAATCTCCTGTGACTCGCTGATCAGCTACTGGGTTGTTTGTATTCTGGTTATTACTATTGTAGACTTTTTCTCCTTCCAGAACCTTCTTAAAAGGAGACAAGTTTAATGAACATTTCTTTATCCTGGTCAGTTTCAGGCTCTGTTTATCTGGTGGTTTTATTTTACTGTGCAATATTTTCCATCTTCCCTGCTTAAAGATGGGTTTAAAGCTTCAGTTTAATCTTCCATACTAGCCAGTCTTTGTCTTTCCCACAAGTATTACTGAGGATATTCTCTGCTACGGTTTGGAAACAGTCCCTTCCTTTCTATTCTCATCGGGAAAGATAGTCATGAGACAACTGATTGCACAGATACAGAATTCAAATTGTAATCAATGCTTCAAAAGACACGCTGGTGGTTCTTAGAGGAAGAACTCAGCACTGTTAGGGCAGCTAGAAAGAACTTCCTTAAAATGACATGTAGGCAGCCATCATCACATGTAGTTTAAACAAGAAGCAGTGTTCTGGGATAATTAAACAGGCTATGCAGAGGTTGAAACAACTGAAGCATGACAGGTTTGGGGAACTGAAAGATGAGTGTGGTTAAAAGGTTGAAGGGATGCGGCTTGAGGAAGGATCTGGAAGTAGGTGGGGTCAGATCTGATGGGGCTCACAGTCATGAACCTTGAATTAGTTGTGCTTCTAACTCCAGTAGCTGTGTTGGCCTATATGCCTTTTCAATTGTTGTATGAATTGTAGGGTCTGTGCCAATGTAGAACTTACTTCACTTGAACAGATTTAGTCTCACTTGACACTTTAATTCATTCCTTGGTAATATATGTATGTACATCAATAATATATAACAATCTAGCACACATATATTTTTCTATTGCCAGTACTAAGGAGGCTTGAACTCGGGGCCTTGAGCTCTCCCTGGCTTTTTCTCTCACAGCAGCTTCTCTATCTATGATAGTTAATTGTAGATAAGATTCTCTTGTATGCCTGGGCTGACACCAAACTGTGATCGTCAGATCTCAGCCTCCTGAGTAACTAGTTGGATGTATTTGCTAGTAGTTTTGATGCAAAAAGATACACTGCTTATAAAGTAAACCTCCAGACTTGGTTGGGGCCTTGAAGAAAGAGTTAAAAATGAAAGGACTGATTGTTTCTCAGATAAATGCAAAATGGAATTCTTTCTCTCCTTGCTTCACACTTCATGTATATAGAACATTTTTTTGCTTTCTCGATACAACAAGAACATGCTTTCTCAATACAATGAGAACATATTCAATATCAGCTGTGCCTTTTCTCCCTTGTCTAATTATTAGATTCTTAGAGGCTAATGTGTTAGATTCCTCACCTATCCTCAGAGGGGCTTATCCGCATGTTAATCTGTCCAGGAACTCTTTAACCTGCACAGTGAGCGAATGATCAACGACTCCACACCCTCCCTCGTTGTGGCCTTTTTGTGGTGTGGTAGATTCTGAAATGAATCAGGTACACATTTTCAATTTCAGCTGGCTATGTTAGGCCTGGAAAAGAAGCCTGGTAACAAAAAGTACATTAGCTGGAACTGCAAAGGAAGTAGGCCAGAGATTGGGGTCAAACATTTAAGGCAAGTAGGAAGGAGCAGTTAGTATTAGAGGGGTCAGAAGCAGGGAAATTCTCCTGCATGGATCCATCACCTGGAGAAGGCACATGGCTATCAGGTTATCTAGGCATGGACTGCTTCTTCAGAGGGCACCAGGAACCCGACAGGGCTTGCTTATTGGTGGGTTTGTCAGTAAGCATGCTTGTCTCTTTCCTGTCCAGGGCTGATTGATCGATCTCTTCACATATAGGTAGATCTGAGTCTGTAGATGAAGACGAGGAGTGTCCTACTGGCATTTTCCCCAGGACATTTCTGTATTCTTTTCCCCATTCCACTGTTAGTCTCTTCTGTGACTCCAGCCCCAAGCCTTCTACTTTTAGCTATTCACTGCAATGATAGTATGAAACTCATGCTTATCTAACCTAGAACATGTTGCTCAGTATTCAACCTACAGAATGTAAATGTCTTCTATCACAGGTTGGTAGATTTAAAAAAAAATAAATAATTATGTATTTTGAACTGAGGCCATATTAAACTGAAGGATAAGTCTCCTTTTTCCAGGACCCCAGTTTGCCTCTATAGAGGTTACTACTGTTCTTAGTTTGTGTGTTTGCATTTTTAAAGTGTTTTGTTCTACATAAATTCTATGCAAATACAAATGTGTACCTATCTTACCCTTTTACAAGATATCCAAAAGTATATATTCTGTTGTGTATATTACATATTCTGTTGTCTTCCTACACCCTTCCCCATTTAAGAACCCCTAATCTCTATCAGTGAATATAGACCTATCCTATTATTCATTTATTTTTTGTGCTGGGCTTGCACTCTGGGCACTGCCACTGAGCTTTTGTTGCATGAGGCTAGTGCTCTGCCACCTGAGCCACAGTTCCACTTCCAGCTATTTTTGGCAGCTAACCAAAGATAAAATTTTCATGGACTTTCCTGCCTGGGCTGGCATCGAACTGCGATCCTTAGATCTTAGCCTCCTGAGCATCTAGTGTCTGTCACCAGTACCCAGCAAGGACTGTCTTATTTTTAAGGGCTTGCTATAAAATATTCCATCAAATAGGAGCACTGTATTTAACTCTTTCATTATTTTGGTCTAGTATCTTGCTTTTTGCAAACAATACAGAAATCAGACTTTCTAAATGATGTATATCATGTGTCTTAGGAGTGATTCTTAGTGGTGCATATTATCTTGTCAAACAGTCTAGAAGTAGAGTGACCAGTTGAGAGAGTATGTGCTTTAAAAATTTTTTTTGTTCAGATTCATTTGGACAATATTAGTTGTCTTTGTCCTTTCTCAAGTCCTTTTTTATTTTTTACACTCTTACTTGCCTTTGTCCTCTAGGAAAAGGCATCTTCTTTGAGTTTAAGGAGATATTTATTTTTTCCTTTGTGGCCAGTCCTGAGACTGGAACTGTAGGCCTGGGCACTGTCCCTGAGCTCCTTTTACTCAAGACTAGCACTCTACCAACTTGAACCACAGTGCCACTTCTGGCTTTTCCATGGTTCAATTGGAGATAACAGTCTCACAGACTTTCCTGGCTGGGCTGGCATTGAACTGGGATCCTCAGATTTCAGCCTCCTTACTTAGAAAAAACTACCCAGTAGTTTTTACACCTTCCACCTAAAATGTATGCTTACTCTCTTAGAACCCAAAACTCCTATTTTGTCTAAATAATTTACAAGTGAGGAAAGTGGACATGATGATACATGCCTGTAATTTCAGCTCTGGAAGGCTAACATGGAGGATCAAGAGGTCTAGGCCAACTTGAGTTACAAAGTGAGTTAGAGAACAGTCCAGGTTATGGTGACACCCTATTTCAAACAAATGGGCAAAGCAACAACAACAGCAGAAAGTAAGGGAACAAAGAAAATGTAGTGTTAGTTGCAAAATGCTTTTAGTCAGAAGCTGCAAATTGGTTATGGTGGGTATTGGGAGTTCAGAATTAGTTATGGAGCTCTGATAAAGATGTATGTTTTGTTAGTATGATCACTCCTTTGAACACGTGCGATGTTCTTTGAAAAGTGTTTGGAAATACGTTTAAATTTGGAGAGTTCTTTTAAAAAGTGAGCCATTTATTGATTGATTGATTGATTGATTGTTGCTATTGTGGTTTGAACTTGGGGATTTGCACTTGCTAGGCAGGTGTTTTATTTGAGCCATACCTCCAAGCTAATTTGCTCTGGTTAGTTTTGCAAGAGTATCTTTTTTGCTCAAGCCTTCCTGGACCTTCCTCTGATTTTAGGCTTCCTATCCTAGATGATGGGTGATGGACATGTATCTAGAAATCTTAGGATGATAGCCTTGCACCACTATCTCCAACTTTTTTTTTTTTTTTAACTTGTTGAGATTCGGTCTCACAAACTGTTTTTGCCTAGGCTATTCTATCTGTGCCTCTCAAGTAGCTGGGGTGAGAGGTATGAAACACTTCAACTCAGCTCCTTTGGGCTGGCTTCAAACTACAGTTCTCACACTCAGAATAAAGAGTCTCTACCCTAGTCACCACTGGTTTACATGATAGGAATCTTAGCCCTTTGTTCTTGAATACTTTAGGGAGTTTTAGAGCGAAGTAGATGTGTTTATTAACTATGTAATCAATTGAGTTCACTCCAGTTTGTGAAAAGTGAAACCAATGGAGTATTAATTGTCCAGTTGGGCAGGATTTATGATTTTTTAACAACCTTGTAATAAAACTTTGTAATTAACAAGAAAATAACCTATTCAGCAACCCATGTTTATGATAAAATGGGAAAAAGCAAAGGAAGAAGTCTGGGATGGCTCTCATGAAGAGGCTGGCACAACCCCAGCTGTCCCTGGTAGCTGGTTTGTCCATACATCAGAGTACATGATAGTTTATCACTCTTTCATCTTGGCAAGGTATTAATGCTGCCATTTCACTTGGAAATAATAAAAGGAGCATTTGTTTCCCTTTTACCTATTTCTAGTATCACATTTTATTTATTGTGGGCATTTCATCTTTTGCACAACGATAGTTGTCTGTAGCTAAGACACACAATATTTAACTCAACGACTAAGACTCAGACAATTGATGGTAGAGACAGAAGAGTCTAATGACACCCAGCTGATTACTTGTTGGGACCCTTCAGGGCCGACAGTCCTATGACTCATGTGATTTGTGTTTTGGAGATAAGCGTATCCTCCCCCTTGCCTTTTTCTTACTGAAACAAATTGTTTTATTTTCCTAATTAAATAGTAAATCAGTACAGAAAACCCGTCTTTATACTTTCCACTTAAATTCACCAATTTTTATCAGCCCTCTCCCCTTTGATCCCTTTGACCCTTTTTGACCCCCATTGACCCTCTTTGCCTCTTTCTGACTCACTTGTTCATTGATCCCCAAAAATCTGAAAATAGGACAAAGCTCTTAGGTCATTTCATTCCTAAGTAGTCAGTGTGGACCTCCCAGGACAGGGCTGGCAAGTGAGGACATTTTTGAAGCTTCACAGTGTTCTCTTTATGGGCATTTACAAAAGAGATTATATTCTTACCTTTTACTGTTAAGTATAACTCTCCAGCCTTTGAGACAATAGAAACATCTAGGGAGCTTTTCCCCTTCGAACCAAATTTGCAAATTATAGGACCTGTTGCATAACACCTGTGTGATTTTAGATTTGGCTTCATTTGGCTATTGGACTTTTTTTCAATCCTCCATAACCTCTCCCCCCTCCTCCCAGTGCAATCTAGGCCTCTTCCTCTTTTAAAGTCATATATATATTTATGCAAAAACTCTCAGTGAATTTTAGAATGAATTGGTGTCATAAAACTAGCTCAGCATGAATCTCAAATTACAGTTTACCCCTAAGAGATGAAAAGGCCATGGTAGTGTCACCTCACTATGCTCCGTCTGGAACACTAAAGCAGGTGGAATTTCCCCCAAGGAAAGCCCCAATACTTTCTTTCTACTTTTGAGTATATTGCCTTGATGTTCATCTTAGAACTGTTCTTCAGATTTACAGGACATGTCACACTCGAGCTCACACCTACCTCTCAGGGAGGGCTCTGTATCTCACTTTGTCTTAGCAGTAGCCTTGTCTTCTCTGGCCTGGTGTAATTTTCAGTACTAGGTCTGTGACGGGGGGGGGGGGGGGGGAATGAGAACACTTTCATGGTTTCATCTCTGAGAATATGTGAAGGCAGTAGACAGGGTGTTAGTTGAGAGTTGCAGACACTAAGTTCTCTCAGACTTCAGAGATGCTCACCGTATGATTGTGGGAGATGTGGAGATGGTGAGCAGGCAGGTGCAGTAGAAGGAGCCTCATGAGACCTGTAAAACAGGACTAGAAAGTCCAGGCTGTCTAGAAACAGAATGGTATCCACACCTTCATTTTCCTGAAGGCAGACCCTGTTCCATACTCGTGAGTTTGAATTCTGTTTAACTTGAATTATACAGTATTCATTCTTCAAGGGTCAACATTTCTCCCAAAGACTCATCTGTGTTGTTGCTACAGTTCAGCATGCTTTGAGTTTTGGAAGAAAAAGTTTCCAGGAACTTCAAAGTTGTGTTATAAAGAATTTCTCTGTACATTGAAAAGGAAATATCCATTCAGTGATTTTTGTTTTTCCTTTTCTGTTGTCTGAGATGCTTTCACTCATTGGCTGGTGCTCTACCCATTGAGCCCTGCCTCCAACCCTGTTAGTTTTAAGGTAGAATGGAATAAGAGTTTTGATGGATTCAATCTCTCCCAGGGACATTGCATCTTACAGATGGAATGTGCTTCCTTGGTATAACTGGAATCCTGAAAAGTTCATTTGGAAGTGAAGTTAAACTTAGTGTGTCAATGTAAGCATAACAAGGAATCTTTGCTGGGGAAATTTGTAAAATGGCAACTCATTTGTGCTCTTTGGCCAAAGACTACTACCAGTGTATTCATTATTAAACAAGATGAACACATTGCTCATTGTAGGAGAGAAGAGGGGGTTAGGAAGCTATGAGGGTTTTGTTGGGCTTTGATTGGGTAAATTTAGGAAGAGTCTAGACTGTGTTCAGAATGTGAGGGAAAATCTGTTAATTGGGTGTCTCAGGAGTACAGATCAGTACAGAGAAGTAAAGCCCCTCCTTACTTTAGCCAAGAAGGGAGGGGTGTATGTTGGGTATTTTGTGGGTTTCACTGTGATCTGTTTTGTCTCTCCTTGTTATGGTCTCAGAGTGTCCTTGTTTGATGTAGCTGTTTTATGAGATTGTTTGTGTCCTACAGGAGAGCCATGTGACTCAGCTTGTGTCAGATGAGTTTGGAATAACATTGAGGTCTAGATGTGAACAACAGATCAGATCTTGGATAACAGGGGCTATTTTTTGTTTTTTAATAAAAAAATTAGAAGACTTCTATTTATTTTTTTTTCATAGACATATATTTTGTGACTGTTCTTTACATAGGATTGGCTTTAAGTAGCTATTTTTTCCTTCAGATACTTAAGTGAGTATTTTGAACAGAAAGTCTGTTTAGAACATTAACCTTTGGATGCTTGTTTTCAGGGTGCTTTATTGGTGGGGGTTGCCTTGAGCAGACTGGTTTTACTGATTTTAGATAATCCTGTGAAGTCATGTGGGCCTTTGGCAATTGCTTCATTCCACTTGACCCTTCTCTCTTTACCAGCTGAATGAAGGTAATTATAACAGTGACCCGAATTTCTTTCTTTCTTTTTTAAATTGGTCATGGGGCTTGAACTCTGGGCCTGGGCACTGTCCCTCAGCTTTCAGCTCAAGGTGAGCTCTCTACCACTTGGACCACAGTGCCACTTCCGGTTTTCTGGTGGTTAATTGGAGATGAGTCTCGTGGACTTTCCTGCCCAGGCTGGCTTCAAACTGTGATCCTCAGATCTCAGCCTCCTGAGTAGCCAGGATTACAGGCATAAGTCACCAGCGCCCGGCTCTGAATTTCTTATGGCGCTTTCTGATGTAACTCCTTCTGGTGTTAACTCCTTTTACCCATACATAAAATAATTTTCTGGAAGAGCGGTCACCATCAGACCAGTGGATAAAATCAACAAGGGAAGGTCTGGAAGTGAAGTGATTTTAAACCGTCAAGTGTAGTACCTTTGCTTGCTTGTCTTTGAGATACTAATGTAATTTTGTTGAAATAGAGGTCCTTTCTAGAGATATAGCTCAGTGTTAAAGCACTTGTCTAATGTGTGTAAGGCTTTGGGTTCGATTCCTGGCACCAAACAAAAAGGTTTTTATCCTTCTGAAACGCTTTGAAGTAACATATCAGTTCCATAAATGCTCAGATTCAGTTATGGGTGCTTTATTTCTCCCCCTGATTCTTTAATCTCTTCCTTAATCTCTTCATTTTATAACTCTATACAGAGTTTGATACACTATGGAGCAAATTTTGGCCTGTCATGTACAAAATTGCCTTCACTAGGAAGTGGTGCTGTAGCTCAAGTGGTAGAGCGCTCGCCTTGAGCTGAAGAGCTAAGGGACAATGCCCAGGCCCAGAGTTCAAGCCCCACGACCGACAAAAAAAAAAAAAAAAAAAAAAAAAAAATTGCCTTCACTAGTATAATTTTCCTTATAACACATCAGGCCCTGTAAGTCCTGGGGATTTTAGGTTAAGGAGGATTTATAACTCAAAAACATCCAGTATAGCTGGGTGCTGGTGGCTCATGCCTGTAATCCTTTTTTTCAGGAGGCTGAGATTGAGGGTTGGCAATTTGAAGCCAGCCTGGGCAGGAAAATCTGTGAAACTTTAATCGCCTGTTAACCACCAAAAAGCAGGGAGTAGACCTGTGGCCAACTGGTAGAGTAATAGCCTTGAACAAAAGCTCAAGGGCAGTGCCTAGATTCTGAGTTCAAGCCCCAGGACTGGCATAAAACAAAAAACACTAAAGACTTCACTTGAATGATGAATGGGGTGATACTGATCAACATGCACTGTACTATCTTGATTTGTTGCATGGTAACCCCCTTGTACAACTGCTTAAATTTAGATAATAAAAATATAACCAAAAATAAAGAGAAAGGAACAATAAAAAATCTACAATTTTTCTGTGTATTGAGGTTTATTTTCTTTAACTTTATGAGGCTTTTTGTTTGTTTTTGTAAGGTCTCTCCTTCCTCTTGGAGTATTGTGTGTGTGTGTGTGTGTGTGTGTTCCTCTTGGAGTATTGTGTGTGTGTGTGTGTGTGTGTGTGTGTGCACACGCTCATGCACACATTTCAGGCGCATTGCACTTGCTAAGGTGAGAAGGAATTTTCCTAGTTTCCCTAATGTTACTCAGTTTCTGATGAGCCATTGATGAACAATGGTTAGTTTTCTTGCACTCTTGTAGATGTTGTCTAGAATGATGATTTTGTGTCTCCTCTTCTAGCATCTTCCAATCTCTCACCAGGGAATCAGGTCATATTCACATTTAACTTAACATCTACTGTTTATACCTGCTATAAAGAAGAGTAATAATTTAAACACTGTTGGCTCTTCTAGGCATCTCTTAAAGCATGAGTGTTGGTAGGCCCTGATGCAGTCTCCTTCCCTCAGTTGGCCACATCAGTTGCTTGTACCTTTTCACTGTCATAAGATCTTTGAGGAAGAAGAATCTCTGGTCCTACTCTGACCATGTCATGATCAAGGACATCACTGCTCTATGCCACTTTCCACCTACATGCTGACCTTGGACCCAAACACTAACATAAATACTTCCATCACATCTCCCTTCTGTTTAGCCAGGACATTCTTTGCAGTATTGACTAATGTTGACGACAGCGGGCATCCTTCTCTTGTTTTTAACTTTTATGGGAACGCCTCATCAAGTTTGTTGTCTAATGAAAGCTTTAATACTTTCAGGATACTTAGGATGTTTGTTTTGTTTTGCTTGCTTTTATAGTCGAGTGGAATTTTCTGTAACCTGTTGATGATCACTTTAAAAAAATCAGTGTCACTTTCTGAAAGTGAAATATTTTCTTTGTGTGAATAAACCAGATATATTGCTGAAAGATCAGTGTCAAGAAATGCAATAATAGATTAAATAATGTTGACCTATCAACTCATTTCAGATAAGCCTTTCTAGATTATGCTTTATTTTTTGGGGGAGGGAGGCAGTCCTGGGGCTTGAACTCAGGGCCTGGGCATTGTCCCTGAGCTTCTTTTGCTCAAGCCCCAGCACACTACCACCTGACCCACAGCGCCACCTCTGGCCTTTTCTATTTATATGGTACTGAGGAATCTAACCCAGGGCTTCATGAGTGCTAGGCAAGCACTCTACCATTAAGCCACATTCCCAGCCCTCTAGGTTATAATTTTTTTTTTTTTTTTTGGTGGTCATGGGGCTTGAACTCTGGGCCTGGGCACTGTCACTCAGCTCTTCAGCTCAAGGCTAGCACTCTACCACTTAAGCCACAGCACCACTTCCTTTAATTTTAATATACTACTATATTTTTTGTTGTTGTTTTGAGGTGCTGGGGATCAAACCTGGGGCTTTACATTCTAGACAAGTACTCTATACTGAGTCTCAGTCCTATTTTATTGGTAACAAAAGTTGCAGAAAAGTAGCTTTTGCCTTTTTATTTATTTTTAAATTTTTTCCTTTATTTTCAATAGTAAGATATAGTTTATCTAAAAATGACAGTTATTTGGTGGAACTTGCCTGTAAAAAACTACCTGGATCTGGTATCCTTTCTAAGTAAGGGAGGCTTTAAAAAAAAAAAGAAACTTACATGGTTGGGGGGAGTATTGGTGACAAATAATGATTTACTGAAAAACTGGATATGTGATATATCAGTGGTGATGGTTTATAAGTGGTGTGTACTTACATCTGTCTGTGTACATGTGTGTTGCTTATACACATCTAGTATTACAAAATTATTGCTTATCAGGATTTTTCTAGAACTGCAGCATTCATTTAATATTTTGGTGAGTGTGTATTGTCCCATGCTAGTCAAATAGCAATGTACTTGACATAGTGTCAGACATACTCAGAATGCTCTGTGAATGGTTTGGAATAAGCAGAGCTTTTGGTTTAGTAAGTCTGGACCAGTTTGTTACTTTTGATACCATTTAAACATCAAATGGAGTGCCAAGGTTTCTGCTCTAGCATGGTATATTGTTTTTGAAAAAGTGTATTCTCCAAAATCATACTGGAAAAATAGCAGCACTCCAGGCACAATAGGTTTGAGTCAGACCACTTACTCAGACTATGTAATATGACCAGAGAACTAACCAGTTTTTGCTTCCGTTTTCAACAGATTAGCAACATTGAAATGAAATGGCAATGCTTAAATTGTCTATTGTGGCCAGAAACTTGGCCTTTATATTTGGAAGATAAAATGTGATTCCTGTTCTTCAGGTTTACCTAAACAAGAACCGTTGACCAGCCAGGCAACGGTGGCTCATGCCTGTAATCCTAGCTACTCAGGAGGCTGAGATCTGAGGATCACGGTTCAAAGCCAGCCCGGGCAAGGAAAGTCTGTGAGACTCTTATCTCCAATAAACCACTAGAAAACCGGAAGTGGTGCTGTGGCTCAAGTGATAGAGCACTCGCCTTGAGCTGAAGAGCTGAAGGATAGCACCCAAGCCCGGAGTTCAAGCCCCATGACTGCCCAAAAAAAAAAAAAAAAAAGAACCTTTGACCTTTCCCTGCCTCCTCCTTCCTTTTCATTTTCTTCACCGTACTCTTTTTTTCCTCTTCTTTCTCCTCCCCTTCTTTCTTTTCCTCTTCTTCCCCCATTGCTGCTGCTTCCCTTGTCGTTCTTCTCCTCTACCTCCTGTTCTTTTTCTTTTTCCTCTTCATATTCCTTCTCATTCTCAGAAACAGTTTGTACAGCCTAGATATCCTGCCTCGGTTCTGAGGAGTATGGATGAGCAGGTCTCTGGTAGGCTTGTTATATTTTTTTTTCCCTGATGATAATTAATTATTTATTAAGGGAACTTTGACAAATAAATTATTGTATAAAGCCTGGGTTATCAGTGTTGTTTGTGTACTTCTAGTCACTTCTGGTATATCTAAATCTCTTAAGCAGGCAAATCTGTGAACATATTGTTTTTTCAGCCTAGGAAATACATATCATGAAAATTTTCACTTGTTCTTAATTATGGCAACATATTAGTCCATGCTCATGATAAACTACCATTTATCAGTGCCTATTAGTTTTCTGTTCCTGCTAAAAAGAAATTACCATAAATTTAATGACCTACAATAAGCTTTTTTTTGTGTGTGTACCAGTCCTTGGGCTTGACCTAAGGTCCTGGTTGCTGACTCTGAGTTTTTTTGCCCAAGGCTAGTGCTCTACCACTTGAGCCATACCTCCATTGTTGCTCTTGACATTTTATTAGAGATAAGTCTCTCATTGACTTCTTCTGCCCAGGCTGACTTTAAACTGAGATCCTCAGATCTCAGCCTCTAGGATTATAGGAGTGAGTTACCAGCACCTGGCTCAAGTGTATTTCTTAAGATTTTTATATGTTAAAATCCAACATGGGTCTGTCTCACTGGAATGAACAGAGTGTGGCAAGTCTGTATTCCTTTTCTGGAGACTCAAGGAAAATCAATTTACTTGCCTGTCCAACTCCTAAAGACCATCATCTGCTGGTGGCCCCTTCCTTCATCTCAAAGTCAGCAAGGACCAGTTGGAGCCTTTTCATATTCATCACTCTCACCTTTTTGCCTTCATTTTCCATTTTAAAGGGCCTCTCTGGTTACACTAGGTTCATAAAGAGAACTGAATAATCTTATTTTAAGCTTAGTAGATTAGCAACCTTTACTTTCATCTGTTCCCTTAATTATGCTTTGTAACATCCATACAGTTTCTGGAAGAGAGGATACATGATTCTACCTAATACAGGAGTTAGGAATCAGCCTCATAATTTGGATGTTGATTTCAAAACAACAACTCGTGGCCAGGTGTGGTGGTTCAAGCCTGTATGTCTTAAACTAATTGGGAGGTAAAGATGAGGGGATCACAGTTCCAGACCAGCCCAGGCAAAAAGAAGTCCTTAACCAGTAACTGGACACAGTAGTTCATCCCCAGCAACACAGGGCAGCACAAGTAGGAGGATCTTGGCTCATTGATATTAATGGAAGGACTCATGGCATATACAGGGTCTTGTAAGCTTATAGCCCTAACTTGACCATTCAGGGCCAAGAACTCCTCCATGTGCTGTGTGGGAGGAGCTGGTGACACATAACCCAGTCTCTAGAAGTTAATGACGTGACCTATTCCAATGTGACCACCTCTGTATCCACAGACCCTGATGAAAGCTTGAGCTAAGGGGACCCTTCTGCACAGAGGCTCTTTCTTGAGCCTGCCTACCTCTTCACTGAAGGGTGTACTTTCTTTTTGCTTTTACTTCACTTTGCTTTGTACTAATAAACCTGTTCCTACTTAGGTCTTCTTTGTGTCTGTTCTTGGATTCTTTTGGTAGCAAAATCAAGAACTTTCTGTCCCTTATACCTAGCAACATGAATCTACAAATGTCTTTTGGTGAGCCTATAGTAAGGAGAAACTCCCTAGCCAGGGGCAAGTAAGTGACTTTATTCTCAGTCAGTTCCAATAAGCCATTTTCCCTACCCCCTGCCCTAGTTGTTGCTTGCTCTCTTTTCTCTTCCTTCCCTTGACAGTTTATCTATTTGTACTGGACATGTGAATGATTTTGTTCCAGCCATTTTATTTACTGTTGGAAGATCCAGGGAACAATGATTTTTCTCACACATACTTGCCGCAGATATCACCCGATACCTTGTCCTCCCAATTAGCTTGTCTTAGACTGTGAACTTTGGGAGGTTCAGGTCTGCTGAGAGACTGGAAGCAGAACTCTCTAGGAGTAAATTCTAGAGAGTGGGGAGACTGGAACCTTTGGATGCAAAAGCTAGACAACTTTGACTTTCAAGGTTGTTGTCAGTCTTAGGCCTTGGGGAAACCCAAGAGATTCTCAGCCTCAGGTAATATGATGTTGGGCCAGAATATGGATACCCTAGATTGCCAGGGTCAACAGGTATTTGTTCAAAAGGGTCACTCCCACCTTAGTAACAAAGAGATGAAGCCAGGGTTTCAGGACACTAGACCTTTTTCTATAGCTATCCAGCTTCCCTTTTCAAGGTTTGTGCCCTGCCCTCCCCTTTGTCTCTTACACACCAGAGGAGGAGGGTCAGTTGATCTTGACCATTTCCTCTTTGAGATGCTCTCCCAAACACTGGAAGTAGCTACCCATGAAATCCTTCGAGAGGAAAACTCTTAATTCATTGCTCTAATGTTGCTGACCCTCAATAAAAACTGGAGGATAGATGGAGAACATTCACCTTAAGAGGGTAGTTTCACATCACAATAGTTTCCTACAGGCAGATTTCTTTTGCAGAAGGCAAAGCATGTCGTTCGAGGTGCCATATGCACAGGTCTTCATGTCCTTTATGGAAACTCCTGACTTAAACCATCAATGTTCCCTGAGAAGTTACAACTATCTTCATAGCCTCTGTGAGCCCCTGAGCCTCAGACCCTTCCTGCCATAAGTACAGTATCATTTCATGTCCCATCCCTGAGGTGGTTCCTTCCCAGGCTCTGGGATAATGCCACTCCCCTTTATATACACACATGCTCATTTATTCCACCAAGCCTAAACTGGCATCCCATATGTTTACTCTAAAAGGTAGCCACACAGCCTTTAAAAAAGAAATGCCCCACTTTCCAGAAGGCCTTATTTTGAGGACCCATTTTGTTAGACAGTCAGCTCCAACTTCTGAACCCTGTTTCTGATTTCCCAAAGCCCTCAGACTCAACTATTAGATACTGTCTTCCGAATCTTTAACAACAAAGATCAAGCAGAGGAGGAAAGACCGAAGGTGCAGCAAGAGAGATGAGACCAAAGGCTGGATAAAGGGCAAATCAAACCTTTGGCAGCACTCCAAGAGCCATGATGCAACAAAGTCACCTGAGAAGTATTACCCTGAAGGCCCCAACTTGAAAGGAGTTACTTTAACTGTAAAGAGTTTGGGCATTGGAGCAAGGAAAGCCCTCAGGGAACGAGGTAAAAAGGAACCAGTAAGTAAGAGATACAAGAAGGATATAAAGTAAGATAACTTTTTTTTAAACTTAGAAAGAAGTTTGTATGAAAATAAGGATTTGTCCCAAGTATAGACTTGTTCCAAAAGGGAAATTGACAGCTAAAGCAAGATTAGGAGAGTAAAAGTATGTTGCAGAAGGAATGCAGCAGGCTTTCTAATGAGATACAATTGCTAGGAAACCCAGTGCCATCTTGGTAAGTTTATGGAAAACTCTGAAGCCAGATCAGCAGTACCAAGGCTTCAGATATTTTACCTGCAAATGATGGACTGTGAGGACTTTGAGCTAATATTAAAAGCATTCATCAACACTTGGGTACACTAGATCAAGCCATCGCATCACCTATATGAAGGGCCATCACTCCTGCTCAGCAGGAAGTACTTTCTGAAAAATGACATCTATGGCCCTCCTCCCTTACAAGATTATAAGCATCTACAATACATTCCTTGAGAGGACAATGATAAGGGAATTAGTGAGACAGTTATGGTTATGAAATCTGATGGCTGAGAATGATGATTTTGATGTTGATTTTAAAACTCACATTCAAGACCCTTGACATCACCTGAATGATTTGTGACTTACAGTAAGGTCTTGCTTGGAGTTTCTGTAGCCCACAAAAAATGACAGTCTTGGTCAAGGCCAAGAATTCTCTTGTCTGATGTGAGAGAGGAGTTGATGACACACCCAGGTCCTGGAAGTTAATGACATAATGCACTTTTCTGGGAATGATCCAGATTTACAGATCCTTTCATGAAAGCTTGAGGTCTTGGGACACAGCATAACTGCTCCTTCTTGAAGATGTCTGCCTTCCCATTAGAAGGGTATATCTTCCCTTTATTCCCTTTATTTTTGCTTGGCAATAAGGCTGTTTAAGACTGCTGTGTCATACTTGATTTCTTTCATGTGCAAGACCAAAAGTGTTCTGAGCCTCGAACCTGATGCCCTAAATCTAATACACTAATGTCACATTGAGGCACTGGTTGTTTAGATTCCAAGGAATGGCATTTCTATGAGCACTTTCATCCATCTCTATGTAATCTGTGGCCCAGCTTTATGTATGAAGTCCTTCAAAGTGATTATTTTAATATGCTTGTTAAAAATGTCCAAATTATTATAACTCTAGTTTTGGCTAGTTAGGAGAACAAAAAGCAAATTTAATACCAAAGAGGAATTTTCAGAACTGGGACAAGATTAATAAGTACCTTTGATGTATTCCTCTTAAGAGTGTTAGATTCTATCTCTAAGTATTACACTCCCCGTACTTTTTAGCATAGGGACTTTACTGATATGCATTTGCTAGGCAAATGTATAAGGAAATGAATGTCTACATGCATGTGCATTTCCATGAAGCAGTACCTTATTTCCATTTTTGTATTAGATATCAATAGATCTCCTATGAGAGTTACTAACTATGATTATTTTTGTAGCATTTTGCTGTAATACTGCTTCAACATTTCTGAATTAGGGAACATTTATGTAAACATTAAAGTCATACCTGAATGATTTTTAACCATTCTTTCTGCTCATTTTAAAGAATACATACATCCTGAGTCTTTCTCCCTTCCATTTAGAAAAAGTTATTACAAACAAAAAAAGTTATTATTATTTAGGTAATTGCCATTGGCAGAAACTTTAACTGAAAAAAAATATTTGGAGCCAGGCGCCAGTGGCTCACGCCTGTAATCCTAGCTACTCAGGAGGCTGAGATCTGAGGATCATAATTCAAAGCCAGGCCAGGCAGGAATGTCTCCAATTAACCACCAGAAAATTGGAAGTGGCATTGTGGCTCAAGTGGTAGAGCACTAGCCTTGAGCTGAAGAGCTGAGGGACAGCGCTCAGGCCCAGAGTTCAAGCCCCACAACTGACCAAAAAAAAAAAAAAAAAAAAACCCAAACCTGGGAAATTATTAGAGCACGTGACATTAAAATAATGTTCTTCAGTCTCTTATTATTGCAGTCAGATGTGCTTTAGAAGGAAGATATACTTGGTGGTAAGGGTGGGAAGTGTTAGTTTCTTAGGGTTGCCATAACAAGTCCTACCAACTGGGTGGCTTATAGCAACAGAACCATATTTTCTTCCAGATCTGTAGGCTACAAGTCTGACAGCAAGATATTGGTGAGGGCTGTGTTCCTTCATGAGCCTGCAGGGCACGATTGTTCCTTTCTGGTAGTGTTCTATGGCTTGCAGCTAGAGCTCTTCAGTCCCTGCACATCATCACACAGCCACATTCTTCCTGTGTGTTTCTGTTTTCCTTTCTTATAAGGATACTGGTCATGTTGGATTAGGTCCCAAGCTAATGATCTCATCTTAACTTGATTATATCTTGAAAGACCTTATTTCCAAATAAGGAAATATTATTTCCACATTTCCAGGTACTTTATCGTGTCTGTTTTGAAACACATAGTTCATTCCATAATGGGGAGTAGGGCTATGAAAAAAATAATAGTGGATCCATAGCTTATATAATGTAACATTGCCTGTGAATTGGAACAGTTAACACTTAAAACAGATCAGCAAAACCTGTGAACAGTCAGACAAAATGAGTTGATAAAAAAACCTGTTTTAAGAGCTTTGTGTCTACCCAGATCAAACTTTGCCAGCAAATGGTTTCAGAGCACCTTAGCTGGCTGGATTCTAGCCAAACAAGTCTTTTGGATTTTAGAGTTATGTTGAAAATATTAAGGATCTGTGACAGATGCCCAGTTTAATTCCTAACAGAGCTTCAAGCTTTCTGGGAAATTCTATTGGTAGAGAGTTATTGCTTACATTATTATCTAACTGTCAATCCCTTGCTATGCCACCTAATCTGGAAAATTCCTCTTTTCCACCACATACACACTGAGCACAGGATATCAAGGTGATACCATAGTTTGACTATAGTACCCTCTTGTCAGACTAGAGTAAAATCTTCACGGTGAAAGTTAATCCCTTGCAGAAAGCGACATCTTTTCTCACTCCTCCCTCACTGAACAAGTCTCCAAACATCAACAACCCCTCAATTCACCCAGCCAACTTTCTGTTAAGCTAAAGCTTGTGTCTTTCCTCTCTTGAGAAGGCTTGACTTCCATAGTGAGTGGCCAAATCCACACTTTGAGCAAGCAGATTCCTGAGCAAGCAGGAAACAAATAGGCTTCCTCTCTCTCCCCTGCAAGAGCACAGCAAATAGACATAGCTTTGAAGCTGCAAATTTAGGAAACAGTTTGATTAAATCCCCATATCTTCACTGAAAACCGATACCCAAGGCCCAGGCATCTGCTGGAAGGAACATCCTAGCTAAGATAGTACCAGACATGGTTCCAGTAAGTTTATTGTGAAACAGTTATAGAACAAGGATAGAACTGGAATGTCAGACAATTCGAAGGTGGTTGAGTGGCATATCTGTGAGACATGTAGTTTATGACATAAGTTGGGGCAACATTTGGTCACAGAGAATACTTGAAATATAATAAGTGGAACAAAAGGGTAATGTGCATTAAACATATACCCATTCATAAGGGAGGAATAATATTTGCAATGTTTTTCATAATCAGCTAGAAAAATTTCTACATCTATTTTTATTTCATTTTCTTTCTTTCCCTTAAGCTCCATACAGGGGGCTTACAGGAGAGAATTTGTATCCATATATTTAATCAGATTAGCAGCTGGGTTTGGAATAGTTCTGTTGGAGCTGCTGTTTAAAGCAGCAGGTGTCTGCTGCTCCCTCTCCAGGCTGGATGGTGTGGGACGAACACTTGGTGGAGAGAATTGGGGTATATAGGTTCAAGTTTCCAGTTCCCTAGAAACTAGACATCTTTAGTCTTAGTTTCCTCTTAGCAAACAGGTGTTCCTTGGAGTTGCTATGCCAGAAAGGCCATTAGAAAGGAGGCTTAAGGAAGAAGGATAATTAGGAAATAGCAATTCAAGGTCTTCCTATTAGCTCTTGGTTTACACTAATGGCTTGGCATACTGCTCATTGGAACCTTCAGGCCCATCCTCAGACTTGATCTGGTGTGTCAGAGTTTGCATCTGGCCAACTGTAATTGATTTAAAAAAGAGCTTTACATGATGGTAATGTGGTCTTTTTTTTTTTTTTTTTTTTTTGGTCAGTTGTGGGGCTTGAACTCTGGGCTTGGGCACTGTTCCTGCGCTCTTCAGCTCAAGGCGAGCACTCTACTGCTTGAGCCACAGTGCCACTTCCAGTTTTCTAGTGGTTTATTGGAGATAAGAGTCTCATGGACTTTCCTGCCCGGGCTGGCTTTAAACTGCGATCCTCAGATCTCAGCCTCCTGAGTAGCTAGGATGACAGGTGTGAGCCACCGGCGTCAGGCTGGTAATGTGGTCTTGATATTTGACTTGTGGAATCTGTTGCCTGCAAAGCAGTCCCTCCCTTACCACAGACAAATGGCAAATACTCATTTTTTACAGTGTTCAAGTGCCTGGAGTGTATTGTGTATATCTTAACTCTAAAGACACAGTTCACATCCCTAGGGCACAGTTTTATTGATTTTTAAAGTATTTTTGATTGTGTGCATGATAGTTGCATATATTTATACAATAAACTTTATTATGTGAGTATATTTCATTTATATAGTTCTATTAAGATTTTTATCCTGACATAATGCTTTTATAGAAATGCTTTTCAGTATTTTGCCTTTCTAATTTTCTTTATCTTAGGGGAGCTTTAAGGCAGAGGCCACAGTATTTCAAGAGAGATCCCAGAATACAGTGTTTGAGTTTAGTTTGTGCTCTCTTCATAGTGTAGAACTGGGTGTGGGCACTGTCCCTCAGATCAAGGTTCAAAGCTTGTGCTCTGCCACTTGAACCACAGTGCCACTTGTAGTTTTCTGGTGGTTAAGTGGAGATATGAGTCTCACGGATGTTCCTTCCAGGGCTGGCTGTGAACTGTGATCCTCAGATCTCAGCAACCTGAGTAGCTAGTATTACACAGTTGTGAGCCTCAAGCGCCCGGCAATATTACATGTTAAGTAGGCTAAGAACCTGGTTATCCAGACAACTTTTTCTGGTGAAGTGGTCTCATGTCCCCCTTAGTCCAGTTGCATTTGACTGTTCGGTTTTGGGGGAATGGCTAATACTACTACACTGAGCTTATTTGGGCATGACTGGTATGAAGTGTGCTACTTACTACAGCTCTCTTTAGCAATTCTTTTCAGGTATGAGGTAGGAATGTCAGGTTCTTTAGTAAGTCTTTTGGGGGACTCAGGACTCAGTATTGACTTATAGTCACAGCTAAAGAACAGCCAAAAAACAAAAAGCAAGATCAGTAAATGAAGCCAGTTAGTAGACTGCAGTCCAGGGAAAGTTAAGCACAGGCTTTTAAGAGTGATGAGATGTACTTATTTCCTGATCACTCAGGTGAAATGCTGTCTTTGCAATCTTGAACCTAAAGTTTGTTTTCTTCTTGGGGAGCTGGTCACAAAGACACTTTCCCCTTTAGCAGGTATCAAAATTCTAGACTCAATGGTATGCATTTTTATCCTGCACATATTCTCTTGCTTGCTTGTAGCAGACTTATACTTTGACCATCTTCCCCTTACCGTAAGCAGAACTGCCTTTGCTCAGCATCTGAAAGAAGATCAGGGGATGATAGAGTCTGTAGAGTTGAATTACCAAAGCTTTCTGCCAACCCATAGCCACACTGCACACAACCAGTAAGTATCCTACTGAAAGTAGGAGTAGCAATAGCAGAAAGTGGCGCTTTTGTAGTTCTTAAAGATTACCTGTCAGTCACCCATCATTTAGTTACCCTTCTTTTGGGAAAGGAAATTACAGGGTATATCTTTGCAAAGACGAGTGCTTTTGTGACAGTCAGGTTCTGTGTGACAGCACAAATAATGTTGGCTTCAGTTGCAAGTTAGTGGCTTTGGCTTTTGAAGCGTGGTGCTGCAACCCTTGGATCCATTGGCGGGCATTGTTACCGGATTGTTGGGGTTAAGCTACAGAAGGATTTAAGAGATCTGTAGCCAGTCTAGGGCTTGAGTGGGAATTGTAGTCTTTGTTCTGAGTAGCTTGAGTTTATCAGCAAGTTGTCTGATTTCTGTGAACTCATTTCTCTGCATCTGATGGGAGCTGATGCATAGAAGAGCCTAGCATAGAAAGTGCCTGTGTTGGGCTGGGAAGGTGGCTCAGTGGTAGAGCGCTTGCCTTGCATGCCTGAGGCCCTGGGTTCGATTCCTCAGCACCACATAAGCAAAAAGAAAAAAGCCGAAAGTGGCGCTGTGGCTCAAAGCACCCAGGCCCAGAGTTCAGGCCCCACGACTGGACCCACCCCCCCCCCCAAAAAAAAAAAAAAAAAAAGAAAGTGCCTGTGTTTCTGTACGTTTGTGTATGGTTACGTTCCTCACTGCTCAGCATGTGTTCCGGTGGCATTTATTTCTGTTGCTGTAGTGCACCCGGTACATAGCCTTTTCTTCTTCTTTGCAACTTAGTCCCATTTTAAATGGTCATTTTTCAGGCTGTTTGTGCAAGTAAGTCAAGGTTGTCCTCTAGCCAAGTGCAGCCTGTGAGGATTGATGATGTCATATAATTGCCAGGAAGATTGTACGCCATACAGGACATTGACAATGGCAGCCACAGCAATATCCACACAGCAGGGTGGGAGACATTCTTGTTGAATGTATTGAATAAATTAAAAAAAAATATCCAACTGTGGCCTCTTTTATGTGGTAGTTATTCTGATTAGGAACTTGTTGAAAGAGAGAGCAGGAAGGGATTCTTGGTGGGATTAGTGTCGAGGCCTTCCCTGCCTGTGTCAGAAATTAGAAATAGAGGTTCATGGTTTAGGGACATTTTGCATGAGGTACATGGGGATAGGAATGGTGTGATAGTCACATTATCAGTTTCTGGTCCAGCCAATCTCCAAAATGAGGCTGGCTCAATTTTTGTTTGTGTGTGCTTTGTTTTTATTTCTTTTTACAATGTCTTCTTCATCTTTGGGAACACATTGTCCTGTGAAGAAAGATGGGAAAAGATGGTGGATTCAGTTGCAGTGGCCTTCCTCCTATCCCAGAGGTCATTTTGTCTCAGAGCTCCCCCTGTTGGTTATGTACTGACTAATCTCTGCACAAGTGGCAACTCAGGGCAATCCCATTTTCCAAAGTCCTGCTGTGAGATGCTCCTGGCCTCACTTTGCCCCAGGGCCAGGATTTGGAACCCCTAAGTTGTTGGGGGTCCATCCATACAGGTCAAGAGAAGTCTACAATTAAGAGAAGCTTTGAAGATCATCTCAGAGCAGTCAATCAGAATTCTCCCCTGCCCGACCCCCCTCCCCCCACATTCAGCCAGTGGCTTCTGAGCCAAGGTTATACTTGGAGATGGTAATTTCATCCACTTGAAGATCATGTATTTAAGTTAATCAGTGATGTGAACCACAAACACAGTACAGTAATGTGGCATTGCTGTCTTTGTATATAGCTGCGGGTTCTTACAAATGTGTGTGGTTTGAGACTTCGTTAGGTATTGATCTGTTTTGTGTTCTTTTTCTCTATTGCTTGTACATCTGAGATCTATACTGTCCTCTCTTAAATGAAAATTTTCCCAATCTAGAGTATAGAACAGGTTTATCTTAATTTATACTTTCTTGATTGTGAAGATAACTATGAATATTAAAACTTCATCATTCAGATGTTTTTCAAAGGTGCTTGCTTGTGTCATTTTTCCATTTGAAAGTTTTCTTTAGTTATTCATTAGAGATTCTGAGTATTAATCACTTGGTGATTACATGCACTGAAAGTACCCTTCAGTCTGAGAATTCCCTTTTGACTATTTTAGAGTCTTTTTCTTTGACTGACTTCAAGATTATAATTTTTTTCCTCCTCCCTTTTCTGGTGGTAGTAGGATTTGAATTCAGGGCCTTGTGCTTGCTATTCGATGTACTCTAAAACTTGATCATACTCCAAGCCCTTGTTGTCTTTGGTTTTCAGTATTTTGATTATAATTGTTGGGGTAAGGGTCTTTTTATTTTTATTTTTTATTTGGAAGTAAGACTCAGAGCCTAGTACTTGCTAAATAGGTATTTTATCATTGAGCCCATACTCCTACTCCCTTTTTTTTTTGGATAGGGTATTGTGTTTTTGTGTGGGTCTAAGATTTCTTTCTGTCTGAGATTCGTCTACCTCATAGCTGGCATGACAGACATGTGCTACCACTGCCAGTTTACTTTGTTCAAGTTATCTGGCTGACATTTCTTTGGCTGGCCTTGAACCTCGATCTTCCCAATCTCTACCTACCAAGTAGCAGTAATTACATATGTAAGCCCCTGTGCCCAACTGTGTCTGTTTTTTTTGTTTTAGTATTTGTCCTGATTGACATTCTCTGAGCTTTGTAGATGAATGGTCTATTCATTTATCATTTAGTAATTCTGGAAATTTCTTTGCTGTATCTTGTCAAATCATAATTCATATATTCATCTATATTTATTTTTTCTTTCTAAATTTATTTTTTCTTACAGGGGCTTCATTAAAGTAACAGGTTACTTGATATTTTTCCCTGTCTTTTACCTCCATCACTCTTCTGTTCAATTGTAAATGACAGTTTGGGTAATTTTCAGTTACTTAGCTTTTAGTTTATTCTTTTTTAAACTAAGTCTGCCTTTCCTCCAGGAGAATGGAAGTCTTGGGGACAGGAGGGTTTCCTACCCTGCTGAATCATACCCCACTATGATGATTGGAGGAATTGGAGGAATTCTACATCTCTTTAATTTCCATTTACTCTTCTAGTTTCTACCTCTTTGCTGAAATATCTGGTATGCTTGTGCATGTAATTTTCCCTTCCCATTACATCCTTTAACATATCAATCATGATAATATTAAAATCACAATTCTTATGTCTGGGTCATTTCTGAGTCTTTTCTGCTAATAGCTTAATGTCTTGATTTTTCGTTTTGCGGTTTTGTAATTTTTGAAATTTTTGATTGAATGCCAGACATTGTGTAGAATACTATACAATACAGTAGGCCTAAGTAGTGTTTATGACCAGAAGTGAGCATGCTTCCTCTTCTATTAAGCCATTAAGTTGGATTGATTTAATCTTATCAATGATTAAGTTGGGTTTAGGTTGATTTAATCTAATGAATGATTGTTAGGTTTGGGTTTTTCTTGTTTTGGAATTATGTCTTTGATTGCAGCACAGGTTATAAATTCCTCTCACTGTAGGCTGCTGTGCCATCCTTCTCTGAGTGTTTGTGCTCTACTGTTCCAGTGTTGAGTCCTTAAATGCTTGCAATAGAGGTGTCTCCATGTTCGTAGCCCATCTCCAGTCTTAAATCACTGTCAGCTTTTTCTCCTGGCCAGGCTTTTTATGGAGGCAGAGAATGGTCTTAGTTCCTTTGATACAGTTTCAGGTAAGTTGTGGGAGCCAGGGCCATGGAGATGGGCTCTTCTCTGACTATTTCCTCCTCTGGCTACCAAGCATTGTCTGGAATCTGATGTGTTTCTTGAGCAAGAGTTTCCTGCTTTTCCCTGAGGCGCCATGGATCATTATCCAAGTCCTTTGGGGTTTCCTGGCCTGCTCACACATAGACCAGTTTTGCCTTACCTGTCCTTCTCCAGCAGCAACAGTGACAATATGCCTGGGCCCTGGGGATAGAGTTGTCTATCCTTTCCAGAGCCAGTTAATGAGGTCTTTTAAAGAGGGTGGGGTGAGGGGGGGAGAAGGAGAGGAAAGGATTGGAGAAGAGAGGATTTACATGTTAAAATAGCTCTTCTTTTTTTTTTTTTTTTTTTGTCAGCCGTGGGGCTTGAACTTTGGGCCTGGGCGCTGTCCCTCAGCTCTTCAGCTCAAGGCGAGAGCTCTACCACTTGAGCTACTGCGCCACTTCCGGTTTTCTGGTGGTTTATTGAAGATAGGAGTATCATGGTCTCTCCTGCCCGGGCTGGCTTTGAACCGCGATCCTCAGTTCTCAGCCTCCTGAGTAGCTAGGATTACAGGCATGAGCCACCAGCGCCCGGCTAGCTCTTCTTGATGTTGAAAACAATCTATTTTTGTCACTATTCTACCTCCTTCATAATAGTCATTCTTTAAAGTGACCAGTTTAGTTACACAGCCATCATTATTTATTTCCAGAACATTGTCATCACCTCCAAAAGAAAAGCCATATCCCAGTGGTCACTTCCCATGCTCTTCTGGCCAGCTGTTAATCTCTTCTTATCTGCATACATAGATTTGCCTATTTTAGATGTTTCATTGGCATCACACAACATATGGCTTTTATGTCTCTGACTTCTTTTAATGAAATGTTGAATGATACTCGCTATATGTTACTTCACAAATGATATGAATGATATTCTGTCGTATGAGCCCAGTGCATTCAGTCTATTCATTCATCAGTGGATGGACATTTGGACAGTTTCCACTCCATGATCATTATAAATAATGCTACTATAAATACTTGTGTACCAGTTTTATTTTACATATTTTTTTTTCTAAAGAAAGCTGAGGGACTGTGATAAGCCCTTTATGTGAATAGTTTGGATATGTCTGCTTTACTAACTGAGGGATGTGACATTATTTTCACTTTACAAAAGAGGACGCAGTGCCCTGGAGAGGCTACACCATGCCCCTGGGGCCAGCTACCTCAGTCTGACTCAGTATGACACTGTATGTTAACCTCCCTCAAAGCATAGCCTGTTGGTCATTGACTCATGAGAGAGAAGTTTGTAAGTTTAATGTAAACATATAGCATCTTTTCCAGCAATATCTCATTGCTCTGTATCCAAGTAAGTGATCAATAGAATCAATAGAGACCTCTTGAACTAGCTAGTGTTACTAAATTCACATGGTCAGGTTGTATGTGGCGATGTGTTTTCTAGCACAGGAGGAGGATGCGTCTCTGTCCTCTGTGCATTGGGAGCCAACCAACCTTTTCTCTAAGACTGGCTTCAGAGGCACTATCGCTTGATAAAGCTTGGTAACTGGTTTTTTTTTTTTTGTTTTTGTTTTGTTTTTGCCTTGGGGCTTGAATTCTGGGCCTGGGCACTGTTCCTTAGCTCAGGGCTCTAGGCTCACACTCTACCACTTGAGCCACCCGGCCACTTCTTGTTTTCTGGTGATTAATTGGAGATAAGACTTTCCTTGCCTGGGCTGGCTTTGAACTGTGATCCTCAGATCTCAGCTTCTTGAGTAGCTAGGATTACAGGCATGAGCCATCAGCACCTGGCAGTAACTGATTTTTAGTGCTTTAATTTATTATGTTTTTTTCCTCCCTTGTAAGCTAGTTTGCAGTAGGTGGAGGAAAGATAACCAGACTGGTGATTCCACAGGCTGAATGGGGGATTATAATTCGTAAGCATGTAATTGGAATCCTTTCCTTAACTGTTACATTAGGAGCAGAAGTTCATAAAAGCTTGTGTTCTGTGTCTCTGACACTCTCCCCTGTCATACTATTGTCTTCTGTTGATAAACCCACTGGTATGACCAACATTTGAGCAAATCTGTTCAACAAATCTATTCAACTCCAAACATCTCTCAAAACAATGAATATGTTATTGGTAGTATTCCTGGTGAATGACAGTATAGGAGAAACAGGGTTTTACTTGGCTCTGTGTTTGGTGGTCCCTGCTATTCTATAGTGTAGTTTCAAATGCTATTTCAATAATAAGTGACTAGATAAAAGTAAATTTAAATAATAAGAGTTTTTTATGCAAGTATAATCTTAAATATTTAAAATAATAAGTGGATTTTACTCAGTTTTTTAAAGCAAGCATTAAAGTTTCAAGATGGCAAAATTTTAGGATTTCTTGTTATCAAAACAAATCATTAACCAGTGGAAAAGCTACTTTTTAAGCCAATGCAAATCTGTTCTGTTAGTATTCACATGATCTTTCTCCTGACTACATATATTCTTTCCCTACAGTAGCTCTCAAGTAGATGTTTGCCTGCAATTTCTTGATTCAGAAAACGGTTGTGTATTGTAGACTTGACAGATCACGAGTTACACCATCCTACATGATTTTGAGTTGGCACTTGGATTTTCTCATGAGCAATGGAATTCTCCTTTTTTAAAACTAGCCCCCAGAATACCACTGGTACCAGAATGGAGATGCTGTACAGTCACAGTAAAATCTCCTATCACAGGCGCCCAGGTCATGGTGCAC
Organism: Dipodomys merriami; assembly: GCF_024711535.1. Classification (NCBI taxonomy): domain Eukaryota; kingdom Metazoa; phylum Chordata; class Mammalia; order Rodentia; family Heteromyidae; genus Dipodomys; species Dipodomys merriami. The sequence goes on from NW_027202715.1 coordinate 26,386,216, forward strand.
AGTGATTTCTTTATCTGTATAAAATGTTTGTATAGTTTATGAACACCTACATATGTGATAAACCAGGAGAAAATGTTTTTTTTGGGGGTCCAGTCGTGGGCCTGAACTCTGGGCCTGGGCGCTGTACCTCAGCTCTTCAGCTCAAGGCTAGCACTCTACCATTTGAGCCACAGCACCACTTCCGGTTTTTTTCTTTTTGCTTATGTGGTGCTGAGGAATCGAACCCAGGGCCTCATGCATGCAAGGCAAGTGCTCTACCACTGAGCCACCTTCCCAGCCCGAGAAAATGTTTTTTATAAGAATTATTTATCCCAGAGGACTTAGCAAATATCATCTGCCCTCTCCAGCTTTTTTACTTGACTTCTAGATTTTTGGTAGGATGGGGAAAGATGACAGAGAGACACTTTATGGTTTACTCTTTACATTAATTGATATTGAGTGATTACTGCTAGGTAGAGATCAGTGTGCTAAGTATGGGACACTAATAAGTACATAAAATTTTACCAAATTTCCTCCAGTTTTAAACATAGCAATTAAGTCTGTAAACAGACTTTTCTACTTCTCTTATATATTCCCAGTCTTCAATTGTATAGCCATATACAAAACAGTGAGAAAAGTTTCTTTCCTCTCAAAGTTGTTGATGCCTGTTTTCCTTTTCTTTTGAGAATTTTAGAGTTATAGGTAAACTTTAAATATTTTTATTTTGGCTTCTGGATTGTAACTTTAATTTTGAATTTGGCTGTTTTGGGGCATGCTGACATGTTTAAGCATATCAGATAAAAAAGAGATTTCATGAGGTATTTGTTGATCTTCCCTCTGTCTACCTTTTGTCAAGTTAACTTTTCATGCCTTGCAAATAGAGCTTAGGCCTGTTTTTGCACCTAGGTCACCATCTACCTGACTTAGCTAGCTTCTTTTGGGCAAATTAAAGTATTGGAGAAGTCATTTGTTTCAGTGTAAATCAAAAGTCTGTTTTAAGGTTTGGGAAATAACCAAGGCTAAGATGAAGGTTGAGCTGGGCGAAGGACACCTGCATGATAAATAAATGATCCCTTCCTTAATGCTTTACTATGATACATTGTTCATTTTTGATAATAAGTTTATCCATGATGTCTTTCTGCTATGTCTGATTTTCTTCAAAGAACAATTTCCCTGAGGCTATATTGGACATCGTATCGTGTCTTATGTCTTTATTGATGTGTTCACTCCTAAGATGAGCTGTACAAACTTGACAGCCCCCAAATGAGAGTGTAGAAATGGTGACAGGAGCTTAGCTAAAGGGCTTTGATTGGACATGTTATTCCTTTGAATACTTATGGCTCTTGTAGATTTGCTGGATAAGCAGTACCCTTGATGGAGAACCTGGAGTATGGTGTCATAGAAACGGAGGCTTAGGGTGCAGTAATTGAGGAATCTGACTGGTAGGGACCAAATCGAAGCCACCATAGCTGGGAGTGGTTGTTGGACCTTTTTATGGTAAAAGATCGCATGATAGAATGCCCTTTCATTTCTTGTCCTTTTGGTTGTGTTGTTTTTTGACAAGTGTCAAGTGACAGGCTCTGGAGGTTTGGAACTCAAGCAAGTGCCTGTCTCTGGAATGAGTAAAAACAGATAAAGCAGGAATGGGTTATTTGAGATAAGTTTATCAACATGCTGCTATTTAAATGTGATTCAGCTATATTCCAGTGGCTCAAACCTGTAATCCTAGCCATCAGGAGGCTGAGAGCTGAGGATTGCAATTCAAATAACAAGTGAATAAATGCAATAATAAAAATAAATAATAAATGCGGCTTGAGGATCACAGTTCAAATAATGAATGAATGAAATAATAAACCCATTCCAAATTAACTTTCCACAAGAATAATAGTCTTCTTTCTCTTTAATCTGGTATAACTTTATTTGTTTTGATGAGAGGGATTCTAGAGAAATATATTGTCATCTATTGAATTATGACTACCCTACCTGTGTCTGTGATATGTGTTAATTCATAGTATGCCTGTTTGTGCCATTGAGACATTGTATTATCATCATGTCGCCTTGTCTTACCCTTAAAAAATTTCCAGTGGAAGGAAAGTTAAAAAATAAATTTCTGTCATCTGCCCTCACCTTTTATAATAACTCCCTACTATCCACTGACTACTTGCATTTATGTTTTAGCTCTTTGGTGTATTTCCTTCTGGTAGCTCTGTCATAAACACTCTAATTGTGCATCTTTGCATTGCTTTTTAAATATTCTATCCACTGCTAAGAATATCCTAGACATATTCTAGTTATTACAAATAAGGGAAAACATGGGACCTATGTTTCTTTGGGCCTGGCTTACTTCACTGAATATGATTTTTTTCCAAGTCTTTCCATTTCCTAACAAATGGGATGGTATCATTTCTTTCTGATGGAGGCATAGAATTCCAGTGTGTGTGTGTGTGTGTGTGTGTGTGTGTGTGTGTGTGTGTGTGTGTGTGTGTGTGTGTGTGTGTGTGTGTGTGTGTGTGTGTGTGTGTGTGTGTGTGTGTGTGTGTGTGTGTGTGTGTGTGTGTGTGTGTGTGTGTGTGTGTGTGTGTGTGTGTGTGTGTGTGTCACATCTTCTTGATCCATTCATTTACTGAGGGACATCTGGGTTGATTCCATATCTTAGCTATGGTAAATAATGCTTCAGTGAACATGGTTATTGTGTTGGTAGCTTTAGTGTGGCCTTGTTTGTTATCTTTTGAGTAAATGCTCAGGAGTAAATTGCTGGGTCATAGGGGAATGGTCTCTCCAAACCCTTTCAGTGCCATACTAAAGAAGTGACATGAATTTACTTTTAAAGGTGTTGTACTTCTCTGTTTCGATTAAAAAAAAATTGCCTCAATTTCCAATTGTAAGCCTTTGAGAGGTATGATGTGGAGAGTTTTCATGAATCAGTGTACATACTAAAGGGTCCAGCCTGTCTGGTGAGTGAGAAGAACCTATCTATGTCATAATTACTGGTTTGAGGATGCTTTATAAAAACTAGTATGGCTGAGTTTTGGTGGCTTACGCCTGTAATCCTAGCTATTCAGGAGGCTGAGATCTGAGGATTGCGGTTCAAAGCCAGCCCAGGCAGCAAAGTCCCTGAAATTCTCATCTCCAATTAACCACCAGAAAACTCGAAGTGGCCCTGTGGCTCAAGTGGTAGAGTGCTCACCTTGAACTGAAGAGCTGAGGGACTGCACCCAGGCCCAGAGTTCAATCCCCACCATCGACAAAAAAGAAAACCAAAAAAGCCCCAAAACAACAGTCACAAAAAACCTGCAGTTAATTTGGCTTATTACTTTAAGAAGGGCCATACACAGTACAGTGAGACCCTGTTCCCAAAAGGTTGCTTTCAAATCCCTATGGAGTTTCTCTGTTTTGTGCTTTTTGGGGTGTGGTGGCTCATGGTTAAAAATAGAGCTGTAATTAAAATAGGAACCTTGTTTGGGAATTAAAATTATATTACAATTAACAAATTTCCTGTTTTCTTACCATGTTTTTTTGTTTTTGTTTTTGTTTTTAAACAGCAAGCCAGAGCTGAGCAGGAAGAAGAATTCATCAGCAACACTTTATTCAAGAAAATTCAGGCTTTGCAGAAAGAGAAAGAAACCCTTGCTGTAAATTATGAGAAAGAAGAAGAGTTTCTCACTAATGAGCTCTCCAGAAAATTGATGCAGGTAAATTACCCTTCTACCCTCTCCTCTTCCCCAGCTTCTTTTCTCTCTAGGAACAAGTGACTTTGATAGAGCACTTTTTTTTTTTTTTTTTTTTTTTTTTGGGAAACATTCGCTGATGAGGTTATAGTTAAAATTCCTTGGAGAGTAAAAATACCAGTTTGAGGATGGCAGTAGTGTGATCCTCCGAAGTGGTTCCATAGTCCATCTGCCTATGAAAGGGAAGATTTCAGTGCCCTGAGCATTTCAAAAACTTCCAAAACTTGACTCTGAAACTTTTTGTTTATTCAGGCTGAGAAGCATGGAGTCATAACACAGGTGATGCCATGTGTAACATTTTTGAAACTAGGGGATTAACACCAAATGTAAGATTTCCTTTTTCTGTAATGTTCAATCTATTATAAACACACATGCTTTTTGATATTAAGAAGTGGGTCTTTCATACTAAAATATGAGGACATAAAGCAAAATGTCTTCAGAAAATAATGGTAATCCATTTAAGTTGAAATTACATACAACAGGTTCATATGGGAAATAAGTTACTGAACAAAAACCAGACAGCTATGCAATTTGATATTAATCACAATAATACATAAGAGAAACAGGACACCTCAGAGCATTTTATTTGTCTTGTTGTGAACATATTCACTTCCCTGCTTTTTTATTTTCAAAACTTTCTAGTAAAGTAACAATTAAACATTTTAATGGGAAACAGTTTGTGGGATAATCAGTATGAACTTGAGATGTAAAAGATAAGTTTTTTTAAAAATTAACACAGCATGTCCAAAATCAAAGGTATTAAAAATTATAACAGGAACCACATTATTACCCATTTGTCCTTAGATGTCTTTAAAACAACCCAGTGTGTTTTCTGTTCACCTATTACCAACAAGATCATTCATTAATCAAATTGAAGTATGTGTTCTAGTAGGATTATAAGAAGATATTTGAGGCTTTTTAACTCTTAAAGTCTCCACATAGACGCTGCAGGAGGATACTGGAAGCTTTGGTATATAGAAACTTTGGCGGTAAGACCATGAAACTTTTAGTCATACCTTTTCACATTTTTCTTCCTAATTATTGTGTGATGATGCTGTTGCAGTCTTACACAAAATTTAAATTATATAGTAGTGGTTGATAAGTGAAGAATACACATTAAAACAGTATCATTGAGCAAGAATTCATAGCACTGTGTGTGTGTGTGTGTGTGTGTGTGTGTGTGTGTGTGTGTGTGTGTGTGTGTGTGTTTGCAGGGTTTGAACTTAGGGCTTCAGACTTGCTATACAGGCACTCTGCTGCTTGAGCTACATTTCCTCACACATAAGATTTTTTTTTTGCACTGAAATTTTGCTTTATTAATTTGCATTGTGATACAGAAGAAGGGAGATGGTTTGTCTTTGATATATCTCAAAATGGCAATACTAGATGGCTTTTTCTACATGGTGCTTTTAAACCAGAGTTGAATGTATAGTCAGGTCCCCTTTTTCTTAACACTCCAAGAAACATTTTTTTCCCCTCTTGAACTTGATGTTGTTCTTAATAATCAGGGGGGTCTATGACTACATTATCTGATAAAGCAGTCAAAACCTAGTCAGTCCTTTTCTCTGTGAAGATTCATCTCCATTGTGGGTGGTTGTATGTGTTAGAATTGGCCTCATATTCGCTTATAACTTACTTTCCAAGGTCACTGATACTCCGTAAAACAAGAAACTGAAAAGGAATGAAAACTTAAGAGCTGTAAAACAACAGAAAGAGTTAGTGATAGGAAAATACTGGATATAAGAAGGCTTGCATTTAAATTTTTAGACTCGAGTATCCTATAAATAATGTTAAAACCTGCAGGATTGTGGTGATCATTTTTCAATAGTTCTTCTATTTTTTTTTTAAAAAGTAAGTTTTACATGACCAGAAGAAATAATAGATTACAAACTTTACCCATTCTCCTCAGATTTTTTCTTTCTAAAGAGAATTAGTACAAAAATTAATAGCATAATAAACTGCTTTTGCCCAAAGCAGTTTATAATATATAGCTCTATAATTCATTTGTCTGTAATCAAAGGGTATGGTTTGAAGGTGTGAAAACCTTGTCTGTGAAGTTTGGGGTGTTCTAGTTGGGCCTGTAGCTTGCTGGTAATCCAGCTTGTAGAATCTGGGTGTGTAGATGGTTAGCTTGTCCCCAAGATAATGTCTCATGAATCTCCCCATGATTTTAGGCTCTTGGTTTGTGTTTTTGCTTAAATATATATGAAAAATTTACCATTTTAATCTTTTTAGAAAATACAATTCAGTAACATTAAATATATTCACATTGTTTTGTAACCATAGCCACTAATGAACATTAGAACATTTTCTAGGGCTGGGAAGGTGGCTCAGTGGTAGAGCGCTTGCCTTGCATGCATGAGGCCCTGGGTTCAATTCCTCAGCACCACATAAGCAAAAAGAAAAAAGCCGGAAGTGCTGCTGTGGGTCAAGTGGTAGAGGGCTAGCCTTGAGCTGAAGTGAGGGACAGCACCTAGGCCCAGAGTTCAGGCCCCCCTCTCCCCCCAAAAAAATATATTTTCTAGCTGAAACTCTGTCCCACCTCATAATACTTGAGGCCCTAATCCCTTTTACTTGCTTTTAGGCTTCTAAAAGGAGATGGATATCAAGTTTCTGGGTTATGTCAGTTCTGTGGCATGATAGATAAGTTGTCACTTTAGACATCGAACATCACAACATAGCCATTTTATAATCATCTGAGAACCTACCCTCCATTGCTGTCCATCCTGGAGGATCTCAGAGCTGCAGGGAGAAGGAATCTGAGTCATTTAGTGTTCACCCCCAGATTCCCCATATGCATTTCCTTTCCAGTTTGCACCAGTCTTTTTTTAAATGCCCACATTTTCTGCCATGTACCATGGAAGTACTACTTTCCTTCTGGAAGGTTTTAGACTGAGACAAGTAGACTTCTTTCAACTGTGTGCTTGCTTTAGTATGGTTTTCTAGGTATTTGCTTCTCTATAAGACTTTTAATGAAAAGCTTTGTAAGAGAAAGCATCCTTATTGCAAATATCACTCACTGTTAGACAAATGGGTGAATTGAACTGAGCAAATGCTTAACATTTTTCACCCAAAGGCTTCTGAAAGACTATTACTAGAATAGTTTTGGTTTTGTCAGCTTGCTTTGGCTGCTATCTCTAGTAGTGACTGCCCATTGCCTTTATGTGCATTTCAAAGGGATTCTTTGATTCTGAGGATAAAAAATGAGAATATTGCTTATGTCTCTTCCTAGCTGCCTATTGATTTATCTTTAGAAGCAAGGAAATCCTTGCCCCAAAATCAAGTTTGAGGAGAGAGTATAACTACCCCAAACGTGTTAATTATCACCAAACACTATACACAAGAGAGTACACGGCTTTTTCCCCTTGATTCTTTGTGGATCCAGTATATATCCATTTTGTGAAAACCATTATCTGAAAAATGTGCATCTTTTGAGCCCAAACTATGGGATTAACTACTTGACTGGTAAGATATTCTTCTAAAAAGAGCCCTTCTAATTTTTTTGGCAGGTGCAACACAAACCTGTCAGAACTGAATTTTGCTCTGTAATGCCACAAAGAGAGATTGCTTCATTCATTATTTGTAATTAAGCTTCACAACAAATGTTCTGAACAAGCATTGATTGGAATTTTGTATATAACATGCATGTTAGAAAAATGTCTAAAATGTGGTTAGTGATAATTATACCTAAGCTCCAAGCTGACAGGTTATGTTAATTTTTTGTGTGCTTACCCTTCTGTTTGTATAAAAACAACGTACATTACTTGATAGAAAATGTCTTCTATAGGCTAGAGGCATGGCTCAAGTGGTAGAGTGCCAGACAAATAAGCATAAGACCCTGAGTTCAAACCTGGTGATGATGAGAAAATCTTTTTTTTTTTTTTTAAGGGAATTAAAATATTCAGTTACTTGGTTGTACTTACCTTTTGAAACCTTCTGTGTCTCTATCTTTTAATGATATCCTGCTATCATAATTCTGTCTCTGCCCTGGGGTTGGTGTACTGGGTAGGGCCTTGAAGTCCTCTGTAGTCAGGCTTATTCATAGGAGTTAGCTTCCCCCCTTCCCATATTGTTAATAATCTGAATGCTCTATGTGATTGACATCATTGGGTCGCTATTATTTTTTTTTAATTCCTAATTTTGCTGACTGTTAACCACTAATATCAGATAATGATGTCATTGCTAATATTGATAATGGTGTTTTTTTTTAAACTGTTGTACATTTATCTCGGTCTTTGCATTCTGATCCAACTTTCAAATTTCAGACTTTAATTTTTTGGAGGGGGGTATATGTAGGCATGCGCACCAGTATTGGGGCTTAAATTCAGGGACTGGGTACTGTCCCTTTTTTTTTTTTTTTTACTCTAGGCTGATGGCTTTTATCACTTGAGCCATATCTCTACTTCTGGCTTTTTGGTGGTTAGTTCAAGATAAGAGTCTCAGGGACTCTCCTGTCCAGACTGGCTTGAATTTAGATCCCCAGATCCCAGCCTCCTAAGTAGCTAGGATTATAGGTGTTAGCTACAAGCACCAGGCTCAGACTTTTAATTTTTTCAGATCTGAAGTGGGTTTACAGTATTATACCTTTGATCCCCATTTAAAATAGGATCTGGCTTTCATATAATAATGCCATTATAGCTCTACTTGAAATTTTCATGTCTATGAAAATTCCTAATACCTAAAATGAAGAGTTTTCTGGATCTTTGTAAGGTGTGATAGCATTTTGTATCATTAACAGTCCCTGAAGTTAGAATGCCTCCTGCACTTAAAAGTTGTTCCAGCATCTATAGAAAGTTGACAAATAGACGAAAGGAAGGTAATTTTGGGCAAAACTTCTGCTGAAGCTGCTATAACAAAAGAATGGTTGCTGAGCATTTCAGAAGGTTATCATGCAACTGCATTTTTCTTCCATTTACAGAGGAATAAAACTGGAAGAATTTCCTATGTGCCTGTTCGCGTAGATGCAAGGCTTACCACTCCATTTGCCTCTCCACAGAAGTCATTTTTTTCCTCTCAATCAGATTGAATGAATTTTTCCCCCACCCCTAGAGCTTATTTTTCCCTAACTTCAGGAGAGCTATTTCTCTGAGTAACATAGTGTATCTGTAGACATCAGAAATAAGTACAGACTCCCAGGTCCCTTCTTTCCAAATGTTTACCAGGATTTGAGGCTCTTTCCTGACATTACCACTAAGATGGTAATGAAATTATTTTGTTCATGCAGGCAGCAATGTTACATATCAGGATGATAAATAATGTGTGAAATGCTGTTTTGCTGATTTCAAGGGCACCAAAGTTAAGATTACCATTGCATCCATTTAGATGAAAACTAAGGGATTTGAGAAGAGACCTCAAAATACGTTTTTCATCAAAATTGTTAGACCTGTGGCCATCTTGGCCTGTCCTTCAGAGCTATTAATACTGAGCAGAGAAATGTGCTGTCACATAGTAGCTTTCAAAACAATTGGAGCATATTTTTTTTTCCCCTTGTGGTATCATTCCCAGGTTTCTAACACTCAGCTCTCTGCTCTTTTCTCTCCACAGAGTGAAAGGTTTATGTGTTCCATCACAATACATCTACAAGGAGCTGCTAAGTTTGTGTGTGTGTGTGTGTGTGTGTGTGTGTGTGTGTGTGTGTGTGCGCGCGCGTGTGTGCGTGTGTGTGCATGCACATGTGTGCATGTGTGCACTTGTCCTGGGGCTTGATCTCAGGGCCTACTGTCCCTGAACTTTTGTGCCCAAGGCTAAAGCTCTGCCACTTGAGCCATAGTTCTTTTCCACATTCTACTCTACACTTTTTTTTGGTGGTTAATTGGAGATAAAAATCACACAAACCCTTTTGCCTGGGCTGGCTTTCTTAGCCCCCCAGAGTAGCAAGGATTACAGGTTTGAGCCACTGGTGCCTGGCTGCTGCCAAGTTGTTTTTAAATGCATTATAAACGTTTCAAATGCCAGTGGCTCAAGTATGAATCAGAATTCTAACCAAGAAGCTCTTGGTATAACCTAATTTGTTACCCTTAGGAAAAAAAGCAAATTTGAAGTAGTCCTTCAATCTAAAGCAACTCTTGAGTTTCTTATAAAGTGTGTTGTGTATACCTTCATTAACTTTATTGAAAAAATTGATATGCAGAGCACAAATTGTAAAGAAAAAAAGCTTTCTGTACTTACTACATGAACATAATATGTGAGATAAAGCAAATAGCAGCAAAATAAAAGCAGAAAGTAAGATTTAGATGAGGTTGAGGGGGGGGTGAAAGTTTGCTTTTTTTTATTGGAGTAGGTAAGTTAGGAACCATTATTATTTCTAGTTAGAAAACCTAGTCATATATATTGAATGAAACCTGGCCCTACACTTCACTTTTTTTTTGTTTGTTTGTTTGGTTGTGGGGTCTCAACTCTGTCCTGGGTACTGTTCCTGGGCTCTTGAGCTCAAGGCTAGTAGCTTACCAGTTGAGGCACAGCGCCATTTCTGGCTTTTTCTGCTTATGTGGTGCTGAAACGAACCCAGGGCCTCATGCATGTGAGGCAAGCATTCTACCACTGAGCCACCTTCCCAGCCCCCATTTTTTTTTTTTTTTGTATTTAAAAATGTTGCAGTGTTTTACATTTTATTTTAAAAACAGTTGACAATCAGTCCAGTCAATAGTGATGTCCTTAAAATAGTTACATCTTCTTGCTAGTTGTCTTCACCTTCCTTTATCTTCTTTATTGCAAACTAGTTAAAAACTAGGGAAGAAAGATAAGACCTTTTACTTTAATTCTCATTAAGATCTTAATATAGAATGAATCCCTTGAGCTAAGCATACTTTATTCCCAGGAAGACACTACAGGTGTTAGGCTACAGTTTTCAGTGTTGTAGGCAGACTCCAGAGCCTGAAGGATTTTGAGGTTGTGTACCAGTTGTGGTATTTGAATTCAGGGCTTTGTGCTCTTGCTTGACTTTTTTGCTCAAACATGGGCACTTGACCACTTGAGCAATACCTTTACTTCCCTAAAGGATTTTATAATCTTATTTTTTATCATTACTATCTTTGAGTAGCTGTACAAAGGAGCTTCAATTCAACATGTCAGTTTATGAGCATAATATATCTTGATTGATGCTACCCTTTCATCATTCTCATCTCTCTCAGCCCCACCTCTTATCATTCCCAACCCTTCAATATTATTCCTACATCCATTTTCACATAGGTACATTGAATACTGTGACTGCACTTGTCCACCCTTTCTCTTCATCTATCCTCTCCCTTGACTCAACCACACTGACATTCCAAGTTCTATCTTCTTGGTATTCATTTCGGTCAGACTGTAAGATATTTGTTCTAAGGAGTTAGAACATTGGAAGTCTCCCCTGCAAATACCATACTTCAGTTAATACACTTGTGTATAAAATATATATATATATTTTATACATATACCTGCTATATATACCTGCTATATATATCTATTTGTAATTTATAAATAGATACATATATAAATATATTTTATATAGATATAGAAATATATTTATAATTTATACATAAATTATAAATATGTTTATAATCTAATTTATAAATCAGATCTCATTTATAAATATTTATATGAGAGAAAACATGCATCCTTTGTTGCTTGGAGCCTGACTTATTTCACTTACTATAATTTTTTCCAGGTCCTTTCATCTTTCTCTAATGATGTAATAGCATTCTTCCTCATGGATAAATAATGTATATCTTGTGTTTTCTTGATCAGTTTGCCCATTGAAGAGTATCTGGACTATTTCCGTAACTTGGCTATGCGAATAGTGTAACAGTGAATTTAAGTGCAGTATCTCCCTCTAGCCCTCCCTCTACCTTTCTTCTCTCTCTCTCTCTCTCTCTCTCTCTCTCTCTCTCTCTCTCTCTCTCTCTCTCTCCCCCCCCCCCTCATTTTCTCTCTTCTTTTTTAATGATGCTTTTAGTAGACATGTTGTTGAAAATCCTGGAATCTCAAATTTAACCCTTTAGGTACCCGGAGGAGATTGTAAGTTTGAACCTTTCCTGAAGGTGACCTGGTCAGATGAAAGAGCTGGAGTCTAAGCCTTAGTCTTGAAAATGCTGACAATGAACCAAAATAAGAAATAATTAATGTTCTAGAAGGACCTCACTATTTTTTTCAGTCCCCAAAAGTCCTATGTGGCTTTTAATTCAGACAAACCTCAATCAGAACAAACAAAGGCTAGACAAAATGCTTTTACATTTTTATTGAATGCCAGGCACCAATGGCTCAAGCCTGTAATATTAACTACTCAGGAGGCTGAGATCTAAGGATTGAAGCCACCCATGGAAGAAAAGTCTGTGAAACTCTAATCTCTAAGTTTTATTTTTTGTCAATCATAGGGCTTGAACTCTGGGCCTGGGCGCTATCCCTCAGCTCTTCAACTTAAGACTAGTGCTCGGCTGGGAAGGTGGCTCAGTGGTAGAGTGCTTGCCTTGCATGCATGAGGTCCTGGGTTCAATTCCTCAGCACCACATAAGCAAAAAGAAAAAAGCCGGAAGTGGCATGTGGCTCAAGTGGTAGAGCGCTAGTCTTGAGCTGAAGAGCTGAGGGACAGTGCTGGGCCCAGAGTTCAGGCCCCATGACCGGACCCCCCCAAAAAAAGACTAGTGCTCTACCACTTGAACCACAGTGCCACTTCTGGTTTCTGAGTGGTTTATTAGAGATTTCCTACCAGGGCTGGCTTTGACCTGTGATCCTCAGATCTCAGCCTCCTGAGTAGCTAGGATTACAGGTGAGAGCCACTGACACCTGACTAAATCTCTAATTAACTGGTAAATAAATGGTGTGGGCTCAAGTCCTACAAAGGCCATCCTTGAGTGAAAAAACTAAAGTGCCTAGGCCCTGAATTAAAGCCTCAGTGCAATAACCCCCCCCCAAATATTTATACACAGATATAAACACATATACACATATACATATATACACACACACACAACATTAGAGAACTCTAGATCTTATACCAATAGTTGGAGAGAGGAGATTCCTGCACCCAAGAGCCACTTTTATTCCAAGGGCAGTTGAATTTTCTTGAAAAACAGCTCAGCTATGCTTTCGATAGTTGTGTGAGGCTGTGGCTATGGAAGTCAAAGAATAGGGCTGGCCAAAGTTGGGGTTGATAATTACCCTCACACTTGAAGCTGGAATCCTAGAGTTACAGCCTCAGGATAAAAGTAAACTGGTTTCATAAGAACTGCGTGGACCAGAAATTTAAGTTTTGATTCTGGATTAAGGTAGACTCAGAGTACTTGGCTAGAGAAAACAGAATTTTCTGGAGCTAGATACTATCATTCTACGTCACAAGTTGTTCTATAAATAAAAGTTCAAATGCGGTAACCACACAAAGACAGCTAGGTACATGAAGTTAAGCGGTTCCTTGAGTGTAAATGAATAGAAATAACAAAACAAAAAAGGACTTTTCAGATACTTCAAGTATCAGAATTATAAGCTTAGCTATAAACCATAGCCATGCTGAAAGAAGTAAAACCTAAGCTTATAATTCTTTGCCAGGAGGCCAGGAAAAGTGGCTTTTCTTTTGACGATTCAAAGGGTAAGTGAAAAACTCACAAATAATGGTATCGTAATGCATTTGAAATTTAGGTGAAATGACAGTTTCTTAGGAAAACAACTTTTCTGCAGCTGACTGAGGAAGAAGAAAATATGAACAATTGAATCAGTGGCAGAGTCTTCATAAAAAAGGAATTTGAGGTTCAGATAGCTTCACTGAAAGCACTCAATAATTAAATAATTTCAGACTTCCATGAACTCTGAAGAAAAAAACTAACTATATAACCTTATTGCAATCTCAATCCTGAGCAAAAATCATTTTAAATAAAAGTAAAATGAAGCCAGCAATTCATTAGAAGCGTGATATACCTTGAATGTGTTAGGTTCGTATAAGGAATATAAAATTGGTTTAACCAGAAAATATCAGTAAGTAGTCACATATACCAAATTTTTAAAAATGTCAGCAGATAGAAAACATTTTTACATGCTGGAATTTTTTTTAATATAGCAATTTATAAAATAAAATCTCAGTAAACCAAGAATGGAATTTAAATCTGGTAAGTGTTTGTAAAAGGCCTAATCAAAATCTGGTACTAGGTAACTTGAGGGAATAGATGGGGTTGGGAGAGAGGAGAAAGAATGATAAAGCGGCGACATTGATCAAGATGCATTGTACTCATAAATGGATGTGTTGAGTTGAATGTCCTTTGTAAAACTACTTAAAGATGACAAAAAAAAGTATCAAAAAGTAAATTACAAAAAAGAAAAGCCTGAGCAAACATTTGTGTTTACTTATGACAAGTTAACTTTCCCTTTAAATTCTAAAAGAAGACAGGATGCTACATTACTTATATTGATTTTTGTTACAGATTCCAAGGCAATGCAGAAAGGCAAGCAAATGGTAAAGTATGCAGAGATTGAAAGGGAGAATTATGGTTGCCATTTGCTTGTGATTGTGTAGGTGGAAAATGTCTAGAATCTAACAGCAAATAATTCTAATAAAGAGTATTTTTATATTGCTGTATATCAGCAACAACATCTAAATATGAAAATGAAAAGGTAGCATCAAAGAAACAAGAAAAGTTAGTGAGCACTGTGTACAAATATAGATTACTGTTAAAGTTGCAGGAGTAATGAAATTTTAAATAACTTCTGTTATGATGGCTGTATTAAAACAGAATCTTAAAAGAAGAAGCTAGCCTTGTGGATTTCTGAAGGAGGACTATTTGTATTTTGGGGTTGTGACTGTCATGTAGGAAGAGCAATAGAGAACCCAGTGTGGTTGGAATGAGGTCCTGGGAAGACAGGAGGGGTAATAGGCCTAAGGTTTGATGACCAACCTGGAGATCATGAAGAACTTTGGAAGCTACTGCCAAGACTTTGGCTTTCACTGTTGTGGAAGGGTGGTGAGCAGTGAAATAACCTTGCATGAATCTTAGCATGATTGCTTTGTTTCTTGGTGATGAAGAGATTTTGGTACAGCAGGGGCTAATATGCGAACGTGGAGAAATAGGAATGACTAATTTGTAATCTCTGCCAAAAGGTGGAGAGAACTGTTTCAAGGTGGTAGCAGAGAAGATGGGAATCGTGGGATTCTGGGTATATTTGAAAGAAATAGCTGATAAGATTTGTTCATTGACTGAAAGTCAATGTGAGGAAAGTAGAGGAAGAGACTTAGACGTTTAAGCTTCAATGACTGGAAGAGTAGATTACCACATTTAGGGTGTTAAAAAGCAGCAAGTGAGTAGGCTTTAGTAGGAAGATCAGAAGTTTAATTGACATGTCTAGATGTCAAATGGAGAAAACAGTTGGATAAAAGTTTTTGGCTGTCAATAGAAAAATCTGGACTAGATATATACATTTGGGAGTTGTTGTCATTAGAACTTATTTATTACCATGGAACTCAGTGCCACCAATCCAGGGGATGTGTCTAGAGAAGCAGGCCAATGTTATGCCATGGGAGATCATGTAGAGAGGATGCAACTACAAGCCATAGAGTAGGTGATGGTCTTCATAACACATATAAACCACCACAGTGCTATAAATCAGTCAGAAGAACAGACAACGCAGAGGCAAAACAAAAGAGAAGTCATGAACAGACTCTTCCCATGGCAAAAAAAAAAAAAAAAGGAGAAAGTACATAAATTGATTGTAGTGATCAGGGAAGGTAAAATACTAACAAATTGTCATGCACTGCTGGTGAAGCATGACAATTGTTGC
Source organism: Dipodomys merriami (assembly GCF_024711535.1). Lineage (NCBI taxonomy): Eukaryota > Metazoa > Chordata > Mammalia > Rodentia > Heteromyidae > Dipodomys > Dipodomys merriami. Next base: position 26,401,659 of record NW_027202715.1, read on the forward strand.
AACTGCTTTGAAAATGATTTTGCATTCATTACCTCATTAAGTTAGAAATACTCCTTCTTTATGACCCAGCATTTCCTCTCTGGAGTGTATATCATACTGTGTGCATATGTGTGCCAGATATGTCGATGTTCTCTGTCCCCTTGATCGTGAAGTCTAAAACTAGAAATGGCCCAGTCCTGTCATCAGCAGAGAGGATCACTTGCAGCATACTCATTCAATTGAATATCATGAAGGAATAAAAATATAAGTCACAGTTTCACTCACATAACAGATTCATTTAAAAGAAGCTAGATTAAAAAAATAAATACAAAGCCAAGCAAAATTATTGGCAAATAAATATAAAGCCAATAGGAAAATTAGGAGAAAAGATTCCGGATGTTGGTTAGTCTTTAGGGTTTTGGAGGCACTGTGATCAGGATGGGACTTTGAGGAGCTGGTATGTTATATTTCATCATTTGGGTGATAGTCACTTGGGAGGATTGTAACGTATGGTATTCTACATTTTGCAACCTCTTAAACATCTTTATTAAGGCTGTCTAATTTAACTTCTGCGTCACAATACTCAGATTCATGTATTCCTGATTTGTCAGTTTCTTAATGATGTCCTCTGTACTTAGTTATTCTGCTCAGCCTCAGGCTTCATCGAGGACAGACAGTCTACACGAAGTGAAGAGGGTATGATTTTCCAGTCAGTATTTGCACATACAAGGCTATAGAAGATGCTCTGAATTGGAACGGGGTCTATCCTGGTCCTAGCCCTTCCTAGAGCTTGCAGTCGTGAACAAGTAATTCTGAGTACACTCAGGTGTTTTTTGAGGGTGGGAGCAAATGCCAAAGATAAGGAGAAAGGCTTTGAAGTTAGAGACCACAGTATGAACCTTGGACTTACCCTTTACTGGTGAGACTGGTTACCTAACCTCTCAAATGTTTGGTTTCATTTCATGTATAATGCAGGTGATAATAGTATCTGCTATAGAGTTATGACTAAGTGAATCGATGCATAAAAAGTGCTCAAGACATGTGACAAGCTGCTTTTAGAAATAACTGATGAAAAAGATAAAAGTACCATGAAATAGACATTAAAATTCACACCAACAACAATGTGCTTGTCACAGCTTGAGGAGGAGTGTGCCTTAAGCTGAGGGCATGTGGGAAGACACTTTGCAAGTCTTTTGAGCCATTTTACTAGTAACTTGAGAGGAGGGACTCAGGCCCTGTAGCTGAGGTGCAGCATGAGCGGGTGTGGGGTTGAAATAATGTCACAGCTTCTGTTAGAGTGGGCTCCTGTGACAAGCAGGCATTGTCAAAATTACAGACCTCTAGCCTTAGTGGTCTCCATAAGTATTGTGCCAGAATGATGATGACTTTTATTTTTTAACAATGAGTCTTTGGAAAAAGGAATGAAATATGTCTTAAAGGCCATTGCAGCCACTCCCTGCCTAGACATTGTCTCCCCCCTTCCCCCGCCCTCCCACCCCTCGGCTTGGTGCCTGAAGTCATTTATGTTTGCAAACCTTGGACTGTCACTTGGACCAACTGAAACAAGCTTGGCAGTTTGCCTAGGGACTTAAATGCTATTCTAATGACTTTGGGTCTAGTCTGTATGGAGTAGTGAGGCACTTTGAGGCTTTGAGTAGGGCTTTGTAGTACTAGAATTTGTCTGCTGGGATTATCCACTTTCATTTCTTATGAAGAGGAATAAATGGCCTCAACTAGACTGGGCCAGAAGCGCAGGAAGGAGAGGGTGTTTGACAGTTGTTATGGAGGCTGACTTCATGTAATTGATAAACTGAAGAGATGGAAGGTGTTGAGCAAGAATAACTCCCAGTCACAGCAGGAAGGAAGTGGGAATTAGAGTGGGCTCAAATGAGTGGTGATTCAGACATTGAGGAGGGAGTCTTGAGTTACTACTCAGTAGCCGTTAAAAAGTTGATTCTTCAGAGATGCTTGATATTTTGTGAAATACCTTTTGACATTTTTCAGACATTAAGACCTGATCCTAGTTTTTGACGATCCAATGACTTAATGCATTTATTATGCAAGCTTTTACATGGAGCCACGCAGCCAGGCTCCATGTAGTTGTCCATTAACCAAGAATAGTGGGACATGGGTGATACACAAGAGTATTAGTGTTGACTGGATAATGCCAAAGTGGAGGCATCTTGGGTACATTGTCAAATTGTTTTAGGAAAGCGGGTCCTGGGGCTGGCAGTCAGAAGGTTTGCCTCACTTGGTTAGGGCTGGCTGGATGACAAGCCCAGACCTGCAGGATGTATACTTGGCAAAGTTCCCTGTGTGTTGGGTGGGAGGGCTGGCTCACCTGCCTGTGTGCCTGCATGTGCACCTGCCATGGCTGTTGGCAGTGGTTCTCCCATGTGAGTGATTTCAACACCTCTACCTGCCTGAGAGAATTTTGCTGGGAATAAAATGTCATTTGGTGTATGGTTCTTGAATCTCTTATATAAGAGACCTGGCTCATTGAAAAGGTCCCAGAAAGCCTTTGTAACTTGTCATGACCATTATTGATAGTAAACTTTTTTTTTTTTTGGCTCATGTGCTTGAGATAAAATTTATGCCACATTTGCGTTCTTTAGGGGGATATAGGTATTTTGCTCTATGCCATCAGTGATAAAATAAGAAAATGCTTAGCTAAGAGTCTAAAATTGTTCTGCTTCACAGTTGTATCTTTGCTGTGGCTTCTTCAGTTATACTACCTTTTTTCATACTGAATCCCAAGAAGCAAACCTTTGTTCCTGTGCCCCTAATACTAGGGAGATATCTGTTACATAATATCATTCTAGTTGTACACGAATTTTTTTGTTATTGTTAGTGTTAACTATATATGACATAGCTAAGGATTTTTAAAACTATTCTATAATTTTTGAGGTTGTTTTTACAAAAAGTACTATGTATAAACTCTGGATTTTGAAAAACTTTCATTATGTTTATGCATTATATATATATATATATATATGGCAAACACGAGTTTATTTTAAACATAGAATTTGCTTAATTATTTGCTTCTTAGTTTGAATTTTAGTTTAGGATTTCTGACTTTATTAGAAGATTTGATAGTATTTACAAGGCAGTTTAAGACCTCGCCTTAGAAATGTAAAATCAAGCCACACTGAAAATGAGCAACAGAGAAAAAATTGGAATTTACTTCTGATAATTGTTATGGTTGGCCTATGCCAGTTTCATAGGAGAGTTTTCTGACTTGGGTGTCATAAGCTATATCTTCTAAATAAACAAGTGGACTCTGGGTGTTGGTTCAAGCACTTTGGGGGCCAGATTGCTTAGATTTACATGGAGCAAATGGACACCTGGAATGAGACACTTGGACTCAAATACATCTTCAATTCCAAGTCCCCCCCCCATTTGAGAATATTTGTGTATGCTTAATAAGTATTTTGGGGATGTGACTTAGGTCTAAACATGAAATTCAATTTATTGAAGTGTCATATATATATAAATATAAATATATATACCTATATATGTATATATATATATATATAGAGAGAGAGAGAGAGAGAGAGAGAGAGAGCGAGAGAGCGTTATGCACACATAGCCTGAAGGTTATTGAATACAACAGTATCTATACTTTTACTGTGACCATCATATGAAGTCTGGTGAGAAACTTTCTGCCTGGATTATGTTGTTGCTCAGATAGTTGCAGAATATGGAGCATTTTTTAAAAAAAAATTAGCGATGCTCTACTGTATTTATTTAAAACAATTTCTCCATTTTTTTTCTCAGACACATTTTTGTGAGGTAAATGCCATGATTATTCTTCCCGATCCCTACTCCCATGTCTGCCTCTTCCCTGGCTCATCTTAACCTTCATTTAATTATTTTGAGGATTTGAGGTATTTCTGTATTTTACTACTTTTTTTTTTCTTGGTGATTTCTTTAGAAAAGAAATTGTGTTCAGAAGCTTCAAACCTGCTTCTAAATTTGCTTGTCACCTGAGAGGTGACAGAACAGAGCAGACAACAGGACTATTTCAGTGATCTCTTGTGGATGATGAAAACAGCATCTTTAGCAGATATAGACTTAGGTCTCGGGATGGCTTTATCTTCCAAATAGGCTAGTGTAACCCAGGGACCGTGCTTGAATCTTGATAACAACTGCCTTTTCTTGAGAAGAAAAAGCCTCCTGAATTGGGAACTCCTGTAGGTTTTGCTCAATCTGCAGTCTTAAAGGAAATGCCTAGTAGATATTGACAGATTAGACCATGTGTCTAAATACGACTTGTTTGCATGCAAGCCTGTGAGAGCCTCACTGTTCTTATATTCTTTTCCTGTAGTGAATACCGTAAGCATGTTTCAATATTGAATTATATCCTTTGTTTTAACTCACCTGGCAAACAGTTTAAAGATTTTCAGACTCGAGTTTATTTTTTTAAACTAGGAGAGGTGCCTAGTGTTAGTAAACTGTATTAGGGCATGGATGGTCTCTGAACTATAGATTTTATCTTCCACTGGCATAGTACATACATCAGAACACTCCCAACAAATGCTTGTTGAATAAAATGTTATATGATTATGTTTTTGCTAGCTTTCCTCATGAGCATGGCATTATTTGTTCCATTGGGGTCTCTGTGTGGCATATGGGAACTCTTCTTGCTTTCTGGTGCTCAGGTCTTGGTTCTCTTCCTTTCTGGTTCTCGGTTCTTATCCTTGCTTCTTAGTCTACAGAACCTGAGTTTTTAAATAGACTTTTCCCTGTAAGCAAGTCTTCAGGTCTGCTTTGTTTTTGTTTTCTGGGTCCCTGCAAGGTTGACCAGCTTTTTTTTTTTTTTAAATTAGGTGTACAACAAAAACAGCATCTGTTTACTCAACATTTCTAGAAGACTCTTATCAGATTTTAAGCTTCTTCTTATAAAGCCAAGTGTATATTTTCAGAGCAGTGGATCAAGTCAACCCTGGAGGGAGAGATAGATTTGGCCATTTTGAGGCTGACTAAGTCTGGTGAAGGCCAAGCTTTCTCCATTGTCCTTTGTACCCCTTGGAGTGTATAGACAGAGACAAAGATGCAGCAACTGCCCTCTCACCCCTCAGACAGGCACACATTGCTGTTTTCTCCTGTGCTTAATCATCTTACTTGCAAATGCCAAGGGTGTGCTAGGTTACTAGTGAGTGTTAGTGTCTGGAGACAATTTCTCTTGGGTTTGCTCAGGTACAGTGGATGAGACCTTGTCTGGGGCTCTGAGCCTGTTATGGCTTCAAATGCTACCACTTTCTGACTGTATTGCCATGGTCCAGTGGCCTCTGTAGTCATATATAGAAAGGAGGTAATTGTGCCTCATAATGCATGTTCAGAGCCTCATGCCCAAAAATGATTGCCCAAAGAAATGGTTTTGAAGATTAACCTTTGTATGCTGTTTGTTTTTGTCTGGGTACTAGGGCTTGAACTCAGGGCCTGGGCCTTGCCCCTTAGAGTTTTTTTTCACTCAAGCTAGTATTCTACCATTTGTGCCACAGCTCCACTTGTAGCTTTTTAGTGGTGAAATGGAGCTAAGAGTCTTATAGACTTTCCTTCCCTGGGCTGGCTTGAAACCACCACTGGGCCTGGCACGTCATTAATTCTTATTTGCTTTTACTTTGTCTCTTTCTCCTGGGTTCTGAGACATCAGGCGAGCCCTTCTTTAGATCTGTGAGATCTCTCAGCTGAGAATATTTGAAATAATACATGGTTATTAATGAGAACCATGGGTAGCCCTTGCCCATGGGGTTTCTTTTATTTAAATGTTGAAGGTTGGAATAAGTCTTTTAAAATTTTGGCTTGTAACAACATCATAACTTTATATTTTAATTACACAAATAAGTGTTGCTCCATGGTTTTAAAGAAGGATGTACAAAGTGTGATGTACAATTTTATTAATCGGGGAAAATCAGTGGTGATGTTTTTGCCTCAGTATGCTTTCTTGCATGATGGGAGATAGTTTAGTAATTCTGAATAATTCACTTGGTATATTTTGTGATGTGACATCTCTTTCTCTTTTGCAAACATAACAGAAGTCTGAATAAACTTCACTTAATAAACATGGTGTGACATTTCTATTTATAGAATATGCCTTAATTTGTATTCTCACGGCATACAACTCAAAAGAGGCCAGAACATTTATGCTGGAAAATAAGTTTCCTTCCCTACCTCCTTCCCTACCCTCCTTATTCTTTCTTTATAGAAACAACTGCTCATTTCTTTTAAAATTGAAATCAGTGTTTAATTATGGTTTGATATTACTTGAATTTGTTTTATGACTTATAGCTATAAGGAACCTATTAGGAGTGGGCTCCCAGTACTCAATTGCATTATGAGCAGATGTAAGTAATATCACTTTTGTGGTGAGGCCTCCTAACCAATGTCTTCACCTTTGATCCAGTGTCTGTATGGCTTTTGAGCTTGTTAATTTCCATGTCTGTGTTCTCCTTTTCTAGTTGCAGCATGAGAAAGCTGAACTGGAGCAGCATCTGGAACAGGAGCAGGAATTTCAGGTCAACAAACTGATGAAAAAGATTAAAAAACTGGAGAATGATACCATTTCCAAACAACTTACATTAGAGCAGGTAAGCCCGGTGAGCTCTCCTTGGATGCTGCTTTCGCCTGACAGCTGTAAGATTCCCTGTGGAATATGAATGGACAGTGTGTTTCAGCTTGTTTTCCCACAGTGGAGACTTCATTTTTCAAGTAATCATTGGCAAGTTTACATACTCTGCTCATTCTCTCTTGTACTTTCTTTCTCTCTGCCCACATTTAATTAAGTTTAGGAGATAGGTGGTGATACTCTGATTTATAGTCAGGCTCTTTTTTACAAAGGGTGAAGAATGTATTTAACCAACAAGAGCCTTTCTGTAATGAAAGTTCCTGAGATGAAGTGGGTATGGACCTAAAAAGCTTCTTTCAAAGGTTCTTCAAAATATGCAATCTATGATTTTCTTCTTTGAGTTATTAGCAATCTTTTTTTTTTTTTTTTTCTGGTCCTGGGCTTGAACTTAGTCTATGCACTGTCCCTGAGCTTCTTCTGCTCAAGGCAAGTGCTCTACCACTTGAGCCAGCCTTTTCTGACTATTTTATTGGAGATAAGAGTCTCATGGATTTTGCTGCATGGGCTGGCTTCGAATTGCAATCCTTAGATCTCAGCCTCCTGAGTAGCTAGGACTATAGGCATGCGCCACTGGTGTCTAGCTGAGTTACTAGCAATCTTATGTGAAGAGCATCTTTACCCAGCTAACCTTGTTGATGCTGATATGGCGCCACAAACTTGGTAACTCATCCTGGGTAAACCACAGACTTGATTAACTTCTCTAGGCCCAAGTTCTCTATTTATAAACAGAGCAGAATGAACTAAAATGGGAAAAGGCAAACTAGAGGAACAACAAGTGGAAGAGAGCAATAACACATAATTGTTTTGTCTGAAGCCCTTGGAAGCCATTTGTATAGATCAGAGATGTTACCTTAGAAGTCTGTGCTGGTCCTTGTACTCCACCACACAGAACTGTGGGCAGTCATTATCCCTCCGTCCACTTGGTTGGTTAGAATGCAATCCCTGCCCTCGTGCCTCTAATGTCCTTTTCTACTCTAGTACGCCGAAACTGTATTCTGTAGTAAATTATAAGAAGCTATCTATAATGTACAGATATTTGGATTGCCATGCAAAATTCAGTCAATTGATCTTTGTCTTATAGATCTTAATTGATGATTTGTCTAAGCTTTTCATGCACCTTTGTTAGATTACTCTCAAATTCTGGGTCATTGCTATGTGTCTGCCAAGTTCATCAATTGCTCTCAGCACTCCTGAGAGCAGTTTTTACTTGAGTGTGAAACTGATGGAAAAGTAGGTCTGAGGGGAAGTTAAGGTTTGTTTTCAAATAATACTGATTTTTTTTTTGTTATTTTTGTCTCATATAGACAAAGCTCTCAAAGTGGGGAATGTTACTAGGTTTTCTAAGAAAGCCTTCATCTCTTCCAGGTAAATTGGGAAAATAGTTGTTTTCAAGGGTTGATGAGATAGATAAGGATATATATGGAGAGAGATCTCTCTATACATATTCATATTCATCTCCAGTGCAATTTATCGTTAACCTTCAGCTTTATTGGTGAACCTTTTGCATCTTTCAAATCTATTTGCATCTTTTTAATCTATTTTTAAGCTGGACTTAAAAGTATTTTGTTCCAATGTTGACCTGCTTAATTCTCAAGTCGCTCCTGTTGTATCCAAGTTGAAGCTTTGAGGATTCTTGTCTAAGTCCCTCACAGGTACTTGAATTGATGTTTGCTCTTCAAGATCTAATTAAGTGGCCAAGTCAAATTCTCACAGTAGTTGGTGTAGTGAGCACTTTGTCATGCCACAGTATTTACAATACTGTTGACAATTTTACGCAGCTTTTGTCTTGTATTTCTTCATAGGCCCCAGTGGGGCCTGGAGACTGAGGCCTTGACCCCCAGGCTTTCACTGTGGCCACAAGGTGGAAGTAGTGAGCTAGTATCAGAAGGGTGGCCTGATTTCATAGACCATCTGAGGGAAGGGAGGGAAGGAAAGAAGGGATCAGCTGCTTCCCTCTAATACTTAATAAAGTCTATAGACTTTATTAAAGTAACCCCGTTAAAATAAAGGTAAAAGCCTACATTCTGTATATCAAGTTAATCACTTGCTGATCTTTCAAGCTTATTTCAGATCTTGGTAATTAAAGAGGACTGCTGTAATGGAACATGTGCATTGCAAGGCTTCGTGAAAGACTTCAGCCTCAGATCCACTATATAAAGCCCATATTTTAATTTGAACAGAAATTTCATACTGTCATAAAATTGACCTCCTCCCCTTTTGTTTTGGCTACATCCTGGATGATTTGGAATCTTACTGTATGTTTTGTTTAACTGTAAATAATTTTAGTCAGTGATAAGGAGAAGTGTTTGGGTATTTTTTCTTTAGAAATAAATCTGTGTTCCCATAACCACCTCCTTGGTCATGTCTTGAGATTATCTAATTTATATAATATGTCAAGGATTATACTACATTAAATAATACATTTTGCCTTTATACTATGTATTATTGCCAGGAGAGCAAAGACATTACTATGATTCAGATGTAGTTTGTGACTTTGTTCTTCTAAGTATACTATCTATAAACTCTTTGAAGGCAATTACTGTGTCTCTCTCATTTCCATATTGTTTCCTGATTTTTCTTGGGATACTTTTAAGTATCAGCTGTTTAAAATATAAATTCATTGTATTTTAGTACAGAATTGTGCAACTATCACTACCATCAATTTTAGAATATTTTCATGACCTCAAAAGGAAACTCTGCTTTCCACCTATGTCCCCTATTCCCTAAGAAAGTTCTACTCTACCTTCTGTGCCTACTCTGCACATTTTATCTGAGCAGAATTCACAATGTGTGGTCTTTTGTCATTGCCTTCCTTCATTTAGTGTAATATTTTCATCCATATTGCAGTATGTACCCACATTATCTTTTTTTCTTCTAGCCAAATAATTTCCCACCATATGGATATACCACATTTTATTTATCTACTCATCATCTGGTCACATTTAGCTTGTCTCTACTTTTTGATTCTTATGAATATTGGTGCTGTGAACGTAAGTCTTTCATTTGTTGTGAAATTGCTAGGTCACACAGTAACTTTACTATTGTACAACAGTATTTTTAAAATAATTCATATTTTGGGGCTGGGAAGGTAGCTCAGTGGTAGAGCGCTTACCTTGCATGTATGAGGCCCTGGGTTCGATTCCTCAGCACCACATAAGCAAAAAGAAAAAAGCCAGAAGTGGCGCTGTGGCTCAAGTGGTAGAGCGCTAGCCTTGAGCTGAAGCGCTGAGGAACAGCGCCCAGGCCCAGAGTTCAGGTCCCACAACCGGACCAAAAAAAAAAAAATTCATATTTTGTATTTAGTGGGTTGAACCTACAAAAGGAGTAAGGCAAGATCTTTTGCCAGAAATTGGCTATATGAATTGGCCTTCAGAGTCAGTGTTGGGGTTCCTTCCTCAGTAGGTCCCAGTTAAACTCATGCTAGAGGGCCCTTCTTATAAGTTTTTCTCACTGAAAGTCAGGCTTTGGATGTAGACAATGAGTTCAATAGCATTATTATTCTCTTAGACTCAAATCTGGCAGTCTTCAAATAGGAAAGATTAACAGCTTCTTGGTAAAGGATCTTGGCTTTGAGTGGTTCTGTTGGTGTGTATGGCAGTATGGGAGGAAAGGCCACAGTGTTGAGATTAACTTTGGCCTCAGACCCTAGTGGTGCAACGGGTAGGGGAAAAATCATGCTGAAGTCCTTGAATATGGACATTAGTTCTTCTTCTGGACATTTTCATACTTTATTACAGATTATTACAGAGGAGGATCCTTGATGTGGGTCTTGGTTCTGAGAGCTAGCCAAGTTTGGACTGTGCATGGCCCGCCCCTTTCTCAGACATGGAAACCCAGAAAGGCAACAGGAGCTTTCTCAAGTCACAAAGGTAGTGATGGGCAGACACAGGCCATCGTTCTCAGACTCAGGGAAGACCTAGCCTTTGTGAGACAGTCAACACCATCTTTTATACTTGAGGGAACGCTAGTTCTTCCCTGTTCAGACAGCCTGCTTAATGCATTTTAGTTAGCTTCGGAGGATTTACTCAGCATTCTACATGCTCACTGCCCAAAGTCAGTTAATAAGAAGGTGTAAGAAAGCATATTGAGAATATTACAAAATTATGAGGTCTTATAGCTCAAGTATTAATCCAATAAACTGGATTAATCTAGTCAGCATGTTGCCATGCTGTGAGGGACATTATAAACAAATAGGTGGTCATTCTTGTGAACCCATAATGGAAGTTTTTTCTTCAAACAGCTGGTCACTATATTGGGTATCATATTTTCTTACGCAGTAAGAAAGCATTTAAAACTTGGAATTTGCTTTTTTGTGTTAGGGAGTGATTTCTCATGGTTTCCCTTATTTGCAATATATGTCGGAGACAAGCAGAAATGGTCAGATAAGTTGATGTTAAGCAAAATGAACCCCCAAGTTAAGGACTCAAATGTGATTTTCTTTCTTGCTATTGTGTCTAACATATTTATAAGATAGTTCTGTGTTGCTTTGTATGCCCCTCCCCCATGGTATAACCCTGTTTTCACTGTATTTGATGTTGGTATAATTTGTGGAGAGGAAGGGGAAAAACAAATTGTTTAAATAGGGATACAGGTGGACCCATTGCAACGATGAGATGTACAAGACGTTATGTCGAAAACGAACTATACATCTTTGGCTCTGGGGGAGGAGTGGTGAGGGGAGGAGATGAGAAGGGATGGGAAGGGGAAACAAAGGAGGAGGCAACAATGCTTGATAAGAAATGCACTCATTACCCTGCCCTTGTAATTGTAACCCCTCTGTACAGTGTTTTCACAATAAAATACTTACTTAAAAAATTTTTTAAAAAGTGAACTTGAACCCCAGCGTTTTCTGGCTTTCTTCTGTATTCCCACCAATATGCCTTTTTGCTATGTGCTGCAGCCTTATCAGACTTGAACTCAATTCTGGACTTCAAGCCTCCAAAAAACTCTTGAGCTAAGTAAACTTCTTTGTTACTACCAAGCTTTAGAAATTTTGTAATAATAAAGTGGACCGAGGAAAGAAGAAAACAGCGACCATAAAGTGTACAGACTAGACACTTAATCATTACTTAACACTACAGTGAAAAAGGAGCATAGTAGAATTAGTGGTGCCATGTGGTTCAGCTAACACTTAGCAGAGTTGCCCACTATGTGCTACATGCCTCCTTTCCTTCCTGTAGTCGGCCCAGTGTTACTTTTTCAGTTATTCATACAATTTGGGGTGTATTCTTTTATCTAAGTTGTCTCTCCTTTTCCAAAGCATTAAAGCCCACGTGTAAAAGTAGGATTCAGGATTGGTCAGGTACTTCCATTTCATTTGCATCCATTTGTAATGACAAAGACTTAGCACATGTAATCTTTTTTTTTGTCCGGTCGTGGTGCCTGAACTCTGGGCCTGTGCGCTGTCCCTCAACTCTTTAGCTCAAGGCTAGCACTCTACCACTTGAGCCACAGCGCCACTTCCGGCTTTTTTCTTTTTGCTTATGTGGTGCTGAGGAATTGAACCCAGGGCCTCAGGCATGCAAGGCAAGCGCTCTACCACTGAGCCACCTTCCCAGCCAGCACATGTAATCTTAAGAAAATTTACCTGGAGGTTTTATCTCAGCAAGAGCACAAATAATTAATAGGCAGATGAATTGAACAGTTTTTGAAAGAAGAACAAATGATTAATGAATATATGAAGAAATGTTCAATATCCTTAGCCATAAAGGAAACACAGATCAGAATGTCATTGGGATTTCATCTCACCCAGTTAAAATAGCCATCATTAAGGAAACAACAAAGGCTGGTGACAATGTGGGAAGAGAAGGGACCCTTATGCCCTGTTAGTGGGAATTAGTACAGTCACTATGGAAATATCCTCTCTCCTATGGAAGGTCTTTTTGAAAATTTTTTTAAAGTAATAAAAAACAACCCCTAAAACTACTATCTAGTCCTGTCACACTACTCCTGGGTATATGTCTGAAGGATGTAAGTCAGTCTACAGTCAAAACACCTGTACATTCATGTTTATTGCAGCATAGTTCACACTAGCTAACATACAGCATTGGTTTAGGTACCCATTCATGAAAGAATAGATAAAGAAAATATGGCATATAGACACAATAAATTATTATTCAGCCATAAAGAATGAAAATATGTCGTTTTCAAGAAAATAGATGGAACTAACGATCCTCTTTGATAAGACAAATAAGTTAGACTGAGAAAGACAACCCTTGTTTTCTCCCCGATATGTATAATTTAGTCCTTGAAGATGAATATCAAAAACAAATTCTGTTTATGGGCGGGTACCTGCAAGAGGCAGAGGATGATAGGAGAGGGGTGATTGGGGGGGGGAACTTTCACATATGCATGAAAATAGAACAGTTAAACCTGTTGAAATTTTTATTTGTTTATTTATTTTCCTGGTTGTGGTGCTTGAACTCTGGGCCTGGGTGCTGTCCCTGAGCTCTAGGTGAGTGCTCTCACCTTGGAATTGGAGATAAGAGTCTCACAAACTTTCCTGCCTGGACTGGCTTTGAACCGTGATCCTTAGATCTCATCTCCTGAGTAGCTAGAATTACAGGTGTGAGCCACCGGCATCTGGCTTCTGTTGAAATTATGTTAAGAAGAGGGGAAAGGGAGATGAAGGGGAGTCATGGAGTGAATTTGATCTGGATATATTGTATACATGTATAGAATATCACAATGAACCCCTTTGTACACTCTGCCCTTTTTAAAATATGCTAATGAAATATAGAAAAGTTCTATCTATAAGATGGGTGACTGGGGCTTGACCTTTTGTGAAGCAGGATTATTGAAGTCAAAACTTCACACCAAGAAATAAATGCCCATATTAATCTAATGTACTGATTCTTTTTTTGGCACATCATTGAAATTTATTTTTTATTGTGAAAATACAGAGTGGTTACAATTACATGGGCAAGATAATGAGTACATTTCTTATCAAGCATTGTAGCCTCCTCCTTTGTTTCCCCTTCCCATCCCTTCCCATCCTCCCCCCCCGTCCCCTCCCCCAAACACGCCCCCCCCCATCCAAAGTTGTAAAGTTCGTTTTTGACATATGACTTGTACATCTCATTGTTGCAATGGGTCCACCTGTATCCCTATTTAAACAATTTGTTCTTTCCCCTTCCCCTCCACAAATTATACCGACATCAAATACACTGAAAGCAGGGGTTATACCGTGGGGGAGGGACATACAAAGCAACAAAGAAATAATCTTATAAATGTGTTAGATGAATGGTATATGTACATAATGTACTGATTCTTATGCCTAAGTTTTGTAAGATTGCTTTATAAAATATTTTATCAATTTTTTAAGAATTTTATAAAAGATACTTTATAAAAAGCTATATATTTTGTTTTAAAAAGCAGTGTTTTACATTAATGTTCTCTTTGGTTATGTTTTGCTTTTAGAGAAATGTAGGTCACAGAAGACTAGACCAATTTCACAATTCAGTAGTGGGTGTGGCCTGCAGTTTGAGAAACATGCTTTGGTGTGCCAGATGCTTTGTGGCCTCCAGATCTTCATGGACCTGTTTGTCTCCCTTGCCTAACGCATACACACTCTTTTCTTTCTCTTTCTCTTATCTCCCCTCTGGTCACTGAGGGGTCTGTGCAGTATTTCCATGTTGTTCAGTTGCTTCTTCCTAATAAGTTATCTGTAAAGTAGAGGCAGGCAGGGGACCATGATGACCTGATCACTGTATTCCCAGCAATTGAGTTCTAGTAAGTTCTCCAAAAGTTGTAGCGGTTGCCATTAATAATGTGAGCTGTCATTTGTTTTGTGTGGTACTTTGTCTTCATGTTCTGGGAAAATGAACTTGCACATTAAGCCTCAAGTGTTTTCCTTCTTTTGATCTGGCTATTCATCTCTTTAGTTTATGAGTCTATGTGTGCTTTTATGTCATTAGTAACCTAACTTCTTTGGCCTTCTGTTTTGCCCCCATCCATGCTGTAGTTGATGTATTCCTTAATAACATGCCTACTATGTGTCATAAAGTCTCTAGGAAAGATAACAGGCAATGCTGTCTTTCAAGGTGCCTGGTCCAAGGATAGGGATACAAGTAGGTCTGTGGCTAGTGCTGAAGCACTGGGCGGAGTACAGTGGTAGCAGAGGGAAGAAGGTATCCAAGCAGCAGAGAAGACTGGAAGCTGTACTGAGATTCATGTAGGGAAAAATAAATACTCTCTCTCTCTCTCTCTCTCTCTCTCTCTCTCTCTCTCTCTCTCTCTCTCTCTCTCTCTCTCTTTCTCTCTCCATCTCTCTATCTCTCCAGCAGCCTTGTTGCAGGGAAGCAGAAGTGTATCTAGAGACAGAAATGGGATGGGAGAGAAGACAGGCAGTGAAAAGTAGTTAAGGTTCTGGTGAGAGTACAGTTGCTAAGAACAGAGAAATAGCCAGTGAAGATGTGAAGCTGAGTCCCTTCTCTTTCAGTATGGGGCATGGAGAGAGCAAGAACTGCAGCTGCATGACAATGTTGAGGGTCTAAGCTTGTCTTTATAGTGAGTCTACAGATGACAGCCACATAGCAGTCTCAGGGCCTAGAGAGGCCTCAGGGTTAGTGGTATCCAGAGATGGTACTGTCAGTTGCTAGGTGACATCAGGTTACATAGAGAAGTATAAGTCACTGGTGCCCAGCTTTAGCTGCTTGATTTTTATTTTTTAATTAAAAAAAAATCTTACCAAAAGACCAGAGTCAGATGTCTTCCAGCCTACAGGAAAGGCTCTACCCATCACCTGAGCAGAAGCCAACAACCTACATAGGCTGTGCTTAAGTTTTATTTTACTTATTTTATTTACTATTTTGCTTTAATTGATAAGGTTGACCTAAAGCAAGAAGCACTGTGCATGGATGTCACTATTTTCCTGCCAGTTGCATGTGGTAAATTTTAATTATCTTCTTATAAATCTTATTAGTCACTTCTTTCCAATGTAAACAAAAAGCATAGATTAACTCAGAGTTGTGGGAAAGCATCTTTACTCTTGCAGTGAAAATGAAACTTTGTTTTCTGATTCTGATTTATTCATTTTGTGTACATTATGTTTTTATTTTCCCAGATGTGATCCTTATGTAGCTCTGACTCAGGCACTGAATACTTGAACATTTATGATAGTACATAATGAAGTGATTAATGTCCTTCAGACATAACTTAGAAGGCTAATCAACTTCATTTCACAGTCTTTCCTTCGTTTATTATGTCTAGATGTCTAGGTTAGTAAATATCTTAGCTGTAATGAGATGCTTTCCAGAATTTATTTTTTAAGTCAAATACTTAGAGTTTAAAATACATTTCCCACCATAATTGTAATGAAATGGTGGTTAGACTCAGCCCTTTTAGGATAGAGAAGAAATTACATAAAAGCCTTTCCTAGTCCTATAGCTGAGTACTAAGGCTATTTTGGGCAAACATTCCCTTCTTCCATCTTGACCACAGAGGAAGAATTCTTAAATTTGAACACGCAGTATGAAGAAGACATGTGGACGTATTGGGATCCTTCCTTGGCTGCTTGTAACTTTACTTCATAGAAGATACCAGTAGGGTAGGCTATGAATTTAGATATGCTTCCAAGTATTTTTATACATTAGATTTATCCAGTCAAGAAGTTCTAAATTTAGTTTAGGGTATATCTTAAAAATTCTTGGTTTACTGTCAATCAGTGATGGGAAATAGAGCTCTGAAATAGGAGCAAAGAATTAAGTCATGAACTGATTTAGCAGCTTTTTCTGAATTTGGTTTTTTAGAGTTAGTAATATGCATGACCACTGCAAATGTAACTGGGTTTGTGTTTATTAGACATCATACCACAAAATAATACCTTCTTGAATTTTTTCCTACCTAATACTACCTGGAGTAATGCTTTTTACTTTTAGCTAAACACTGGTAAACTTACGAAGGGTAAATGTCTTGGATTATGGGTTGTTGTTGTTGTTGTTGTTTCCTCCAAAGAAATGACTATGGATTGCACTTCAAAGCTCAACCATGTCATAAGCACAGAGCTTCATGAAGTTCACACAAGTTCTATGTAATGTTCAAGGTTTCTTCTTTCTACTGGATGTAGTGCCTGTTTAACATTTGCACGGTAAAAGTCTCCCAACTTCATAGCACAAAATACTTCTGATTTATTGAAGTTCTCTGCTTCTTGTCCTTGAATTGTTCTTCAGAGTCACATTTTACTATGTAGCCTCTATGCAAGTATTTTGAGGCTCTATATTTTTTTGTTTACTGTGTGCTGTTAGCTTACTCACTTGTTCAGTAAGATTCCAATATTCATTGATAGTCTATAACCTGCCAGGATAGATACTGATGATACATCATTGACCAAAATAGACAGGAATGAAGTCTCCTGGGACTTACCGTGTGCCCATAGAAGTAGAACAGATAACCAAATATGGCGATAACCAGAAAATAGTGTGCTAGCCAGTTGGGAGTTATTTCACTTGTGACTCACAATGACCCAATGTACCAGTCTTTTTGTTGTTGTTGTTGTTGGTTTTGGGGCTTGAACTCTGGGCCTGGGCCTGGGCACTGTCCATCAGCTCTTCAGCTCAAGGCTAGTGCTCTACCACTTGAGACACAGTGCCACTTCCGGCTTTTTCTGCTTATGTGGTGCTGAGGAATCAAACCCAGGGCCTCATGCATGTGAAGCAAGCACTCTACCACTGAGCCATCTTCCCAGCCCACCAGTCATTTTTATCCTTCATTTTAACAAATGATGGAATTGTCTCTTCATTTTCCCTGGGTCTTCTACTTGGTAATTCATGGTGCTGGGACATGAAGCCAGATATGTGGCTCAAAGTTTGAAATTGCCTCCATTTCATTCTGTCTTTCTGAGGGAGCCAGAAGACTATAACTAAAGGAGTCTTTTCTAATGTATAGATCACTGCCAAAATTACAGGAAATATGTTATTCAAACGGTCAGTTATTTCTACAGCTGTTTTACTAGCCCTCTGTTTTCTTCCTGATTTTCAGGTAGAGTTTTGTTTCATTTGCTATCATGACCTGCCCTAAAAGTTTCATGTGGAAAAAACAAAAATGGCTGACTCTTTGGTCCAGAGCTATAGTCCTGTGTCCAGTGTCGGGCCTTATCCTTAGTGTTTATCATACCTTTATTTGTGAAATTGTTTCATCTGTTTTATAAGAAATAGAATACAATTAGAGATTCCTTCCCCAACTACATACCTTCCTCCAAGTCAAATTCTCCTTCCTTATATCCTCAGAGTAGTCAGTGGAGTGAATTTGGTGGTGTTAATACATATTTTATAAATATTTATATATTTGCACATAGTCCTTTAAGCAGTATGTAGAGCGGTTTCCAGACCTTAACAGTTATTTATATAAATGGTAATGTAACCTTTTTGATTGAACACTGAACAACATGTAGGACTAAGGAACAAACCCAGTCCTAGTATGCAACTAATAAACAGAACTTTCACAAGAGTAAGAGTTCCCATGTGCTTCTAATAAATGCTAAGAAAAGAAATGTGATTCATATACCAGGTGACACTTAAGCATTAGCCTCCAACCTGTCATGGTTTTCTCCATTGAAGTTTAAAAAGTAGATGTATTTAGTGTTTCTGTGCCAGGAAATGAACTTTATCTTTGGTTTGCTCCAAGTTTAGTCATCTTTATTGTTCAATCAAAATATTTTAACTAAGTTTTCATGTCCTACCATTTTCAATAAAACTTTTTTTCCCCCTTTAGTTGAGACGGGAGAAGATTGACCTTGAAAATACATTAGAACAAGAACAAGAAGCACTAGTTAACCGTCTCTGGAAAAGGATGGATAAACTTGAGGCTGAAAAGAGGTGTGTTCAGTTTTGCTGTTTAGTGTGTGAATGTGTGCATACATCATTGTGGGGGGGGTATGGGTATGGTATTGTGTGGGTGTGACCCAGGAATAACATAAATAATAATTTAATTTTGGATGACACCGTTATTTTCATTTGCCATATTGGTCATTTCTTTATGTTCTGTTCACTAATTTTTCCAATAGTTTGTTTTCATTTGGTATTACAAGGCAGTAACTGAATTAATCTCAGTACTGTTGTTCACCTTCAAGTTGTCCAATGTTACAAGGCAGTGACTGAAATAATCACGGTTCTATTGTTCACTTTCAAATTATTTTCAAGGGTGTTGTAGTTTCAACTTTTCCTCTGGTTGAACTGTGTTTCTCCACTGCTTTCTAAAGTACTTAGGGTATTCTTTGAGCTATTCATTTTAATACACATTTCTAAAGTTTACTTGATTTGGAAGAATGAGATTTTTGATAGAAAACCCACTTTGTTTTTTAAGTCCATCCTAAACGAATACCTGCACATATTTAAGACAGTAAGGTATTTTGTGTTAAATATGTGAAATGTCACTCAACATGTGAAATGCCACTCGACAAACATGCTTTGAAATGTCACTCAACAGCAAACAAATCTTAAACCTCTTTGTGTTGGATACCACCTGGCCCTTATTTTTAGCTGCTTTATACTTGGTGGGAGGGGCAGGGCTGGTAAAAATGTTCAGTCTGAGGGGTGTGTACATGCATGTGAAAAATTCAATTCCCTTCACCAGGATCTTTTGTTTGTCATTTAAAATCCTTCTACTTTGGTTTAGGTATACATTCATAGATTGAGTTTATTTCTGGATTTGCAAATATATCTATCATATACCTTTAAGTAAAAATGAATGATAACAGCTACAAGAAATCTTCAGGCTATAATTAAAATCAGCTATCTTTGCCTTGCTGTAGTAGTACAGATTAATTGAAC
The DNA here is from genome assembly GCF_024711535.1 of Dipodomys merriami. Lineage (NCBI taxonomy): Eukaryota > Metazoa > Chordata > Mammalia > Rodentia > Heteromyidae > Dipodomys > Dipodomys merriami. The sequence goes on from NW_027202715.1 coordinate 26,421,033, forward strand.
TATGGAAAGTTATTTTATACAGTAAGTATAGGAACTGTTTACAGTATTTAACATACTCTAGTTTGTTTGGTTTTTTTCCCCACAAGGGTAGACCTAGAGGTAATTCACTTGGTATTGGGCAAACTCAAAAAAAAGTTAGAAATGAGATGAATTCCAGAAACAATGGAGCTTATAATAGCAGTGGATTATATAGACTTGCCTTCTTGTGAAGAGTGTGGTTGGAAGTTTGACATCTGTTAGTACCAAATAATTGAGTTGACCTAAGCTGTTGGGTATCAGCCTTTTATATGCTTTAACCTAACAATAATTAATGGAAATGAAACTACTACCAACTATTAACCAAATAGTCTTGGTTTATTTTGTTTTTCTAATCTTTTTCTTTTGCTGTTTGCAGAAGCAAAAAGCCCCTCTATCTAGTTAGCCAAGCCTTGGTATTGGTTTTACAGGAATTTAGAAATTGAGTTTCTCTCCTTCCTTCCTTCCTTCCTTCCTTCCTTCTTTCCTTCCTTCTTTCTTTTTCTTTCTTTCTTTCTTTCTTTCTTTCTTTCTTTCTTTCTTTCTTTCTTTCTTTCTTTCTTTCTTTCTTTTTCTTTCTTTCTTTCTTTCTTTCTTTCTTTCTTTTTCTTTCTTTCTTTCTTTCTTTCTTTCTTTCTTTCTTTCTTTCTTTCTTTCTTTCTTTCTTTCTTTCTTCTTTCTTTTTCCTTCCTTCCTTCTTTCTTCCTCTTTCTTTTCTTTTTCTTTCCTTTCTTTTCCTCCCTCCCTCCCTCCCTCCCTCCCTCCCTCCCTCCCTCCCTCCCTTCCTTCCTTTCTTCCTTCCTTCCTTCCTTCCTTCCTTCCTTCCTTCCTTCCTTCCTTCCTTCCTTCCTTCCTTCCTTCCTTCCTTCCTTCCTCTCTCTTTCTGTATTTTTATTATCTTTAGTTGTACAAAGGAGTTGCCATTCACTGAAGCCGTTTGATCAGTACAGTTTGATCAGTGTCAGCCTTTTCAATGTTCTCACCGCGCCCTGTGCCCCGAAACCCATCCCTTCCCTACTTATCTATTTTAGGTTATGAGACTCATCTTGCAGAAAGATTTGTAGTAGTTCATAAGTTCAACCAAAAGCAGTAAGAAAACAAAATTCCTTTCCTGTCTCAATGTCCTAAAACCAACCTGCTAAACCTTTAGTCAGCAGATCATTCTGAATGTCTCTGTGTTCCAGGCATATAAACCAGAACCAGATGTTAAATAGAGGTTTTGCAGTAATGGTTGATACTTAAGCACTGGCCTTGACCTCAGAAAGATACCAGCTAAGGATGCTCAAAGCAGCTTGGAAATAAATGGTCAGAGGGTTATATAACCTTGCAGAGTCCGGGGATGAAGAGCTGCTTGTTTTTAAACACAATTCTTCTAGCTCCAGTGTTGTTTAGTTTTACAGGCAAACTGTTCTTCATTGTTGGATTTTTTTTTTTTTCCCACCCCCAATGAAGAATCCTGCAGGAGAAATTAGACCAGCCTGTCTCAGCTCCTCCATCACCTAGAGATATCTCCATGGAGATCGATTCTCCAGAAAACATGATGCGCCACATCAGGTTTTTAAAGAATGAAGTGGAGCGGCTGAAGAAGCAACTGAGAGCTGCCCAGCTGCAGCGTATGTAGCCTCTGTTTTCATTGGTTTTGTTTTATTTTTCATCACTTACCAAATAAGACAGGTTTACTTCTATTTACTGGTGAGTTTGCATTAGTTAAATTTATATCAAACTTTATTATTGATAATGCACTCAACTGTCATTTTGAAATATATAATTTTTAAAAAAATAAAAACTATTCTAATAGTTGAAGGCAAACACTTTACAGTATTTCCAGAAGATAATCCAAATAATTTCAGGAGGGTCGAGAATATTTTTAATTTTCTTATCTATGTTCTGGAACAATACCAGACACCTCCGTGCACTCTGGGAATATTAAGGGAAATAAGTGTTTACCTTTCTTACTACTGAATTTACTCTTACCTGACATTTGCTCGTGGTATTTGAAGAATAAAGGCTTTTGAAATTTGTACTTCTTCGTATTTTGGAAAAGGCTAAGATGTTGAGTTGGAGATCAAAGGAGCAAGATTTTGAAATGTTTGATTAGCCCCTGCTCCCTCCTTCTCCCCGTACACTTTGTTAGGGTCTTTTCTATTCCAGCTTTTTCTCTGCTGAAATTCCTCTTTGTGAATAGGTAATAACAGTGGAAGATATGTCTCCCTCTCCCCTCTGACCCTCAGCCATCCGAGTCTCACACTCATACATTTTTCCTGTAGTTCTAGGAACATGTATGTGTCTATCAAATTCCTTTATACAAATAGAAGCATGACAAACATACTGTGTACCTTTCTGTGTTCACATTTTATGCCTGGCAGATTTTCTGCCACTAATACATGCAGAGCGGCCGTAGGTCCTTTTATAAAAGCTGTATAGTGTTTGATTTTATTTTGAAAACAAGTACATATACTCCATGGAAACAGGCAAAATAAAGAGTTCTCAAATATTATTTTAGACGGCTTGGAGGAGTGTTCAGTCTTGGGTAGACAGATAACTTACAACACCTCTCTCTAGAGTTGTCATCTTTTCCTGTTTCTTCCTCATGTGTGTTTGTCTTCTTGAGTTCCAAGCAAATTTCTCAGAAGACATTTTGGAAGAATTTTTTTAAAAATTCTCACCTGTTGTTCCTTTTCAAAGCTTGATCTTTGAAAAGACTGCAGATCCCACCAAAGGCACAGTTGTATCTTTTGTTTGGGGAGAAAGGCTGAATTCAGGCAGCAGCCAGTAGTACTTAGCTGCTTGCAGTAGGTTTCAGTCTGGCTTAGAAGAGGGGTTAATGACTTTCATTCATTCATACCATCAATCTGAGCTCATCCTTAGATCTCCCTTGGATGCAACTATGCAGCTGTTGCTCAGCTGCCAGGCCCAACTACATGTGAACTTGAATCTGTCGCTCAAGAGTTCTCGATTGAGTTGAGCATCTCTTAGAATGTATGAGGGAGCTTTTAACAGACCAGTGACCAGGACTAGTCCTTAGGGATTCAATATCAGTTTGGGGTTCTGCCAAAGTTCCAGATGGCATTTTGATGTGAATGACAGTGCTTTGTCATTTTGTTTATTCTGGGGAAACTTACGAATCTTGCGATCTGGAGAGCTTTTCTATTTATAGAGCTTTTCTATTTATTTATAGAAGAGAAAGATCGCTTACTCTGATGGTCAGTAAATACACCTTGTACTGTTTGTGCAGCTAAGTGAAAAATTCTTTGTGTGTGCATATTTGGGAGGAAATCACTTAAATCATTCCTATTAAACTATACTTTGGAGCTGGGTGCTGAAGCTCATGCCTGTAATCCTAGCTACTCAGGAGGCTGAGATCTGAGGATCATGGTTCAAAGCCAGCCTGGGCAGGAAAGTTCATGAGACTCTTATTTCCAATTAACCACCAGAAAACTGGAAGTTTTCTGGCACTGTGGCTCAAGAGGTAGAGTGCTTGCCTTAAGCTGAAGAGCACAGGGACAGTACCCAGGCCCAGAGTTCAAGGCCCCACAACCCCCCCAATATATATTTATATTTTTTAATATATGTATATATATTTACACTTTGTAAATACTTTCCTAGTATGCCTTCAATTAAAGAGATCTTTGCATCTTGATTAGACAGCAGGGTTTCTAGCTGTATTGAAAACAACCCAGGGACTTAGTGTTTAGTGTACATAATAGTGTTTAATAATTGGGGCATTTTTATTGAAATTTCTAAAATAAAGTTTTGTAAGAGCTTTTGTACAGTCTGTAAAGATGTATCCTAGGTAGCCATTGAATATCTATGAAAAGTCATCATTTAGTAAAGCGCTACATGGCTGGAGAGTTGCTTAAAACTTAGGCTAATTTGATGGCATTAGGTGTGTGTGGCATTCAGCTCCTTCGTCCTTTCTGGAATTTCTATGGGCTAATAACAGCCTAGAAGAAACTCTCCTATATGTACCCAGATTCACTCTGAATTTCCAGCTGGTTTTCAGAGGAGAAAAGGGTATGAGAATTTTCCTTTTCCTAAACGCATCAAGACAGAGAAAAGTAAAGAAGATAAACTGAGGCTGAGTTTTATATGAAGGCTATTGTGGTTACTTTGTAACAGCAGATTCTGAGGTTAACCTGAAAGGGAGCATTAAGTGTCTTCTGACTTCTGTTGGAACCATGGAACCTTGTGAAGAATAACACAAGAAGGGAGGGAAATCTTACCAGGAGGTTCTAGAACCTTGTGAACTTCTAGAACATGTCACTTCCTCTTTTCAGATTCCTGAGAAAGAGAAAGGGGTGCAGCCTGGGTCCATTGTCTAGTATCTAGCCTGGAAGCTGGGTATATGAGTCTGCAAAACGTCAGCCTACAAGGTGTCAGCTCTGTGCAAGTCTTCACTTACCACCAGACTCAGGCTTCGCAAGATACAGTGCAGTGCTTCTCTGTGTACCTCCCCAGCAGACACAGTGTGTGCTCGCCTGTCCAGTGACAGGCCCCTGAGTGACTGCAGTGTGTGGACTGGCAAAGCAGCCAAACCCATGCCTAGGAGGCAGAATTAACTTCTTCATCTCAGGGACCCTCCCTCCCTACATAGTGGAGAGAACAGAGGTCTGGTAGCTGCAGACTCAGCTATGATCCACTATTTTCCCACATAAAGGGACTTAGAAGGGATGTGAGTGTGGTACAGCACTACCTGTTCATATTTTTCCCTAAGTATAAGTCATTGGTAAAGCTTGGATGTTGGGGATACACTTCAGATCCAGATCTCGTCTTCGCGTGACAGAGGGAGATGGACTGTCTCCGAGTACTGTAGTGCAGGGACACAGTTACATGAAATGTGGACTAATGAGAACTCTGGCTTTTCAGATTCAGAGAAAATGGCCCAGTATCTGGAGGAGGAGCGTCACATGAGGGAAGAGAACTTGAGGCTACAGAGGAAACTGCAGAGGGAAATGGAGAGAAGAGAAGCTTTATGTCGACAACTCTCGGAGAGCGAGTCCAGCCTGGAGATGGATGATGAAAGGTGGGCCTAGTCCTGAGCCTGGTAAAAACAAACCAAATAACCCAAATAACTCAAATAGTCTGGCAGAGATGGAAGGCTTTATTTAACACATCACATTTTCTGTAGTGATATATAGCACCACATTGAGATAGACAATCATGATGGTTTAAGTGCAGAAGATTAAACATTCCTTCTAAACACAAAATGAAAGAGAACAAATGCCATTCCAAAAGCCTGTGAATGGGAAAACAATGGAGGTAGAGTTTGCATTTATTTGTTGTTATTAATATTTTACTACAAAAAAAATATTATTACTACATTACCAGAATTTAAAATCACTGCTAGAAGAAACACATGAGGAAATGTTCATCATCCCTGGTGGTGAAGGAAATGCAAATAAAGATAACCCTGAGATAGCACCTTACCCTAGTCAGAATGTCCCACATCCACAAATCAGCCAAGGACAAATGCTGGAGGGGATGTGGAGAAAGAGGAACCCTATTACACTGCTGGTGGGAATGTACACTTATACAACCACTTTGGAAAGCAGTCTGGAGGGTCCTTAGAAAGCTAAAGATTGACCTCCCTTACGACCCAGTCATACCACTTCTAGGCATCTACCCTGAACAACAGGAACCAATATACAAGGACACGTGCACCTCCATGTTTATTGCAACACTGTTCACAATAGCTAGGATATGGAAACAACCCAGATGCCCCACCACAGATGAATGGATCCAAAAATTGTGGTATCTATACACAATGGAATATTATGCAGCCATTAGAAATGACAAAACAATGGCATTTGCAGGGAAATGGATGGAGCTAGAAGGAATCATGTTGAGCGAGGTAAGCCAAGAGCAAAGAGACAAACGGTACATGGTCTCCCTGATAAGTGGATGATAAATCCAAAATGTTAGGTGATATGACAAAACTAACAGGACTTAAGAAACAAAGAACTCCCACTCATCTGGTCGAACCACTACTAAATATCCCCATGCTGCTGATCACATGTATGGTGTATAACATGTGTACATCGATATATGTTATAGACTGTGATAGACAATTTGCTCCAGGAAAGTTAGAATGAACTTGTGACTTTAAATGAGCATCATTATTCCACAATACTGTGAAATTCGGGAAATTATGTAATCACTTAATCACAATCAAAAAAAGAACCTTGGGGAAGGTAGGGAGGGAAGGGATGGTAGGGGGAAAACAATGTTCAATAGGAAGTGTACTCATTACCTCACTCATATAACTGTAGCCCTCTATATAGTATCTTTACAATAAAAAAATAAAATAAATAAAATAAAATCACTGCTAGATTTTAGCTCAGCCATGTCCCCAGACCGGTTGGCTTTATTTGGCTTTATTTTTTTCAGATAAGAGTTTTATATTTTTGCCCAGGGCCAGTCTTGGTCTATGATCCTCCTACCTATGGCTTCCACATAGCGAGGGTTACATGTGTCTCCCACCTTACCTGTCTTATTTGTGGAGGTGGGGGAGAGGGGATTAGATGAGGGTTTGGCTGATTTTATTTTTCCCCAAGCTGGTCTTGAGCTGAGATCCTCCTGATGTCTACCTTCTGAGTTACTAGGATTACAGGTGTGAGCTACTCTATCCAGCATGAGTTTGCAATTAATGAAGTAACCAGATCCTGTGTTAAATCTTTTTAAAGCATGGGAGTGTTCTGATACAAACATAAGCAAGCTATAATGAAGCTGGAGGAAAGAAACATTAATAAACCGAAAGAACCAGCAGGAGACAAGGAAAGGTTATTGAAATCCCGGAGACTTGCCTTAACACGTGTGCTAACTTCTGAGCCTTTTTGCAACTACCTTTTAAAAAATAAAACTAATTACATTAATCTGAACCTCAGCATCAGGCCTTCTCATTCCCCACTGTGAATGGCTGAAATGAGTCTTCCATTGGTTAGAGGAAGACTAGAGAAACTGGTTTCAACATTTCTCCCTCTCCAATGCACTTGCGAGTAGGATGGCTAGATAACCATTAAATCCAGAGAGAAGAAAAACCTGCAGTTAGGGAATCAGTTCTTTGAACCACATTTCAATCAAGGAAATTTCTCCTCCTGGATCCCACCTCTTGTGATCCACATCTCAGTGTGACAGGTGACCTTGAGCCTCCTTGGGGACCCTCTCTGAGGACTGAGTAGCCGGTGTCACTGACCAGGGACTGCTGAGGAGCTGCACTGCTCGGGGCTACACTGCCCTGGGATGCCAAAGCATGTCTGAAATGAGGCAGAATGAATGCATCAGCACTCAGTTTTCTATTGTCTGATTCATCCAAGGTGCTGACAAAGCTTTTAGAGAGTTCGGTGTGGACAGAGCCAAGACAGTTTCTGTGATAGAAGGCTATACATGAGAAGAAGAAAAAAATTAACAAAAGCAAGTGATAGGTTATCCTTCTTACTGTCTCTATGTGTTTCCTCCTCAGAAGCTTGTATTAGAAGATTGTCATCCTTCTAAGTTTTATTGATTTGTTTCTGACAGTTTCCCACTCTAAAGTCTTTGCGAGTGATTTGACTAAAAATGTTCACTAGAATACTAAGGAGCTTATTTTAACTACTTTATTAACTACATTATGACTCAGCAGACCCCATGTTAACATTTGTAGCATCTGGTCCCCAGTTTGGGATAAAATGTACTCAGACAGTTTCTTCTTATTTTGGTGACAATTACTGAAGCTACTTCAGACTTCCAGATAATCATCCTCTCTCCTCCCCCAACCCCCAGGACTAGTATTCATTCAGAAGATTTACTTACCTTTCTTTTATAGGTCAGATTATTCCAGACAGAGTAGGACTCCAACAGCAATTTTTCTGCCTGCTAGGGTACCACAGAGAAAGAAAACAATCTGATATTTAAGACTATAAGAGGTGGCCTTAGCTACCTACCTAGATATGGAATAGAAAGGTCCTGCCTGGTGTTTAAAGAAGACAGTAGGCCGAATAACAAGTGGCTATTTAGTTGAGATGCATCTCACATTATGGATTGGGATTTTGTTCAGGTACCATACATTTGCCTAGAAATGGCCATTATTAGTATCAGGTGTCTGACTAAATATCAGGGCTGAGATCTTCCCTCAAGTATTGGTGTACACGTTTGGCTACAAGGTGTGATAAGGACAGTTTTCAGGAAGTCTCTGAAGCAGGAATTTCTCCCGGTCACAGCTCTGCACTTGGTTCACAGAGTGAATCCTGATTTTCTTGATGATCACACTCAAGCATTCTCAGATCTGACATGACTTTTACATGCAGGAAGAAGTTAGACTCAACACAGTGTGGCTGGGCACGACCTACGAAGGTGTTTACTACTCATGTTTCTTGTTATATTCTCACATGGGTCCATTCACTTTGTTCACGTTTGCATCTTCAGACTTTTACTTGAATATATATACATATATATATACATATATATATACATATATATACACATACATACATACATACATACATACATACATACATACATACATACATATATAATGGAAGGCCTACTTAGTTTTCAGTTTCAAATCACAGTTCAAAGCCATTAAAATGTGGATAGTGGAAGTAAATTTTTATATGACCTGTGGCATGCTAGAGACCAGGCTGCTTCTCTTCATCCTAGGCATGGTTCTATGACCAGGTCTCTATTTTGAGCTAAGACATCCTGGACTCCCTATCCCAGGCTGCCAGGGAATGAGGAATGTAAGTCCATGTTACAAGTATCTCCTAGCTGCAGTATCACTGGTTAGCATTCACTCAGGATTTCGACTTTAAGACTTGGAACTTCAGACATTTCCCCAGAAGAGCGTTCTTGTGCTCCCTCCCTCCCTCCCTCCCTCCCTCCCTCCCTCCCTCCCTCCCTCCCTCCCTCCCTCCCTCCCTCCCTCCCCCCTCCCTCCCCCTCTCTCTCACACACACACACACACACAATGATTTTATTGAAAAATTAAACAGCATAATATCAGAAATCTAACAGCAGAACTTTTCATATAAATATCTCTAGCAATAAGTTCCTTTCCCCAGATTTGTCCTAAGTCCATAATACCTAAAGGACTTGTCTCTTTAATCATTTCCCAAACTTATAAAGTATGCCTCAAATGATAAATATTGATGGGAGGCTAGCATAGATGTAGAAATTTTGTGATATGCAATATACATTATATAGTAACTGGTTCATAATATATAGACCGAAAGCTCTCTTTAAAAAAATATTTTGTTGGTATTATAAAAATGATGTACAGAGGGGCTGTAGTTCCACAAGTCAGGTAAAGAGTACAACACCCAAGAGTTCTTTTAACTATTGAATGCAAGTGAACCTCAGCATTCCTCTCTCTTTTTAGGTATTTTAATGAGATGTCTGCACAAGGATTAAGACCTCGTACTGTGTCCAGCCCAATCCCTTATACACCTTCTCCAAGTTCAAGCAGACCTATATCACCTGGTGAGTATGTGTTTATTATTGTCATTAATAGGGCTGAGGATCCCTCCCAGAATCCTCGTTCATACTAAGCTGGACCACTGAGCTTTGCCTCTATCCGCTGGTATATTTCCTCGGGCAACCTGCATAGGTTCCCTTCTAGCATGTAAAAATCTGGTAAATAGAGATAATGGTTGTATGCTTTCAAAACAAAGCATTATGAAGACATCCAGATCAGGTCTTAGCTTTAAAAGTTTTAAACCTGTGAACTCTAGTACCATCTCAGTGGTTGGTTTGGTTTTTTGTGTTGTTGCAGTTGTTTGTTTTGTGGTACTGGGGATTGAGCACAGGGCCTGTGCTTGCTTAGCAAACACTAATACTTCCCCAATCATTTTGCTGTTAGTCTTTCAGATTATTGTAACTTTGCTCAGGGTTCAACTCTCATTTATCCTGTATCTGCCTCTTTACACCCAAATGGTTTTTGTTTTCTTTTTTAACCTGAAAGGGTTTTAATTCAAGCACTTTTTTGGGGGGTGGGGTGGGAGGGACGGTCATGATGCTTGAACTCAGGGCCTGGCAGCTGTCCCTCAGCTTTTTCACTCAAAGCTACCGTTCTACCACTTTGTGCCACAGCCCCACTTCTAGTTTTCGGGTGGTTTTCAGGCTTTTCTACCTGTCTGGCTTTGAACCATGATCCTCAGATCTCAGCCTCCTGAGTAGTTAGGATTACAGGCGTGAGCCACTGGTGCCAGCTGTCCAGTATCTTAAAAAAAAAAACAAAAACAAAACAAAAGACTGATTTGTCTCTGATGCGAACTGTTAGTGGATGGACAGAATCTGTGCCTGGATTTCTAAGATGTCTTATAGGATAGCTTTTATGAGTTGCATTACAATTTCCAAGGACATTATCTTATTTTTACCCTCAGAATAATTAAGGTAGGCATCATGTTTCCCATATGAAGATTGAGGAAGCAGGGACTTAGAGGTTTACTAATTCCTAGTCATACTGCAAGAAGAGGCAATGGGGGTGTCTCAGTTTCTGAATTCTTCCCACTCTGCTCTACCTCTGGTACTTGCAATGCTTTGCTGAGTGGGGCATTGGCCTTACAAGCATGGATAGACTGCTGTCCAGTTTTCCTTTACTTCTGTTCTGAGAAGCACACCTATCTATATCTTCCCCTGAAAACATTTTCCAGTGTTCTCATCTTAGTCCCAGCATTGTATGGGACTCTGGGGCTGGAGGGCAAATAAATGGAGGCCAGCAAGGGAGAAAGGAAACCAGGAAGAGGCAGGTGGTAAGTGGAGGAGAGAGGGAAAAGAAGGGAGAAGCCAAGACCTCATCTTGTGACCAGAACAAGCCCCCCTATTCTTGCGCTTGCTGACAAAGGTTTTAAAGAGAGTTGGAGCAAAAGTGTATAGGGGTGAGGAGGAAGATAAAGTTGGAATTTTACAGTAAACGATAGTATGGCCTTACGGGCACCGGCCTAGGGAATTGTAAAGTCACACAGCTTTCAGTTAGGGCAACTGCATTTTTGTCTTTCATTAAGAGAAGGGGTGTGTTTCAGGTTGAGAAGGGGACCTGATACTGCAGCGCTGTTGACACTGATACAGTGTAAGGGAGACGTGGCTTTGTTTTGTGACTTTGGGATCCAACCTGGGACTGTATTCCTGTGATCTCTTTTTTTTTTTTTTTCCTTAGAAGAGAAAACCAAAAAAGTAAACTTTGTAACCAACAAGAGGTGGTTTTTGTCCATGTCAGGCCAATGTGCTTTTTGGTGTTAGACTGGTGTTAGACAGAACTTTCTGATCAATGACATGGTCATCATGCCTTGTTCTTGGCAAAAAAAGGTGTTACGGAATCTGTTTCTCTACTTGCCTTGAATCTGTTTCTAAAAGTCTCTTCCTAATTGCCTTTCCCTTTTCCCAAAGTAGCACTTAGGTTTCATTATCATGATAAAGATCTTTTATTTTTGCTTTCTGATTTATCAATGTAAAAGGAAGGCAGGAGTCAGGAAGATGGGGGATTATTTTGTAGTTGATGGGGTGCTGATTCATATGAAGCATAATTTAATGTGTCTTGTTTGATTTATTTAAAGAAGTTTTAGAAGCTTTCAATTTCCAATGGATTAGAAAAGAATATTGCACTCAGTGAAAAAAGAAGAAAACAAATGTCAAATCTTTGCTTGGAATATTACTTCTACTATAGCAAATATGCTTCAGGGAAGTCCTATTCTATTTGCATACTTGGACTTAGATTGCACCGATTCTCCCCCATGAACTGGACCTACATCAAGTGCAGAGCTGCTTGGAGAGAGATAACCAATTTAGTTTTCCTCAAGTTAATAAAAACACATAGATCTTTCCTTCTTTTTCCCTCATTGTGAATGTTTTCATACTGTTCTAATGTCTATGACACCATCAAAGTCCATTTCTCTCCTATTTAGAAGTCTAATTATTCTAGTCTTCTGTATTGCAGTGCTATGCATAATAAGTCAACAAAACCTGAATTTTCCAGTTTCATGTTTGTTTTAGTTTTTAATTGGAAGAAATTTGTGTATCTGTATCTAAGCCACCAGTGTGTGGTTATTACATGTTTCTTCTATATTCTTTTCCTACATCTCAAGTGAACTAGAAAGGCTTGACTTATTTTTGGGGTAGGGGGCTGTCAGTGTTAGGGATTGAACTCAGGATTAGTGCTTGGGGGCCTGAAACTTAGCTTGCTTGCTCATGGCTAGCATTCGATCCATGGGAGCCATGCCTCAAGTCCCCTTGACTTTTTGCTCATGAATTGGAAATAGAGTATCACAGACTTTTCTGTCTAGACTGACTTTAAACTGCGATCCTTAAATCCCAGCATGCTTGCTGTATAGCTGGGATTGCAGGCATGAACTAGCACGTAATCCTTTTTATTTGTTTTACAGATAGGGTCTTCTGCTTTTGCCCTGGTCAGCCTTGGGCATTCTGTTTCTGCCTCCTAAAAATTCTGTGAACATTGGAGTTTAACTCTTTGAAATCCTGATTTCCATTCTTTAAGATAAATATCAAGAAGGGAAAATTTGTGGGCATCTCCATAGAGTTTTCCCAAGTGGCACCTCTGTATTATTTAAGTAATAGCCATTCCACCAGGTGTGAAATAATATCTCATTGTGGTTTTATTTGTATTTCCCTCATGATGGGCTTTGCAGAGTATGTGCTTTCCAACCAATGTTTGTCTTCTTTGAAGTAATCACTATCTAAGTATTTGGATCTTTTATTTCTTTAATACTATTTTGATGAGACAAAGTCTTATTATTTAGCCCAGTATGTACTTGGAACTCTCAATCCCCCTGCTTCTGCCTCCTAAGTGTCACTTTCTCAGTTCCTGTTTTTTTGGCAGTGTTGGCAATCAAACACAGGACTTTACACATGCTAGCTAAATACTCTGCTTTATACTTTTTTTTATGTATATGTATATGAGGTTGTACATGAGTTTATTTGAGCTAACCCCCTGCCCTCTTTGCCCATGTTTTCCCCACCCCCATTTATAAATACTTTTTGGGGAGGCCAGGGGTCAGTCATGGGGCTTGAACTTTAGGCCTAGCTGCTGTCCCTCAGCTCTTCAGCTCAAGACTAGCACTCTGCTACTTGAGCCACAGCACCACTTCTGGTTTTCTGAGATAAGAGTCTCACGGACTTTCCTGCCTGGGCTGGCTTTGAACCATGATCCTCAGATCTCAGCCTCCTGAGTAGCTAGGATTACAGGCATGAGCCACCGGCGCCCGGCTTAAATACAAATTTTTATTGACCTTTCATTAATGTAGAAAAAACATAGAACTTTATACCATAGCACTCAGGACACAACAGATATTAAAATACACCGATTGCTTGTTCAATTTGTGATCAATGTATTTTGTTTATTTTTTGCTGTCGAGTCACACTTATCTCTTTAACTCCAATGGGAGTTGATTTCTTTTGTGCTTGGATCCAATTTTGTTCTTTTGCACATGATTACTTAGTTTTCTCAACACCATGAATGGTCCTTTCCCCTGAAGATCAGTGTTTGGGAGTGGTAATGTGCATGGCTTTCTTCTGGGCTTTCTGTTCTGTTCCCAGGCATGACTTTTTACATCCCATGTTTTAGACTTTCTTCATTTTAAGGTATGAGGTAATTGAGTTTGGCATGCTATTTCATTTGTTGTTGTATTTCAGGTCTATCCTATGCAAGTCACACAGTTGGTTTCACGCCACCAACTTCCCTGACTCGAGCTGGAATGTCTTACTACAATTCCCCAGGCCTTCATGTGCAGCACATGGGGACGTCCCATGGCATCACAGTAAGTGTTTGCAGGGATGGAGGCAGCACCTTACTCTTTTTTTAAGTATAAGTTTTTTATTGTGAAAATACTGTACAGAGGGGTTACAGTTACATAAGCAAGGTAATGAGTACATTTCTTATCAAACATTGTTGCCGCCTCCTTTGTTTTTCCCCTACCATTCCTGCCCTCCCATTTCACAACTACACTCCCTCCCCCCCACCTAAATTGTAATTCGCATCTCCTAGTTGCAGTGGGTCAATCTGTATCCCTCTTTAAACAATTTGCTTTTCCCCTTCCCCTCCACAAATTATACCAACATCAAATACAGTGAAAACAGGGGATGGTGTTGCCTGCTGGCCCTTTTGGGGAGACTAGTATTGATGTTCTTAGGCATTTATCTTTCTTCTCTCCCCTCACTAGTTGACCTTAAAACTACAGAGACTTACCAAATAGTGTGACACAAAGTTCTGGTGTTAAAACTAAACTCCTTCCCAGGAGGCAAAAACTTCATCTTCACTTCCTGTGAAAACTGCCCTTTGTGAAATGTAGTTTGAATTCTAGCCAGCCCTTGGCCATAAAAAATTATTGTCGGTTGCCATAATGTCTGAAAATACTTATCGTTTGTACCTTCACAGTTTACTGACCCTTGTTACTGTTCCTGAAGTTAGCCTAGTTTCTAGTTTTACTCAGAATGTTCTCTCCTAGAATTAGAAGGACACAGGTTCATCAAGTTCTAGAACTGTATGTAAATGAAGTGAGAGGTTTGGTTTTTTTTTTGCGGGGTGGGGGGTGGTGGTGGCTATACAGTGAACTAAGTAGAGCAGCTTTTTAGCTATTAGGACAAAAGAATTCAAATTAAGGTTATTTCCAACGAGACTACTTTAAAGACAAACTCTCTTGTCCTCCTAAATTATTTATTTATTGTTTGGTCGGTTGTGGGGCCTGGGTGCTGTCCCTAAGCTCTTCAGCTCAAGGCTAATGCTCTACCACTTGAGCCACAGTGCCACTTCTGGCTTTTTCTGCATATGTGGTGCTGAGGAATTGCACTCAGGGCCTTACGCATGCAGGGCAAGCACTCTACCACTGAGCTACCTTCCCAGCCCATTTTTTTAAACTTTTTTTTTTTCTTTTTTTTCCAGTTCTGGGGCTTGAACTTGGGGCCTGGGTTCTGTTCCTGAGCCTTTCTCTGCTCAAGGCTAGAGCTCTACCACTTAAGCCACAGCACCACTTCCAGCTTTTTCTGTGTATTTGGTACTGAGGAATGGAACCCAGGGCTTCATGCATGCTAGGCAAGCACTCTTCCACTGAGCCACATATCCATCCCTCTTTAAAATAGTTTATGAGGAACTTTTACCAGTTGGTAGACTTTGTGTAAAAATAATAACCCTTTGTGTCTGTTGAGGTGTCATCTCAAGCTATGAAAAAATGTATTTGAGAAATGTACAGAAAAATATTGAGGACATACAGTTGACAGGGGACAACAATTAAAGGGAGCAGCATGACATCTATTTTTCCACTTTACAACTGTCTCATTGAAGAGTTCAAGTTTACTTGGTTGGTCAAAGTAATACAGCACTTTTGAATTACTATTTCACAGATGTAGGTATTAAAAACTACGATGTTTAAATTTCCAGCACTCACCCCGTAATGAGTAGGTTTAAAAAAGCACGTCATTGCTTTCTAATCTTGGCTGGTGAGTTTCACTAGCCCCCTCAACAGGAAGCAGGGCTTGTGTTGGAATTGACCTGCTCTTGTCTTCCCTACAGAGGCCTTCACCACGGAGAAGCAACAGTCCTGACAAATTCAAACGACCCACACCGCCTCCGTCTCCCAACACACAGACCCCAGTCCAGCCACCTCCACCTCCACCTCCGCCACCCATGCAGCCCATGGTCCCCTCGGCAGCCACCTCGCAGCCCACCCCATCGCCACATTCGGTTCACCCTTCCTCCCAGCCTTAATGCATGTGCTTAGTCTGAATTTCAAGTTGGGACTCGTCCAATGGAGCCGTCTATTCAACGCCAAAGGCTTCTTTCCCTGGCATATTTGGATCTGACTTATTTGCACTGAGGTTATCTAGGCTTCACTATTCATTGTGTTGTAAATGTTTGTTGGAAAAGCAGCCAGTGTTGTGGCTCTGCAACACTAACCAGACGACTTTTTCCATCGTGTTTTACTTGAATCTTCATGTGTGTCCATTTCCTGGCTGGAACATTTGCTATTTGGTGTTTGGTAATACAGCTGCAGTGTGCAATTATTGCTTAGCCCCAGAGCTTCATTTTCTTGGCTTTTAGGTTTGTAAAATAAAGGGGGGGGGGAATATCTTTTTTATATATTTTTTTTTGTCCATGAATTTGCAGAAAATTACTGAGCTATTGGTATTTGCCAAACATACCAAGAATTCAAGCACTATAGTACAAGACCTTTGAAAAATCTAACTTTCAGTGTAGACTGGGAAGTTGGATGAATCAGTGTCCAAAACATAGATATTGTTTAATAGAGCTTTCTACAGATACACTTTTTACAGATTATTTTCATTGTAAGCTGAGAACCATGTCTCTTCTAAGACAGCCTAATGTCACAATGGGATAGATAATTACTGCAAATTAGGATGTGATTTTTTTCTTTGTCCACAACCTTAATCCACCTAAACAGAGTCGATAAATGTTCAATGCTGATTTAGAATTTGCTCTTCGATTTTGAATGCGGCGGGCAATGTGATTTCTTTCACATAAATAATAGGCGTTCTCCTTCCATTTCTTTATTTGTGGCCTCCTGAGATAGAGTTTCAGCAAATATTATAAAGGTGCAAAATGCTATCAGAAAATACTATTTGAAATGGACAAGTATATCTTGGCATAATAGCCACAAAAATACTTTATTGCTTGGCAGAAAAGAAAAAGTATAGAAAAAAGTAGAACCTTCACATTGATGACTGCTTATTTTGCCCAGTATAAGCAAGTACAGTGTACAAAGGAGTATATTCTGAATACATTATTTCCCTTCATTTAGCACAAATAAATCCTTTGGTTTCACTTTGAAGTGGAACACCCTGCGTCAACTCTTTTCTTGATACTTGCTACATTTTTATTTTTGTTTCTCTGCAGTTACTGTTTTGTATTGGTAGTAAAGTGATTTTTACCACCTGTGTTTGCATATTTATATATGCTGTGGGTGAAAATGACTTACTAGAGAATGTATATTTTATGATGAGAACGTGTATCTGTTGGATATAATCAGAGAACTAAAAATTAATTTATCAGTAATTTTTAAGAGTTCATGTTTTGTGACAACCATCTTCAATAGCTAACTCCTTATTGAACACACTCCTAAAAAATAAGGAACCATGAAATTGTAGATATTTAATATTGTACAGTATAGAAACCTCCATTTTTGCCTTCGAATGCATATTTAAGAGTTAACAGAGTGAAAAAGAAAAGTGTTATTGGATAATAGTGTTTGACTAGCATTTTAAGAACTTGAGAGTAAAAGCAACAATAGGATATTTTTCACCTCTTCTGCCCCCAACCTGAGAACGTCATCCTCGATTACTAGGAAAAAAAAATCGTTGGTCTATAAAAATTTTATTTATAATGTGTATGTAGTATTCATAATCATAGTACAGTTCTCAAGCATGGGGAACAAATTTGGCATTTATTATTGAGGCTTTAGGTTTTTAGTATCGAACTGGGCCATGTGACACATGGGATTGTCTCCCAATTGCTCACTGACCTCCTGGTACATTATAATTCCCAGGAATTCTGAGACTAGGCAAACAAATTTTGCCTTCACGGTACAGAGAAATATGGTATATGTTTACAAGAATCTTTTCTGAGATTGTAGATTTCAATGCTGTTGGATAGTGTCTTGTACTCAAAACAGGAAAGTCCCCTCCTGTAACAATCTTCCCTCAGTTTTCTACCAATTTCATTCTGTCCTGAAAGCACAAGAATTAAAAAAACAACAACAAAAAACCATTGCCATATGGTAAGTGAAATGCACTTGGGGTAAGCAGACAGTTCCCAGTAAACGCCTTTGAGAGATAGATTCTTGACATTCAACCTTCTGCCGAAATGTACTGCTGGTTCCCCGAGAGTCGTCAAGATAAAGCATCGCTCCTTTCAACAGCACTTTTCCAACGTAAATGTAGTTGCCCTCTACAGACATTCAGAACTGATAGAACAAACACTACTATTTTGAATTAGTGATGTCTTATGTCATTTTAAAGTGTTTGATGGCCCCCTGTGGAGCCTGTAATGCTTGGGCAGTACCTCCTAGGACAATTTTTTGACAATGACTTAGCCACTAGGGACTGATAAGAGTCACATCCTGAGCCCAGAGAAACGGGAACACCCTCATTCACGGGGAACTAACCTACCTAGGTTGGTCACTTCTCATGGGACCTGAATGTGTTTCCTGTCATTTCTTTTGCCCACTTGTTCAGCCTAACTAACCCTGGATTGATCCCAAAAGGTCTTTGTAATATCAGTAGCCGTCTTTCAGGCAGGTGGGAGCGACAGTAGCTTTCAGTAGCTTCATTTCCTGTCTTGCTTACAGAGACCCTTGGCTACCACTGTGCTGCTAATAGGATAAGTACTCTGTTGCCAGATTACCATGCCTTTCTTTAAAACCAAATTAACTTACCTAATACCTGATGCCTCTGGGCTCTGAACTGCTTTCTCTGATCAAGCATGCTGGCATTCTAGACAAGATTCTAGAAATTTGGCAGATGATGGGACTAGTTAAGATTTAATTGAACTGACTCCTTTGTTGATTGGAAGGAGTTTTGAAATTCTAAGCTCCTGAGATTAGCAACCATGGAAAGAATGTGTGACCAGAATGTGGCTTTGACACCAAGTGCTGCTGTGCCTTTATAATTGGCTTCTAACTGATTTGACCAGAAATAATTGACAATGAACTTTTTGTTGATTGTTCAATTATAGGAAGATAGAATGTGTATTGCCCTTTGTTAGGTAGACATGAACTCTCCCCGTACAAAGCCTTGCTTTTAGAAGATGCCCAATAAGACAAAAGAAAAAGCTGAGTTACTTGTGCTTTGAGAGCTTAATATTTTTCTCAGTACAGAAGAATCATTTCTGGGTAACTTGATCTTCTGTCAATTACTTGTCTTATAGGTAACCAACACTGAAAACTTTGTAGTGATGACTACCAAAGAAATACATAGTAAATGAAACAAACTTATTTCCAAATTACTGAAGAGCCAGCCATTGATGCTGCTACATGAGTTCCATGCTCAAGAGCCATTTTAAAGGAGATTTTAAGGGGTTTTTATAGTTTTGTTTTTTGGGTTTTTTTTTTAATTCTTACTTGATGAAACATGTTTGCATAAAGTTTGGTGGAGCATTTTTCAGAATGCTCAGCAGTTGTGATTAGCTGCCACACCCAGTATGCCTCCTGTTAGGCAATGGAAGGAATCCTACGTCTGTGATAGCATGGGTGCTGCGTGTGTGCACGTGTGCATTTGTGCATTCATGCCTTAACTTGGGTTATTGCTCAATATTAGTGTTTGACTTAGTCTGCACCGTCATCTAGATTGTATTATACATCCTGGCAGAAACAAAGTTGCAGGCACAACAGGTTAAGAATACATTCCTCTGAAAGAATATCTGGTCATATGGACCCCTGAGTCTTCTTTGGACTTTATTTGGAACTTAGCCTGGAAAACAAAGGTGGATTGTCAAACAGAATGCCAACAAGGAACAGAGGAGAGCCAGATGCTAGCATGCCTTTTGCCTCTGCATATCCGTGCACACTGTATGTTGTTCATGATAGCTTGTCTACAACTTGACTAGGTTGGAGTTCTGGTAATCGTGGCAATCTTGACATTCTTGGTCAGAGTTTAGAGAAATGTAAGACTTCTGATTAATGTCTTATTTACTTTATGTTGATTAGTCTTTGATATATGTGCTGAATCAGAAACCTAAATAAAGATAATTTTTTAAAATGTACCTCCTGAGCCTTAAACTCTGTCCTCTCTGGTCTTTGAGTTGGTAATCAGTCATTGCTTTCCTGCATTAGGTTAGCTTCTAAACTCTAAAGTCTTCCTCAGAAAGTTAAGGGGAAAGCTGGTTTGTTTGTTTGTTTTCCCCCTTGGATTTGTTGAGTTTTTGAAAATTCAATAAGCTGTGCACTTGGGGTTTTTGCAATATTCCAGCTCTGTGCTACATTTAATTAAAATAGAGAAGTTAGATGATTCTTAAATGGAAAAGAAAACCACACTCCCAAGATGTTACATATAAACACATACACAGACCTGTGCCATATAAACATTTATTTTGGCAATGGGCTTGCATGAGGCTGGTACCATAAGATTATAATGTCACTACTGCCTGGTGGCATCATAGCTGTCATACATAATGAAATGAATTCATTTACTCGTGTTTATGGGGATCACTGTGCCCACTGTTACTCCAGCATGTCCCTTGCAAGAGTTTTAAATTCGTGATCTCCTTGCATAGGGCATGTGAAGAATGTGGGAGGTTTAATATGGTTAGTGCTGTGTGTATATTTGGCAAAGGAAGGTGAAAATTGAAGCCCAATTACGGGAGAAGCCCATGCCAGAGTTTGCTAGCCCAAATTGAGCTAATAATAAGAAAATGGGGTGTACACACAAAAGATTTGGGTAGTCCTTTCTTGTGAATCTCAAAGTTGGTCAGAATAAGAAGATTATTTCTGGATTTTTAGCTCTGAAACCATCTAGTGCTCCATATTGCCACAAATTGAATATATGCTTTGGTTTTATCAGGTTGAATTTAGGTGTGCTAGTAGAATTATACAGATGATTCAGGTAACAGTCTTACTGTCTGGGAGAAGAGCCCTCTGTATTGCTTGCCAATTTCGATGGTGCGAATATTCTCACTACATCTGATTTTAAGCCACCAGTGTGAAGTCACTGAACTTGTAGGGAAATATTCAGAAGCACACAAAGATATGGTCGTTCTGCCATTGCAGATATATTGAATATAAATAACTGAGAACATGATAAAAGGAAATTAGGAGCTGGGTACCAATGGCTCATGCCTGTAATCCTAACTAGTCAGGAGGCTGAGATCTGAGGATCGCCGTTCAAAGCCAGCCCGGGCAGGAGAATTCCATGAGACTCTTACTTCCAGTAAACCACTCAGAAAACCAGAAGTGGCACTGTGGCTCAAGTGGTAGAGTACTAGCCTTAAGCTGATGAGCTGAGGGACAGCGCCTAGGCCCAGAGTTCAAGCCCTACGACTGACCAAAAAAGAAAAGTAGGAGGTGGAGTGTTTTGGTTATTACCTTTAAAAAATATATACCCTTTTAAACCATGATTTTAAATTTTGTATTACCTTTAAACAAAGAGGTTTTCAATTCAATATGTTAGTTTATGAGTTAGTTTATGAATATAGAGCATCACCTCTTCCATCCTTCTCCCCTATCTGTCCCAATCTCAGTCATTGTCACATGTACTTTGAATATTATGACTATACTTGTCCATCACCCATTGTGTGAGGGGTGTGTGTGTGTGTGTGCATGCTCGTGTGTGCCAGTACTGGGGCTTGAACTCGGGACCTGGCCTTGTCCCTTACCTTTTTCCCTTAAGTCTGTTACTCTACCACTTGAGCCACAGCTCCATTTCTGGTTCTTTGGTGGTTAATTGGAGATAAGAGTCTCGACTTTTCTGCCTGGTAAGCTTTAAACTACAATCCTTGTATCTCAGGTTCCTGAGTAGTTAGGTTTATGAGTGTGAGCCACTCCTTCATAACTTAACAGTCTTACGTCCTGGTACTGTAACACTTGGCTCTCCTAAGTCTTGATCTAGTCTTCTGAGCCAGAAAGGTCAGTGGAAGTTTCCTTTACCATAGGCCTCTGGTACTTGAAGGCCCCTTTGCAAATGCATGGGTTAATAGTGGGTAAAATGGTTTATTTGGGGAAAGCTTAAACCCCAGCATAGCTGCAGGCTCAGAGTAAGCATAGATTGGATGGAGTGATGGACAAGCATTTGGGGATGGGGAGGGACAATCTTGGGAAACTCATGACTGTGGATTCAGCTAGTCTGGTATGAAGGGTCTCAGGTGCCAAGTGCAAAGTTCTTGCCTAGACTTGGGGCACAACTCAGCTCAGGAACTTAACGCATGTGTTCCTCGGGCAGCATGGTTTTTACATTGAGTTTTCCACCCTCCCTTGTCCTTGTCTTCTGTCTTTATCATCTTAACCTTTAGCCAGTAAGAGGCTAAAACTTCAACTAAAGAAGCAGGGACATTAGATCGGAAACTGAGAGTGCCACCGGGTGATCCTTTATCTCTCAGCTGCCCTTGCTAGGCAGTCTAAACTACCCTGGCTGTCCATCTCCTTTCCCTTTGTCTTACCCACCTATGAATTGGGTTTCACAAAGTTTAACTAACTTGCCTAGAATCATTCAGTAAGTAGCAAGGCCAGTCAGTCTAAGTACAGGACATGTAAACTTTAGCTACCTAATGGGGGAAAAATGTGGGAATAAGGTGGGCCTACCCATTGTGATTCAGGCCTAACAGACTCAAGGAATTTCAGGCATTAGTAGCTGCCACAAATGTCTCAGAAGCTATTGGGGAAATAGAAACAAAGAAGGAGTGTGATCCAGTTCTGTTTGGAGAATGCAGGAAGGCTGTGTACCTTGTTTGGAGAAGTACTCTGTGTGTGTGTGTGTGTGTGTGTGTGTGTGTGTGTGTGTGTGTGTGTGTGTGTGTGTGTGTGTGTGTGTGTGTGTGTGTGTGTGTGTGTGTGTGTGTGTTTGCAGGAGTAATATGCTCTCAGAAACAAGCTAGCCTATTCAGTTCAGCATCTGCCTAACAAAGTTTCTGGTGAGAGGAGAAGTAGATAGCTTCTGAATAGTCAATTCTTAAAGGATTAGTGTTAATTTCATTTCTGTTAGGATATGGCTTCTTATCTCAGGAAATGTTATTTCCTTCAGCACCAAGTCCCTAGATCTGAGAGAAATGTCAGGAGCCTGGAAAGATTCTGGGTTGATCATAATACCTTCCCAGTTGGCTTTGGGCAGCTTGTATCCATGTAATTCTCTGTATTCATGAGGTCAAGGGTTTATCAAAGAATAGGGTTTCCTGACAAGTACCAGAGTATGGATGAAAAAGGTACCAGAGTATGGATGAAAAAGGCAAACTCCAAGTGGCTAAAGATGCAAGTTTGAGGCAGATTAACTCTTACCTGATTTACATATGCTTCTAAATATGTCTCCTTCCCATGTTACCTTTCTTGCTTTTTATTAAAGGATAAAATGCATTCAGTCTGTTTCTTATCTGTTTAGTAAAAATAACATCCTTAAAGGTCTGTGTCTTTTAGACATTCATAAGTATTTACAGAGGCAATGTTACAATATTTTGAGTTTGCCTTAAATAATATGTGGGGAGGATGGAGAAATAGTTGTGGGTATAGAGGAAGCAAGACAGGCAGTATATCCATGACTGAACCTGAGACTTCATGAACTCCTCTTTTTCTCAAGTGTGTTATGAACCATGTGTTCAACAGCATGGTCCCCATGCTGTTTCAGGAGGTGGTGGAAACTTTAGGACACGGGGACTTAGCTCAGGAAGTAGGTCACTGGAGATGTGACACTGAAAGTTATACTTCCAAGTACTTCCCTCCCCTCTCCCCCTTCCCTTCCTCCCACCACTTTGCTTCTCTCCTCTCTTCCTCCCTCCTCTTTCCCTCTTCTCTTCCCACCCCACCCACTCCCTCCTTTCCTTTTCCCTTTTCTCCCTCTGTCTCTATCTCTCTGTCTCTCTGTCTGTCTCTGTCTCTGTCTCTGTCTCTGTCTCTCTCTCTTTCTCTCTCTCGCCTTTCTTGTGTCTGTCTGTCTCTCTACCTGCTTCTTGTCTGTCACCAGGTGAGTGGCCTTTGCCATACCTGCCACCATGATGCTGTGCCTCATCATGGGTATCAAGACATGGAGCCAAGTAACCATGGATGAAACCCCGTGAAAGTGTATCAGAATAACCCCCCACTTCGCCTTTATTGCCGAGTATTTGTCCTAGTAATGAAACATTGACTAATATAATATGTTTATGATTCTCATAGGAAACTCCTCAGAAATGGAGGACAATGATCAAGAGATTTTAAGGATGAAAAAAACAGAGAAAGAGTCTTGGGAAAGACAATGCTAGATATACTACCAACGAACATTCTAATTCTTGTAAGAAAGCAGGAATTTTTATATATGCCAATCTCTAAAATGAGAACTATGGCAAGAAGTTATCCAAAAGAATTCTGAGTTTATTCCTTTACAAGTTGTGGGCTCTGGCTACCTGGACTGGAATGGCTGATACCCTAGTAAGGGTCTCCCTTACTCGGCTATTTCCACAGATAGCACATCTGACATTGGGTAAGGAAGCCCCTTTTTCTTGAGGAAGGCCATTGCTTACAATGTTCCCACAGGCTTATAATTGTTTTCATCACAGTGTGATGTTGTTATCATTGTGTTTGGGGGTTAACTTTGGGACCATAAGAAGATTGGGTGAATTCCCATAGCTTGGGAGTCCTCATAGAATTGTGAGGATAAATGGCTTATATGTGATGCTCTCTTGGAGTGGAACTGAGGTAAGTTAAAAGAACAGTTATATATTCCTATACTCAATAGTTTTCCAGCTCCAAGACTGTCACAATATTTAATACTGACCATAAAAATCAACATAGCTTGCGTTATCTTTTGGTTTTTCAAAGTTCATTATCTAAAAATGCAAATTAAAAGACAATGGTGGTATTCTTCAAAATGGTTTTTTAGCTTTCCTGACAGTATTGGTGTGTGAATGTTTCAATTAAAATATATGCTATTACCTTTCAAGATTTTTTTTTTCTGAGTCTTTGATTGGGGCATTATGGTGCATACTTATAATCTCACTTCTTGGAGGCTTGGGACAGGAGGATTGTGAGTTCCAGGCCAGCTTGGGCTACATAGTAAGACTATGAAAGAGGGTGGGGAGAGATGGAGGGAGGGAGAGAGAGAATGTAAAAGAAAAAAAGAGATCCTCAATTTTATATTATCTTCTGTATAGTGTATTAGTTTGTTAATAATTATATGTAGCAAGGCTCTAGTGGCTCACTCTTATAATCCTAGATGTTTGGAATGCTGAAATAGAAAGGATTGTGGTTTGAGGCCATTCTGGACAGAAAAGTTCAAAAGAGACTCCCTCCTCCCCCCTTCTTAAACAAAAATTGACAGCTAAGGCTGTGTGTTATCCTAACTATGATGGTAAACCTAAAATGAACAGATTGCCAACCAGACATGTGCCCAGGCAAAAAGCAAAACCATATCTAAAAAATAACTGGTGTAGGAATTGGCCACTTTGTCACTTCCTCCCACTTTCCCACTTACGGTGATGACGTTCTCATCTCTTAAAAAAATATTGGGCTGATTAAAGACTCGAAGTTAGGGTTGGGGCCTGGCTCAAGTAGTAGAGAACCTGCTCAGCAAGTACAAGGCCTTGTGTTCAACCCTCAATAATACAAAAAAAAAATCAGGAAGTTAGTTTCCTGAAAAATATTATTGCTAAAGGGCAGTCCTTCAGTTTGATACTGCCAAGTGACTTCCTGTAACAAGCCAGTCTCCTTCCTCAAACAGAGCTTCTCATATGAGCTTTTCCAACCCTAATATTATTGTCTCACCCTGAGTCTAGCACTTCCTTCCAAGGGACAGTAGACTCAGGAGAAGGGAGTATGTTCATCCTTACATCTTGTTGTTTGTTTAGTTTTCTTATGAGGTTTGTTAATTCTTTCATTCAGCCAGCTCATGTCAAGCTCAGTTTTGCCAAAACAAAAACAAATGGTTTCTTTAAATGATACTGGGAAAAGCATTTGAAAGTATTTGTAAAATATTTGAAAACATGAAATACTTACATTCTTGTCACTTTTTTCCCATTTCTGATATTCAATGAAAACTTTTTAATGGCAATCTTTTTTTGAAATTTAGGAAATTAAAGTGTGAGCTTTGCCTCTGGCAACAAAACTGTGAATTTAGAGACAAGGTTTCCTCATACATCTCAAGAACATGTGGTTGAAAGATTGACCTCTGGCGTCGAAGTTTGTGTGGCAGAATCATCCGATGACTCATTTCTAAGAATGTACTTTCATCATTAATCAGCATATACCTATACATATACCTAGCAGATATTCAAACTTCACAAACTGATGAGGGTGTAAAACAAAACGAAAAGCTGAAGAACTATATCTACTACCTCTCACTCGTTTATTCAGCTAGTGGCTACTGATTTATTATTTCTCCTCCACTTACAGCTTTTTGATGGTAAATTGGAGATATGAATCACTCCCATTTGCCCCAGCTAGCTATGAATAGTGATTCTCAGATCTTAGCCTTATTTATTTTTTTCTTTTTTCTTTTTGTCAGTTGTGGGGTCTGAACTCTGGGCCTGGGCACTGTCCCTCAGCTCTTCAACTGTAGACTAGTGCTCTACCACTTGAGCCTCAGCCCCACTTCCAGCTTTTTCTGCTTATGTGGTGCTGAGGAATCGAACCGAGGGCCTCATGCATGCAAGGCAAGTACTTTACCACTGAACCATCTTCCCAGCCCCTCAGCCTTATGAGTACCTAGGATTACAGGTGTGAGCCATTCATACCCATTTTCTTGTAAACAAGGCTAATGCTCACTCTTTGAGGCTTGTGTCACATGCTCACCCCTACTTACCACAGTGTTGAGTTGATAAAAGGGTTTAGTTTGAAACAAAAAAGAATAGTTCTTGTGCCAGATTTCGGATAATAGACAACTGGAACCTTGAGCAATTTAACAAACATTGCTCTCTTCAAAGATATCAATGGATCACCCGATCAATACACATGTGTGTGTGTGTGTGTGTGTGTGTGTGTGTGTGTGTGTGTGTATAATGTACCTTTAAATATTTTGGTAGCTTTTGTCTAATCATCACTTTCAACACCCAAAACAATGCCAGTGTTTAAAATAATTTAGGTTCAAAGAAAACATAGTATTATGGGTCTGAATAAAGTAGTGTCTATTATGAGGGTAGTGGAAGTAGAGTCTGGAAATTTCAAAAGAAGGGAGTCACCACAAACCACATCAGATGCCGGGTTGTGATTAGACCCTCTTTCAACCACATCAACTACTCTCTCATCCCCACAAACACCACACCTTCCTGGAAAATCTTTTAGGTATCATGAAAGGAGGAAGACTGATATTATGCTCACTCATAAACACACTTCAGAAAATTGATAATGTACATTTTGTTGTTGCTGTTTTTGGTCATGGGGCTCTTGAACTCTGGGCCTGGACACTGAGCTCTTCAGCTCAAGGCGAGTGCTCTGCCACTTGAGCCACAGCGCCACTTCTGGTTTCCTGGTGGTTAATTGGAGATAAGAGTGCCACAGACTTTCCTGCCTGGGATGGCTTTTAAATTTTATTTTATTTTATTTTATTGTAAAGATGCTGTACAGAGGGGTTACAGTTACATGAATAAGGTAATGAGTACATTTCTTGTTGAGCATTGTTACTCCTTCCTTTGTTTTTCTCCTACTATCCCTTCCCTCCCCCCTCCCCCCCTTCTGAAGTTCATTTCCAAGTGTCTTGTGAGTCTCATTGTTGCAATAAGTCATCCTGTGTCCTTGTTTCAGCATTTTGTTATTCCTCTTCCCCTCCACAAATTGAATAAATGTATATACAAGATGCAAGATACCAAAATCAAATATAGTGACAACAGGAATATACCATAGGAGGAGGAACATACAAAAGAAACAAAAAAAAATCACATAGTACATTAAAAACAACAACAAAGACAAATCTCTGTGTCCATATCTTGGGGTTCATTTTGCTTAGCATCATGTTACATGGTCATATGTACATAACTTTTGAGCTTTTCTGCTTATCTGATAACATTATCCTAATACTAATTATTGCAAATGAGGGAAACCATGGGACCTATATTTTTTGGGGCTGGCTGATTTTTTCCCCAAGTCTTTCCATTTCCTAACAAATGGGTGGTGTCATTCTTTCTGATGGAAGCATAGAATTCCATTGTGTATGTATATCTATCTATCTATCTATCTATCTATCTATCTATCTATCTATCTATCTATCACATTTTCTTGATCCATTCATCTACTGAGGGGCATCTAGGTTGCAAATGATCACAAACAAGGCCACACTAAAGCTACTAGCATAATTATATTTATCGCAGCATTATTCATCATAGCTAAGATATGGAACCAACCCAGATGCCCCAGGATGGAACTGCAATCCTCAGATCTCAGTCTCTTGAGTAACTAGGATTCCAGGTATGAGCCACTGGCACCCAGCCAATAATGCACCTTTTAAAATCCATTTGTTTGCTGTATCTTGAAAGCAAATGAGTCAAATTAAGATTAAATATAAATTTAAAAAGATATCGATAACCCTAGAAAAAGCATTCAAAAACAGCAAAGGCTAGTATAACATTAAGTAAATCAGAACACAGTCCTTATTAAGGGTATTTTTGTTTGTATATTCATAACCCTTAACTCTTAACATAAGGCTTCATGAGCAGGGGATCTTCTCTTCATGGCTTGAGTTCCTGAGTAAGTATATTTCTGTTATAATTTATTCCACCTGTGTCTGCCAATTTCTTTCCACTTGCCTTCTCCTGTGACATTCTGGCTCATGTTTCTTCATAAAGCTCTAAGCCAGTTATTAATAACAGTCCAGTGAGCTCTGATCAACTAAAAGCATATGGTGTTTTTCATGAGAGAGATCATCCTCTTGAATTTGGACTTTGATTACTGAATCCCTCAACAGTAAGTGGTCTTATTTTTTTTAAATAATAAAATTGCATTTTAAGAAATTTATGTAGGAAGATAGAGTACAGTATACCTCTTCTTTTCCTCTGGTGGAAGGAAAACATACTGTTATAAAAGACTTGCTAAGACTCACAAAGTCCATTTCCATTCCTGAATGTCAACATCTCCCTTAGTATGCTAAGACTGATTACAAAAGAGACACATAAACTAAAATCTTCCTCCTTTTGTCTCTTGGCTCCATGTAGGCAGGAGATGTACGAGATTAATAATATCGTGTGCAAGTTTCTTGACCAAGTTCTAGTACTGCTGCTTGATACCTTTGCTTCCCTGTATTTCCTCTCCAAATAGGATTCCGTTGATTTCAAAGAGAATTTTCACATATGGAAAGTGCATGCAGGATAGGAGACAATGGGGTCTTGCTATTTTTTCCCATATTCCAGGTTTGCATCAGAAGACATGATCTTGTTGCATGGCTCCATTGCCTGTCTGTTTTGTAGCCAAATGCTTTGTCTTTGCAGCTTTCTTTATAATGGTTGCTTCTGAAAATTCTACAAAGTAGGTCACTGA
Source organism: Dipodomys merriami (assembly GCF_024711535.1). NCBI lineage: Eukaryota > Metazoa > Chordata > Mammalia > Rodentia > Heteromyidae > Dipodomys > Dipodomys merriami. The sequence goes on from NW_027202715.1 coordinate 26,450,114, forward strand.
GATTTCTGTCTGGAAAAATAGGATCATAAAACGCAGAAAGGCAGATGTTTTACTTGGTCGTTGGGCACTGAACTGAAAGCAGGCATTTTGATCCTTCTTCAAGATTCTTCTTCATAGACTGGTACAAGTTTCTGAGTGGGTTATACACATTCAGTTCCTGAGTATATGCATCGGGCTACTATATAACATTTTTAATGGAGGCATTGCCATGAACTAGAAAGTAATAGGGGGGATCCAGTAGGGATTCCTGGTTTGGACCACTTACAAATGGTGTGGTTTTACTCAGGGACTCAGTTATTCATTTGTAAAGTGAGAATCTTAGCCTGCTTTACAGGGTTGTCAGGTTTACTAATAATGTTTAAAAGCAGCCAGGTAGAGTAAGAGCTGTTTTAACATTGGTCATAAAAATCCTTAATCATCGTTCACTGGTTTCAGTTTTAAATCTAGAACATTCAATGTGGTCTTTGATGGGAAATTAGAGGACACTATTAGCTTTTACTGCTTTTTATCTCTTCATTTTTAGAATAATGCAAGCCCCGCAAATGGGATGAGTGGCATGCAGTAATTTAGGACATGAAGGCTAGGGCTGGGATCAGTGGTGACAGGGGAGTCCAAAATGAATTTCAAACACAAGAATTATTTTTATAAATGTACCTGCCCTGTTACAAGCAATATCTAGCTTTTTTTTTTCTTTTAGGTAGGTGCTTCTGGATTTCCAGAGGACAGATTCGCTTTTTCCTACGTTTTATTCTGTTCCATGAGTCTGGATAGCACAAGGATGGTTGTCTGAAGACGCCTGCTTCCCACGGTGTTACTCTGTGACTCAGAAGACAGAATGAGATTTGTGTTTCCCTCTGCAAGCTTTCATTCTGCACAGCTGTATTTCATTTTTAATGTGTGCAGGGTACAGTGTTAGGACAGTGTTAGGCTAGTAAGAGTCCCATAAACTTTTAATATAGTAGGAAAAAGCAGTCATTATATGAGTAACTCTGAGTAAGAGTCAGAATGGGCTTGGTCATGATTCAGTGCTCTTCAGAGCTCCTCCTAAGTAATGACTGTGTGTCAGCACCACCTTAATGTCACACACAGAAGAAATTACTATTGATCATGTATTTGTCCTGCACTTGCAGTTGGTGCTATCAATTTTCTTCTATAGGAGGTCAAAGTCTTTCATTTAAAACTCAAAATTTGGCTCTCCAACTTAGCCAGTGACTTTGTCAACTAAATGCCACAAAGATGATTCCGTGAATATTTGCAGAGAAGTGTGTGGTGTGGGCTGTTTAGACAGTTAAAAAGCCTTACCAAGCTGTGCACTGTGGCTCATGCTGCTAATCCTAGCTATTTAGGAGGCTGAGAGATTGTGGTTCAAAGCCAGCCCAGGCTGGAAAGTCTTGAGACTCTTTTATTTTTATTATGAAAATACCGTACAGAGGAGTTAAAATTACATGGGCAAGATAATGAGTACATTTCTTATCAAGCATTGTTGCTTCTTCCTTTGTTTCCCCTTGCTATCCCTTCCCATATCCCGCCCCACCCACCCATATTCCCCCCCTTCCCCCACAACCCCCACCCCCACCCTTGGCCAAAGTTGTAACATAACAACTTGTACATCTCATTGTTGCAATGGGTCCACCTGTATCCCTAGTTAAACGATTTGTTTTTTCACTTCCCCTCCACAAATCATACCAATATCCAATACAGTGAAAACAGGAGTTATATCATGGGGGAGGGACATACAAAGCAACAAAGAAATAATCTTATAAATATGTTAGAAACAATCGCATGAAAGTAAAAAACATTTGAATGCTTATCTTGGGGTTCATTTCACCTAACATGAACATATCTGACCTTTTCTGCTTGACTCAGACGTATTCCCTTATTGCAAATAAGGGAAACCATGGGACCTATGTTTCTTTGGGCCTGGCTTACTTCACTTAATATAATTTTTTCCAAGTCTTTCCATTTCCTAACAAATGGGGCAATGTCATTTTTTCTGATGGAGGCATAGAATTCCATTGTGTATATATACCACATTTTCTTGATCCATTCATCTACTGAGGGGCATCTGGGTTGCTTCCATGTCTTAGCTATGGTAAATAATACTGCAACAAACATAGTCGTGCTGGTAGCTTTGTAGACATTTGGGTAAATGCCCAAAAGTGGGATTGCTGGGTCATAGGGAAGCTCTATGTGGAGTCTTTTGATGAACCTCCATACTGCTTTCCAAAGTGGTTGAACAAGTTTACACTCTGTGAGATTCTTGTTTCCAATTAACTATCAGAAAACCAGAATTGGAACTGTGGCTCAAAGTGGTAGAGTGATAGCCTTGAGCAAAAAAAAAATAAATAAAACTCAAGTGACAGCATGCAGGCCCTGAGTTCAAGCCCTATGACTTGGAATTGAACTCAAGGCCTAGACACTATTCCTAACTTTTTTCTTTTAAAGTTGGTGCTCTACCACTTGAGCCACAGCTCTACTTCCAGTTTCTTTTTGGTTAATCAGAGATAAGTGTCTTTTGGGTTTTTCTGTCTGGGCTGTTTTCTAACCAAGATCCTCAGATCTCAGCCTCCTGAATAGCTAGGATTACAGGTGTGAGCCAAAAGTACCCTGTATCAAATGCTTTTGAGAATTCATATAAGCCCAGAGATTCTTTGCTTTCTCATTCCTTAACCATAGTCAGTCCAGGGATGACACTTACTTGGGTGGTTGAGTTCTACAAATAACATCCCCCCACAAGTTCAGCCCATCTTTCCCACTTTTGTTTCTCCATAATACCTAAGAGATAATTGTTGGATGGTATTACCGCAGTGGGACTCCCTCAGGAAGCCTGGTGTAGCTCGTCCCCAGCCAGACCTCTGCACATGTCATCTGTCCTTGTAAGACTGCATTCCTGCTATGATTCACGGAGAGGACTAGGAAACTTGGCAGGCAGAAAGTGGATAACATTTTGATTATTTACATTCAACAATATTTCCTAATGTCAAGTGCTCACAATTGTATAATGTAGGCATCTTAGGGTCAATGCACGATCTCTTTGGGGTGGGAATATGGCAGCTGGGAAATCTCATCCTTCTGAAGTCCTGTTAGATGATGGTTAAGAGAACATTTTGTTCATGTGGAGAAAAGTAGTTCATTTGGGGTCATGACATTCACTTTGAGGCATGGCCATAGATGCTTTGGGAAAGCCAAAAACTGAAGTTTACATGGGAAATATATGAGACCAAAGATAGTGACTCCTTGCAAGTCTGAGACCATCCCTTCCCTGTGAAACCTATAGATCAGGAGGACCCTCCTTAGTACTACCCACCAGACAAGCCATTACTCCACTGTTCACATATTCATGCATCTGCCTCATCTTCCCAGGATGTTCGATCTCTGATGAACCATTTGTCGCTACTCATCCATCTAAGTCACTCCATCCCTTGGGATCATAGTTGTGCCACAGGGAAGGGGCCCACTCTCTGATTCAGCTTTGCCTAATCACCACTGAGTGCCAAATAGCACGCTGGGCTCTTGGCTTCCTTTAAAAAAAATCAATTCTGCAATGTGGTAAAGACTAGGCTGGGGGTTTTGAAGCCCAACAGATCTCCATGCAAATCCCTGTTCACTTCTTGCTAAGTCTGTGACCCTCACTTCTTTGGGCTTTGATCCCTCCAACTGAGAAGACTGTGTTATTAATAGTCAATCTTAGTTTTATAGACCTTAGATCAAATTGGGTGCTAGAGACTCAACTTTGTTAGGTATTACATTTTCTCAGACCCCTGCAAGACAGGTATTTCTATCTCTGCTCTCCACGTGAAACAGCATCCAGAGTTAATGCTTTGTCCAGGGCTACAAAGATAACAATGTCTGAGCCAAAGGCAGTTCTGTGGAGCTTCACATCCTACACAGTCTCTGTATTGTAAACTGAACGTCTGTAACCAAACATATGTTTTCCATTGAAGTTTACTTTGTCAAGTTCACCCTATCACTCTCTGTTTTCACTTGTGTTTAACTTCATCCAAGTCTTTTTTTGCCTGAATGTGAGATATGAAGAAATGATGAAGGTAACATCTTTTCCAATCACAAAGTCTTGTGAAACACAGAAATCCAATCAGAAAATAAGGCAATTATGGTGCTAGCTCTGGAAAAAAAAAACTGTGACCACACAAGTCTTGTACTTCTCCAGGCCTTGTTTGTCAAGTGAGAAGTTCATAAAAGATCAGATATTATTTCTGATGTCAGCTTTCTTTTAACACTTAAAACTTTGCAATACTATTGTTTTTCTTACCAAAAAAAGAGAGAGAGAAATCACCTCAAATTCAAGTCATCATCAAGAAACAAGGTATGAAAAAATAGGCTGTAGTCATTCAAAAGCCACATACCATGTCTTTATTCTCTAGTACAAGATTCATGTCAATGATAATTTCTTAGCTATGGGTTAAATTCCATTTGCGATGTAATTCACCACTGAGTAGGATTTAGTGGGATCTTAATTCATTCAAAAAGTGTGGCTTGAATCTACATTTCAGGAATCTAGAGAACATAAGAAAAGATCATGAGTTTTCAATTAACTATGGAATCCATTGACTCTGAGTGCGTGGGTTGGGGGGAGTGAATTTCCATCATGACATAGGAACAGTAGCCATCTCAACAGAACACATTTATCCTAAATCTTGATATGTTTGTTCTCTTCCAATAATTTGAATTAGTTCCCCATTGCAAGTAAAAAAAGCAAAAAGCAGCAATAAATAATTTTCTTATGATTTCTCAAATTTTTCTTTCTTTCTTTTTTTTGTCAGTGGTGGGGCTTGAGCTCAGTGCCTAGGCATTGTCCCTGAGCAATTTGCTCAAGGCTGGTGCTCTACCACTTTGAGCCATAGTTCTACTTCCAGTTTTCTGGTGGTTAATTGGAGGTAAGAGTCTCACGGGGATTTTCTGTCCAGGCTAGCTTTAAACTGTGATCCTCAGATTTCAGCCTCCTGAGTAACAGGATTAAAGGCATGAGCCATTGACACCTGGTAATTTATCAAGTTCAAAAGGACAATTTAATTGAACATAATCTTAATGGGAAAAGTATGACATTTTCCAAACTGAGACTAATCGAAAAGACTTCAAACCTGGGGTTTCATTTTTAAAATGGTTTTCTGGGAAAATATTCTCTGTGTGCTGTTTTTCTTGTTACTGCCATCTGAACAAAATGAGCTCTGTCTTCCAAGAAAACATCGACTTCAAGTGTAACTCCTAAGCCAAAACTTGTTGAGAACTAATTAGTGTCAGAGACCATGAGACACTGGGATCCAAGATAGATAAGGACTCTCATCTTCTAAGAACACAGCAACTATTCATGTAAACAGCTGTGGTATAGTGCAGTGGCTGACAATATACTGCAGACAAGAACAAAATAAGTTCTGCCAGGGAAGGAAGAGTGGATCACAAGAGGACACAGCAGTCTGAAAAGATGAGTAGGAGTTTGACAGATTTGTGCATTTTGATAGCTAAAGAAACTGAGATTGGTTCACTCAAAGGGCAGAGTCAATTGGTAGTATGATAGACTATAAGTAATAGTTGTTATTACTTATTATATTATTATAGGTTTACTTTCTAGGTAGAAGTATTATTTCATTTAATTTTCACATTATGCTATGAAATAGAAACTATTATCATCCCCAGTTTATAGAAGTTCTAACTGAGGCATACAGATAATTTAACCTGCCAAAAGTCTCCTGGTAAGTGGCAGATCTAAGATTTGAAACATCTTCATATGCTTCTAGACCCCTTTCTCAACTAACATGTCCTTGAAGAATTTGTCTTATGGCTTGCTAATGTTCAGAGAATTAAGGGGAGAAACTTGTCGTGTACAAGGTGAATAGTGAGTAGAAACAAAATATAAATGAAAAGAGTGAGGCATGGCGGCACCAGTTGTAGTCTCAGCACTCAGGAAACTGAGGCAGGATGCTTACAAAATCATGTTCAGCCTAGGTATTAATCATAAGATCTTGTTTCAAAAGACAAAACAGTTATGATGCATTTGTTCTGAGTACATTGTTTGTGTATGTGTGGAAAAACCACAACGAAATCCCCCTCATCTTAATAAATTTGATTCAAAAATTAAAAAAAAGAATTTCAGAAAAAAGAATATGATAGTTAAAGATAGTAAAAATAAATAAATAGAGGTTACCAAAACACTACTTTCAGCTAACCTCATTGCTACACAGTAAGCGTATAGTTATAGTCTGGGAAATGTCCCACTGAAAGAGGGCAGATTGTTTTGACATGAGTAAAATAACAACTCACTGTTATTCTGAACTCTGGCAAACTCAGGGATGTCAGGCCTACAGAGGCAATGGTGAGACCATCCAACCCATTGTTCAACAAGCAATCCACATTAATGGAAAGCAGCCAGGACTCAAAACGAGAGGCTATTAATGAATTTGTAGTAGATTTCTCTTCTAGTATAGTCAATTTCCACTGTAATGAAGAGCCTTTCAAAAGTAACTTCTCATTTGAAAACATTAATAAATCAGTGAAGATGAGAGAAGGTGACACCTGGAGTCATAGACTGCTGTCTGGACTTCCACACTGAATAACAACAGGCTTGCGCTACTTTGGGCCCATACTGCCCAATAGTTGATTGTCAAGGCCCAGCACACAACTGTCTCTCAATAAACAATAGTTTCATAATTTATTTAGATGGCCTATGAAGGGGAAATGGACAGATTTCAATTGTCTTGCTTTTCAACATGTGTCTCTGCTTCTGTGAACATTATCTTCATGGTTACATATTGATAGAAGGAATAGGATTAGAGAATTCTTCTTAAGATATTTTTGAAATGTGAATCACATGTTTAAGACTTGGATCCAAGGAAAAGTGTTTTTCTTTTGATTGCAAAAGAGATTTTACAGAGTGTGCTCTGTTCTTTTTCTTGACCAAAGGCCACACCTCATCAAGGGAAATAGTAAAGGTTGAAAGGAGCTGAGAAAAGGGTGAACTAGGAATAAGATTTTAACAGTAGAGGTTTGGTTGTTGTTTGGTTGGTTCTTTCACCACAGGAGCAAGCCATCTGGAGAATACATAATTTTTGTGATGTTGGGAGTCAGGAATCATACCAGAAACTTTTTTTGCCTAACAATCAGATAATAGAGGCAAGGGCATGCATGCCCATGACAGAATGGATAGTGAATATAATGAAGTCCAGCTCCTAGAAAACCAAGGTTATTGCTGTTTTCCATCTATCTAACCAACTTTGTAAGAGCGCTACTCAAGTGTCCAATAAATAAGGAACACATCCATTTTAATTAGATTATTTGGAGATAAATTTTGATGGAGTCAAAGGAAAAATGTTTTAAAAACTAGATATGGGACGATCTATTCTGGTTTCAGTGTAATGTTCTATGAAATTATATGCTGACTTCCCAATGCCTTCTGAACATGGGTAAAAGAGAGGTAGATGCATTGAAATGGGAAGGAAATTATTTGTAGTTACTTGATGCTTCAATATAAGAAATACTTGGCCTCAAAATAATGTAGGATGCCATATCAGAAATAGAAGGCTGTATCATTTTAGTTGTGATTTTTAAAACACAAGACATTCAATAATTTTTAAACCACTTAAACTTGTTTGAAATTTATGTGTGTTTTTAGTGTATGTTTTGGTCAGGGGCTGGGAAGGTGGATCAGTGGTAGAATGCTTGCCTCGCATGCATGAGGCCCTGGGTTCGATTCCTCAGCACCACATAAGCAGAAAAAAGCCGGAAGTCGCGCTGTGACTCAAGTGGTAGAGAGCTAGCCTTGAGCTAAAAAGCTGAGGGACAGCACCCAGGCCCAGAGTTCAGCCCTCATGACTGACCAAAAAAAAAAAAAAAACCCAACAAAAACCAACAACTAGGGAGTTGTAGGCATACTCCAGTGGTAGAGTGCCTGATTAGCAAGCACAAGACCCCGAGTTCAACCCCCAGCACTGCCAAAAACAAAGCAAAACAACACTCGAAAGTTTTTTAAATTGATGCTATTAAATAAATAGCTTCCTCTCAAATGCAAAGAGGGGGAAAAAAAACAAAAACTTGATTGCTAAGATTGTACCTGAGTAAGAAGTAATATATATTAACATAGTAGAATGTAATCAAGGTATTGTTATGCTTTTAATTTTCTGTGTGTGTGCATGCATGCATGCCAGTACTGCAGCTTGGATTTGTCCTCTCAAGGCTAGTGCTATCTCAAGCCACACCTTCAGTTCTGGCTTTTTTTTTGGGGGGGGGCGTTTAATTGGTTATAAAAGTCTTATAGTCTTTCCTTCTCTAGCTTTAAACCAAGGTCCTCAGATCTCAGCCTCCTGAGTAGCTAGGATTATAAGCATGAGCCACTGGCATCTGGAAATACTCAAAATTTTAGTCCATAGTAAGATATGTGCATGCTAACGAACATGTTACAATACAAATGTGTGTACTTCCAATGATGTAGATCTAAAAGCTCATAATCTTCCTGCTTTGGCCTCATGAATATTGAGATTACAGGTCTATATCAACTCACTTAATTCATATTTAACTATTGAATTATCATTTTCAAGTAATGCTTTCGTGCTTTCATATTTGTAATAACCATCATTTAAATGAATACTCAGTTTCTAGCTAAAACATGATTTATTGGCCAGTCCCATGTGTATGCCCTTACTTAGTAAAAATGTTATGAAGCTTGTCATTTTCTCACCTCTGCCTTTCACCTATTCACTTATGAGTTGACTACTTTTCTATACAGACAATACATAGATGGAACAAACTTCAAATCCAGATTGCTTCAAAATCTGAAACATTTTGAGCACCAATAAGATACCATAACTGGAAATTCTACATTTAGCTTCATGTGATAGGTCACAATCAAATAAAGTTACCTTTAGACCATGCATATAAACGTTACATATTGAAACATAAATGAATTTTGTTAGTGGCATATGCTTTTAATCCCAGCACCAGTGAGACCAAGGGAAGAGAGAGGCAATTTCAAGGCCAGTCTGGGCTCCATAATGAGACCTTGCCTCAAAAAAATTAAATTAAATTAAAATAATAAATAAAAGAATTTTGTGGTTAAACTTGGGAGCCATCTGTAAGATATATTGTTATACATATGCAAAATTTCCAAAAATCTGAAAAAGAAAACCAAAACAATTTGATTCCAAAGAGATACTTAGCTTGATCTTAAATCAAAACAAGCAAAGCTTAAAGAGAAGAGAAAAAGAATATGGAAATCAGGGCAAGGAAATAAACAACAATAACAGAAAACAAAGAGCACAATGAAAAACTGTAATAAACACCTTGAAGCACAATTATCTTTATTATATTTAAGTTATAAGATTAACATCTAAGGAACATGGTTAACGGATATTTTATATCCTGGTTTATGCTATGAATCAACTCTTCTACTTTCTAATTTGTAAAAGCAATGCAAAAAAAATCTCAAATATAGAGAAGGTTTATGTTGTTTCTGTTAATGTCATAGAGATATTGAAGTCTTTGTTTGACACAATTTTTAGGGGGATTGTTTTTTGTGTTTTTAAAATGTGGCAAATGTATCCCTTGCCAGGAAAATCTTAGAATTCATTAATTTTTCTGATAAATATTTTCACTCAGCTATACAATCCATTATTAAAATGAACCTACAAAGTCTTATTTTCCAAAGACCACTCAACGTCTTCTTTGGAAAGTAATTTTAGAGTCTCTCCATGCAGGCTCCCTGCTCCTAACCCCCCCTCCCCACCCCACATTGCAATCCAATTAAACCTCTTAATGTGCTTTCACACAGGACACCACCTGTGTTGGATGCACTTTGGTCTAGCAAGAGCAGAGGTCGGAAAAAAAAAAAAAGAAGAACCTCCCCCACCCCATAGAGGAGCCGAGTTACCTACCACTACCTGAAATTCATTCAGGTAAGAAAAGGGTTTTTCTCTAGCCAGTCCTTCATCTCTACTAGATCTCTACTAATTTTCTGCTCCTCCCTCACTTCTTCACTGCTTTGGGAGAGAGAAGAAAATAACCAAAAGAACACACATTGAAGATGCCGAAGTCCAAGGCCAGGGGGCTACAGAAGAAAGGAAGGTCCTCAAAGTGGGAGAAGACAGCATCTGCCTAGTATTCATCTCTTAACTTTCTCTCTTCCTGTCTTTCTCATTTCATTTCCCATCTCTCTCTCCTTGTCTTTGTCTCCATTTCTCTCTCCCTCTCTGTCTCTCCACCCTTTGTTTCTCCCTGCCTCCTGCTATCTTTTTCTCTATCTGTCTCTCTTTTAACTACATACATTCCTACACATATTTTTAGTCTAAGGATCTGTAAATCGTTTCTTGCTTCTGTGTTCTCTGAAAAGATGCCAAACTTCTCTGAATGATGCCAAACTCCCACAACCCCACCCTAACAGACATTAAGTGAAATGCTATGACAATATGGGAAACAGACCACCTATGGATATCTGTTACAATTTTAGCTATTAAAAATAAAACTATTTCTGAAACACAAAGATGTTGAAGAAATTAAATGTTTGATATCTTTATAGGTGTGACCAACTTATGTGGGAGAGGTTCTGGAGAAAAGATAGAACCTGAAATAAAAAAAGATTTTTAAAAAAATTATTTCCTACCTTGTCTTCAAGTTCTCATTTCCAGAACATCAAGTGCACAGTTCAGAGGAAAGGGAGCCTCATTTATACCAACAAAAACGATTAAGATGATAAATAACTGCAGCCACATCATAAATAAACTATGAATAACATAGGAAGAGAATGGTCTCTACAAAAGTTTCTTGTTACTCCTTCTAGAAAGATGAGAAAGTTATGTCTTTTATAATGAAAGGCACATTTGACATGGAAGAACCTATAAGCATGACATAAAGTGATCAAAATGAGTGGGAAAGAAATAATTTATTTGTTGGTTACTAATAGGTAGAAAGAATTCCCTGGAAGACTTATCATTGTCATTATATGTTTTAAATGAAGTATGAGGTGGAGTTGGAAAGCACTAAGGTTATAAATATGTTCCTCTAATGATATTTTTCTCTTTTTCTCCCCCATAGGGAACAGGAGTTCTGAATATGACTGGTAAAAATTGGATATTAATTTCTACAACCACCCCTCAAAGTTTGGAAGATGAAATAGTTGGAAGACTTCTGAAAATTTTGTTTGTTTTATTTGTTGACTTAATGACTATTATGTATGTTGTTATAACTTCTTAGGAAGTTTGACTTCCTTCCCATGTACATTTCAAACTGAACTCCAGTGAATAAAAATTTGTATGGAGGTATGCTGAGTGACTTCACTTTGCTGATGTCACCAACTTATTCAAGAAGCCAATAAAACATTATAATAGAAACAACATGGTATTCTTTAGTACTGTCTGGTTTATAAATAACTTCACGTAAATTGAAGTGCATTTATTTTCTGAAAAATCTACACAGTCATAAAACTGCTCGAATCTTGATTTGTAAAACCTTCTTATTAATATTATTAGTCTCTGTTTTTAAAATAATGTTACCTAAAATTTGTAGGTAAAATTATAAACGAACTTGATTTTTTTTGTGACCTTTCGTGCCATTCTATTTTTTTGTTGCTCTATTTATTTTTATTATCTTTCAGTAGTTGTATGAAAGGGGTTTCAATTCAACATGTCAGTTTGTGAATACAACAAACTATTCTATTTTTAATACAACCTCAGCTTTCCAAAGCCATGTTTACATATAGGATAGCAATAGTTTTTACCCACTTTTTTTTCTTTTCTTTCTTTCCTCTCCTCTTTCCTCCGTCCCCTCTTCTTCCCTTTTCTTCACGTCCCTTGCATCCTTCTTCCCTCCTTACTGTCTTTTTTTTATTACTAGGTTTTGAACTCAGGACATTTTGGAAGGTAGGTGCTCTTTTCTCAAAGCCAAATCTCCATGTCTGCTTTCTGCAGGCATTTTGTGATAGTATATTGCTTTTTTCCCCAAGTGTATACCCAGGTGAGATCTGCCTCTGTAGTTAGAGTAATAGGGGTGCATATCACTAGGCCAAACTCTTAGTTAAAAAGGGGATTGTAAACTTTTCTCCCCCAGATACCTATAAACCATAGTCCTGCTGGTCTCAATTTCCAGCTAAGATTAAAGGTGTGAGCCACTGATGCCCAGCTTACCCATTTTCTTTCTTTCTTTCTTTTTTACTAGACAGGTTTAATGATACATTGCTCTTCACAGAGAAGTTGAACAGGAATACACCCATGCAGTGCAGATCCCAAATACACTGGCTTCCCACCTAAAACATCCCAGCTCTCCTTCCAGGATAACAGCTGCCAGTGGAGGAATGAGAAACTTAACTTTGTGGGGGAAAAAAAGGAGAAATAGCAATTCTGTAGTTAGCTGGTAATGGAGGAATCGAGTGCCCTTCACTGGGCTGTTTTGGCCTTCTTGTTCTTCTTGTCTCTCTTCTTCAGCCCATCCATGTTAGCTCTGAGCAGGTTTGGGTAAGCCATCTGAAATTTATTCACTTCTTTAGAGCTCACCACAGTGCTGATCTTCTTCCCCTCAGTAGCTCTCAACAGACACTTGTTTTCTTCAGGCTCAAGACCCTCCGCAGAACCCGTCCTTGGAATGGGTTTTATTCGACCATCATACTTCTTCAAGGTGATGAACACGCTGCCCAGTGGGTGGCACTTCTGGAACAGCCTGGTCAGCTCCATCAGGAACTGCTCCCTCTCCAACAGCACCATGGCGGGGTGCTGCGGCCCACCACTCAGCCAAAGCCCCAAACAGTTAGGGACGGAAGCCTCTTACCCATTTTCTTATATGCATATTTCATCAGTTTGTAGGGAGATTGTTTTCATAATCCTGGAAAATTAAATAAGAGAATTATTTCTTCCAACAAAGATTTAAGAGGGGGGAGTAGAGAGACTTATGAGAGAATTTTATTTTAGGGAGAACATATCAGGAAAGAAAAAAGTAGGATAGTGTTATATTAACTTCTTATTTTGAGCTAAATGCTCACTGTTTTTTAGTTAACAGAAGGCTTACAAGACAGGTATATTCTATGAGACAGATATAGGTCACTGCCCACCCCCCACTTAAACAATGAAGAAAGTGAATCTGGAGAAAATATGCCAGCTTGAGGCCATAACTAGAAAGTAGCAAACTAGGTCTTAAGCCCTCACAATCAATAATATTACATTTCCTTCAAAGGTAAATAATAATACATCAGTAAAATAATATGAATCTGCTGAGCTTAACTTCTATTTATTTGGGCATAATATGTTCTCCAGGTCCCTATCACTACGTTTAGTGCTGCCTCTGGATATTTTCTCACTCCACATTTAAAAATTTAACAGGAAGATTAAGTTTACCTCTTTCTTAGGTCCAACATAACAAAGTGTTCTTTTGCCTTGTTTTCTTAATTCCTTCATTTTCCGACAGTCTTCGTTAAAATATAACTTTTAAACTGCAGTTTAAGCTTTTGGAAAGCAAAGTTCCCCTGTCCTTTACACTTTTTGTGTTTTTTTTTATTAGACACGCATGCTTAACAAAACTTGAATATCTTCAGTGTGATGATTTTCTTCTCTGAATTGGCCCAGTCACTAATTCAAGGTTTTATAAGAGACCTAATGGAGTGTGAAAGGAATTGGACCTTTGAGACATCTTCCCGAGCTGACTCTTCCCTGACCTTCATGTGATGTTGGATATTTAAACACAACCCTTCCTTTTGTACAAAAGGGCAACCTTCTAATGATGGGATATGCATCTCCCCATCCCGTTGACCTGGGATTTCTTTGAGCCAATCTTCAGATCACTCACTGATGAGAAAAATCACTTCAGTATTCAGGGGATTGTTTGGTTATTTTGTTCAAGGACATAGGCAGTTTCATTAGAACTAGCAACCCTGAAGCTAGACTACACAGGCAGTATATAACCTGGCTTCCCTTCTCAACTAGCTCTTCAGCTTTCTTAACTAAGGAATAGCACCTACTACTCTATGTCCTAAGTTTGTAGAGAGGAAGAAGAGATGACTAGTATGAAGAGCTTAGTGCAGTGTCTAGCATTTGAAAACCCTTACTTTATAGTAAGTTATTGTTGTTATCATCTATAGGTGGGAGCAGAAGTGATTTATCTCACTTCAAAGTGAATGTTAGCAAGCCTCAGCCACCTGGCCTATGCTCTAGGTTAGCCCATGCTATTGGCCCAAGGCCAGTGATGACCTTCCACTGATGCCTGGGCATAGTTCTGTTGGAGACAGAAGTCTGAGCTAATTGACTCTGGGAGGGCTTTGTTTGCTATGTTTGGGTCGAGGAATGATGTCTAAATTTTATGCTGTTACTTGATCAAAGAAGAAAAACACATGATAAACACGGAGTCATACATGTAAGTAATGTTTGTAAAGGCAGTTTTTCTTTACTCTTCAAAGAAATGTTAATTCAGTTCCTCTTTTGCCAAGTAGGGTGTTGGGAAGCCAAGTCAAAGTGATGGGCAAAACAGACTTGGTTCCTGTTCTCATGGAGTTCACAGCCTAGGGGAAAAATCGGGGAATGTGCAAACGGTACAGTTATGATTGGGGACTATCAGGTAGGACACACCCAGAGTGTAATGATGTTATAGAGGGAGATGACCCAAGGATGATCAGCAGCAGCAACTTCTAGGGGGTGTTAGACACCCCAATCCTAACACCCCTGAAAGCTACTGAGTTGAGAATCTGCACTGTAACCAGTTTCCCATGATTCATATTCACGCTATGGTTTGGAAAACTCTGGGCAGCTCATGGATAAGGTGCTCTGCTATGTTGTTGCTCTGGCTACTGGACAGCTATGTGACCTTTGGGCAAGTTGTTAAACCTTTGTGGGTTTTCTGCTTCTCCTATGGTAAAGGAAGAGAGTGGGGAGTGGAGAAAGGAAGGAAAAGAGGGAGGAAGGAAGGAAGAAATAAAGAAGGAAGAAAAGAAAAAAGGAAGGAAGAAGGGAAGGAAGGAAAGGAGGGAGGGAGGGAAGGAGGAAGGATGGATTCTATCTGCTTTTCATATCATAGAAATACTGTAAACATTAAATAAACTGTGTTGCAATTTTCATGAAAGCCTGTAATACAATGGAGTTGAATAAATGTAAGATTTTGTCAAAGAAAACAGGAGGAGCTCTCTAAGGGCAGAATGTACTTTGTAAGGAGTGGTGTAAGGAACTCATAGCTCCTGTCAGTAAGAACTGGGAAAAGATTGCTTTCACAAATAGAAACAATATTCGTGATTACAGGTGTGTGTGTGTGTGTGTGTGTGTGTGTGTGTGTGTGTGTGTGTGTGTGTGTGTGTGTGTGTGTGTGTGTGTGTGTGTGTGTGTGTGTGTGCACGCAATCTGGATTAAGTAACATGTTTTTCTACAGTGGATTTCTGTGGTCTTAGAACTTAATGTCCCCCTTCAATCCTTCACTGGAGTACATAGTATTTCTTTTTTTTTTTTTTTTGAACTCAAGACCTTAAGCTTGCTTGGCTTGCTTACTCACCAGACACTCTATGACGTTAGCCACCCCTTCAGTACAGAAGGAGTCTTGTGACTTTTCTGCCCAGGCTGGCCTTAAACTTCTATCATCTGGATTTCAGCCCCTTGAAAGGCTAGGATTACATGCATGAGCCATGGATGCCCTACAATTTACCATTAATAAAAATAAAATACCTCAGGCCAGTCATGGTGGTGAGCACCTTTAATCCCAGCAGTGAAACCATATTAGAGAAGAGGAAAGGGAATGGAGATGAAGAAAGGGATGGAGAAGAGGGGAGGATAAAAAAGAAGAGAAGGAGGAAGAGGAAGAAGAGGGAGAATAATTATTTCTGGCCATGACTAAGTATAGATATCTACATGCTATGCACATCACATCCATTCAAGTATCAATTCATTTGTATCCTTCCCAGTTCAGAGGCTTCTTAAAGAAATTGTCCTGACTGTGAAAAGAGAGGTCAGGAAAATGCTTGCTAGAACCTTTGCTAATTATAAAAGCAAATATGTAGAGTGGAAATGTACTGTGCCTAGTGTTTTGCATAGTTTATGAAATTTAATCTGTACTAACAAGTCAATGAGGTAGTGCCAGTTTATAAATAAGGAAATGCAGACTCAAAGGAATTAAGTAAAATGCTCATGTTTATAGACTTGCTACTTGTGGTGTTGCAGTTAGATGATCAGAGAACAAGGCCCTCAACTGAAAACCATCTGCTTCTAGATCCCTGGAGATAACCATTCAGTCATTCAGTCTCATATCATGCCATAGAAGTTAATTATCTCACTCTTTTCTCATTTAAAATGCAAGAGTTTTGGATCACAACGAAGCATTTCAATCTGAAATTCAAGAATTCAATGAGTTAAATGACTATTGTATCCATCCTAAATTTGTTAAGAAACAGGGAATGTGTCAGCTATCCATATTATAGACCACTCTTTCTTATTTGCTAGAGCTTCAACCTGTATTAAAATGTCATCATGGCCTGTGGTATACATGTCTGAAAATGACATAATAAAGCCCATTACTCAGTATAATTAATATTTGCTAATAAAATAGTTAAAAGGGAATATATATATATATATATACACGTATTTTTTTGTCGGTTGTGGCCTGAACTCTGGGCCTGGGCACTGTCCCTCAGCTCTTCAGCTCAAGGCTAGCGCCCTACCACTTGAGCCACAGCACCACTTCTGGCTTTTTCTGCTTATGTGGTGCCAAGGAATTGAACCCAGGGTCTCATGCATATGAGGCAAGCACTCTTACCACTAAGCTACCTTCCCAGCCCCAGGGAATATATATTCTTTAGTCAATGAGCTCCACTGTTCTGTGTTATCAAATTTAAACTCAGGAGTGTTAGATCTCTGTTCTGTGTTCCATGCATAAAAAAATAAAATTATCCACAAAAACATTTTTATTTTCTTGGAGAAAGTTATGTTGCCCAGTCTGTTCTTGAACTTAAGATTCTCTTGCTTCTTTCTCCTAAATCCTGGGATTTATAGGTGTATACCAGTATGCCTGGCTCTAAAAAAAATAAATGTAATATAAATTTTGTTTGGTAGTCAAAAATCTCAACTGTGATTCTGAGCAATTTGTTTCCAAAGAATTTACAAGTGATACCTTGGTAAATGTGCCAATTGTGTGGACTTAGTAATACTTCCAGAGTTATAGGAAGTTGTATTTGTTGTTGCTGTTATAAGCTGTACTAACACTTAAGTGTCCAGTTAAAGTGTCTCCAAGAAAAATAACCATATCGCCATTTCAGTGAGGATGTACAAACCTAACCCTGAATATACCTGGGATAAGAGGCTTCTGAAGAGCCTAGGGGTAATATGTGAGGGGTGGATCTGTGTCTGCTGTTTGTGTGACCACTTAAGCCCAGGTGTCTGTTCTAGATTGTTCTCTGCACACCTATTTGTTGATCTCCCTAGGCCCAGTTCTACTAACTAAGCAAACTATGGGCAAAATGCCATGTGGGCCAGTCCAAGATTAGTAATGAGACCAGACTTATTTATAAACCCATAAGGAAGGCCCCTGAGTGCGCTCTGCCATCTGACCCGAGACCAGGGTGAGGGGAAGATTAGTATGAAAGCACAAGCAGTCCTTAGTGGCCAACTGGGTTTCCAGTAGGAGCCATTTGCCCTTTTAGCCAAGCAGTGGTTATAAACTGATCTCCAGAGTGTCAGTGACCCACCCCAGAGTCCTGTAAAAAGTGTGATGTCAAAGCACAGAGATTAACCTTTGCGGTGTTGTTTATGGAAGTTGATTAGGACATTCACCATGGAGATTGTTTATTTAATAAATATTTGTCAA
The DNA here is from genome assembly GCF_024711535.1 of Dipodomys merriami. Lineage (NCBI taxonomy): Eukaryota > Metazoa > Chordata > Mammalia > Rodentia > Heteromyidae > Dipodomys > Dipodomys merriami. Next base: position 26,467,871 of record NW_027202715.1, read on the forward strand.
GCACTGACTGCCAGCCAGGCAGTGCTATAGGCAAAGGAATGTATTGGAGAACAAAGCAGGCAGGTCCCTGCCCTCCTAGGGCTTTCTTTCTATTGAGAGAGCCAAATAAATTGATAAGCACAGGGAAATTTCATGTCTGGGAGAAAATTAGTAGAATGATAGAACAGAAGGTATACATGGGGGAAGAATGTGTTAACTAGGGGGAAATCTAAGAAAACTTTCCTGAGAAGGTAACATTAGGACAGAGATTTGATTGTTGAAAAAACTGGTGAAGTAGAGATGTGGAGGAAGAGTGAAGACTCAAAGAGAACAGCAAATATGAAGATCCTGAGGTCAGTGAACCCATGGGAAAAATCAAGGAAGACTGTATAATTATAGTGGAGTGAACAAATGCGGAGTTGATGTTTCAGGATTGAGTAAAAAAAAATAGCTTTAATGGAAGTTCTCTAGTATTTGTCCTGCTACCAACTGAGTCTTTTCTGTGATGACAGAAAACGTGAACCCCTAAATGGTGTTGGGTTTTCTTTAGGCTGGCATCTATCATGTCTTACATTTAACCATGAACTCTTCTTTGAGGGTTGCAATTTTTCCATAGTTTACCCCAGGTTGACTATCTCCAGCCCTAGCATCGGCACAATCAGGCAGTTCTGTTATTTAGGTGGATGAATTTACAAGTGTGTTTTAGGACAGCTTCTAAAAACCACAAGCAAAGCCAAAATTGTATCTGCTATAAGTTGTGTTTTAAATAATAGCTTGATGAAGATATAATTCAAATACCATTTTCAACTGACATGCAGTTGACCTGAAAATGCACGACCCCAAACTTTGTCATGACCCCAAACAGGAGCTCTACTAAAATCCATTTATAGTTGTCTTTCTCCTTTCCTTCGGCCAGTCTCACTTTTTCGATAGAGTTGCCCTATTCTAAGCAACTCAAGTCAATCATGTCATACAATTTCTTATTTACCATTTCATGTTAAGAAGCTAATTACATAACAAACTGGTTATAGCTCCTTCAAATATCTTAAATCAGGTGATCATCCAAGTTGACATGAGATACTTTTTTATTGATGTTTAGCTTACTTACCTAATCACCATCCGGTACCTACCTACTCTAGGCCTGTGAGATGCTGTTTACTTTTCTTGACATTTTATACTTAAGAGCCTCACTTGATCAGATGTATAGATAGAGGAATAGTGTACTACAATGAACCAATTCCTATGGGCCATTTTTTTAATAAACCCACCTATTGCATATTGGGATTTTGGCTTTGGGTAGTAACTTCTTGTAAAATATGACACAGGAGCCACAAACTTATTGAATTTATAGTTATTAGAACCACAGGAATTAGATATTTTTCTATTTCACATCACAGACATCTTCATTCCTTGATTTACTGGTGATATTTGGTAATATTACTGGCTAAAGAACCAGTTGAAAAATAATCTTGATCAGCCAAAGAAAAGTTGAACCTTTCCAAGAATCACATCTAAGGTAGAATCTAGCTCTGTAGTTCCCAAAGAACAAAGTTGATGGAAGAAGTACTGAGCTTAGAAACTTTTTGTGATTTAGAATGAGAGTGATGCCTAAGGAGTGATTGAAGGAAAATTCTAAGACTTGGTGGATCTTTTAACTTGGTTGGTTCTCTGGACTGTTTGTCATACTTGCCTACAGAAACATCTTCATGAGTCTCAAAAAGTGGTTTTGCTGACAGACCCGAAAGGATATAGGACATCCATTCGTGGTCATTGTAAGCTTGTTAATGGACTTATCAGTCTTCATTTAATGACATATAGGAATGATGGATCAGAACATAAGTTGTAAGGTTCTTTGGAATACTCATAAAAGCAAGTGCTTATACTGCACTTACCAAGTTAGTCTGTGAAGCACTGTTTTCTACTTTAATTCACACTTCTTCATAATTACTATGTGAGTTACAAATGACTTCCTCCATTTACAGATGAAATGATTTAAAAATAAAACAAGACATAACATCTCATAGGAATTAAAATACCCAGAATCATCCCCTGTGTGCTTCTAATGATATTTGAAAGACCAGGTTTAACAGATGGAGATGACTCTAATTATCACTGAGTATGAGACTAATGAGTTATTCAGCCATAAGTTGGTGGGTACCAGGATTTGAGTGATGAAACCATATATTTGTACTGTGGGTCAATTTACTCTGTAGATTCAGAAACAATGATTTTTATCTAAGTATGTAGAAATGGATTCAGTTGAAGGTAAGTAGACTGTTGGCATGCTACTATCTAAGCTGGCTGTACATTTGCACTGCATCTATCTATCTATCTATCTATCTATCTATCTATCTATCTATCTATCTATCTATCTATCTATCTATCTATCTATCTATCTATCTTTATCTATCTATCTATTCTTTTTTTCTTTAAAATTTTTTTTAATTGTGAAAATATCATACAGAGGGGTTACAATTACATGAACAAGGTAACGAGTACATTTCCTATCAAGCATTGTTTCCTCTTCCTTTGTTTCCCCTTACCATCCCTTCCCATCTCCCCCCCCACCCCCACCCCCGCTTCCCCCTGGCCTCCCCCCCACCAAGCCAAAGTTGAAAGTTTGTTTTTCTATATAACATCTTGTACATCTCATTGGTGCAATGGGTTCACCTGTATCCCTATTTGAACAATTTGTTTTTTTTCCCTTCCCCACCCCAAATTATACCAACATCAAATACAGTGAAAACAAGGGTTCTACCGTGGGGGAGGGACATACAAAGCAACAAAGAAATCATCTTATAAATATGTTAGAAACAATAGCAAGAAAGAAAAAACAGTTGAGTCCTTATCTTGGGGTTCATTTCACCTAATATCAACTTGTCTGACCGTTTCTGCTTGTCTCAGACATATACTAGTTATTGCAAATAAGGAAAACCATTGGATCTATGTTTCTTTGGGCCTGGCTTACTTCACTTAATATAATTTTTTGTCGGTCGTGGATCTTGAATTCTGGGCCTGGACGCTGTCCCTGCACTCTAGCCCTCTACCACTTGAGCCACACCGCCACTTCTGGTTTTCTGGAGGTAAGAGTCTCATGAACTTTCCTGCCCAGGCTGGCTTTGAACCATGATCCTCAGATCTCAGCCTCCTGAGTAGCTAGGATTATAGCACTCGGTTTATATTTGGGTTTTGATTGATTGCTTCATACCGCCAAAAGATATTGCTCTTTCTCCCCCCACCCCAAAGAAGTTTTGAAAGTTTAATCAACTCTTGATTCTTTTTTGGCTAGTGACCCCTATTCCCAGTAAAACTGTAGCATTTGCTTTGTATTTCACTTTCTTGGTATCTAATAGATGTCACATTTCTTGTTTGCTTCTCATCTATTCAGTGACCTACTGTCATATAGTCCATTCCACAAATCAGGAAACTGAGTCTGACAGAACGTGTACCATTTATAGCTACAAAACAAAACCCCTTGGAATATATTTTAAGGTTTAACAATGTTAGAGTTTCTTAATTTTTTAATGTGTTACAGGAACAAGGAGATATAATATTTGGATTCCACACTGCTGAAGGATTGTGGAGGCAAACTCCTGAGACACACCTCTAAAAATATCAAGCAGTTCCCAAGAACCTGAGAATTGTTCTAGACTTGTGTTTACCTTTACGTATCCCTGTATTCATCAGATGCACTACTTCTTAATCTATCAGGCTTACCTATTTATCTTTTCACAATTCATTGATTTTAAGCTTTCATATGTTTCACCTCAACTATTAAATCAGCCTCCTGACTTCCCTTCTGGTCCATCCCTAACATGGCATCTAAGAATCATTGTATTTGAAACGAATGAAATGAGCCAAGTTGCTCTTTTGGTTAGGATGCTCTCACGGTTTTCGTTTGCCTCTTAAATATGAAGATAATAACATTCCCAGTCTAAACTACCATCAAGGGTATTTGTTTGTGTTTGGATACTCAGCCCAATACCTCCCTTATTGAGTACTGTACTCTCAAAGAATCCTATGTTTCCCTACTCTAGCGATGGCCACATGGCCCACCCACTTTAGTCATACACTTTCTTTGGGACTTTAAGTCTTGAGCAAACTCCTGCAAGGAGTAGATATCCAACAGAATTCATTAATTTCCTGATACAGTCATATGTCTTCCAATTCATGCAATCTTGCTAAGGACAGGCTATTTGCTTACAAACCAAAAGCCTTATTTCTATTTATTTCATACTTCTCCCAACTACTCGAACCTTTAATCTCTTAGCATGCCACAGGAGTCTTTCAAGTCATGAAGATTTTGCAAATATTCTTCTGTCACAGAATGCCTCCCTTTCTACCTAAGAAGAGCTCCAGATTCTGTGTTCCCTTAACCTAAGACATGCACCCTGATGGAGGTAGTTAACCCAGTAGAGTAATTATCTTTTGTCTTCCCTCCTTTACGGAAAGCCCCTTTTCTTTCATATGAGGTCTGGAAGTTTTGATAAATAGATAAATTACTATGGATGGTAGGCCTTATTGTTTGTGCACGGGAATTTACATTCTGTAATAAGTGGGGCACATCTACAGAATTCAAGAAAGGGTCGCACATCGAAGGCAATGGTACCATCATAAACTGCATAAGACTGGCCATAGGGTGAAATAGTGATGAAAATTAGGACAAACACCAGAAGAGGGTGGTGATGAGCACAAGATTGTGACAAGAAGACAGCTTCCTTACTTAGTTTTGAAACTACATGAGTTTTTAACTGTTATTTTAATAACTTGTGGTTAAAATTCTGATGAGATAAAGAACACAGAATCTATAGTCAGGCATGGATTTAAATTCCACACCTCTGGATTTTTATCTGCAAAATGGAGGAAATAGAACCTACCTCATAAGGTGGTTGTTATGAGAATATAAGGTCACAATGCAGGTTAAGTGCTTAGCTCAGTGCCTGATGGTTCTGGTCATTCACCCTCCCCAGTCCAACCCTGTAGCTGCCCCTTTTGTCCCTCTGTTCTTGAAAGCTATCTCTCATGTGGGCAGAAATTCCTTGATTCTCTCAGTAGCTTCTGCTTGGATCTGGCCAAAGGTGGGCACCATCAAGAGATTTGAGAGCAGAGAGAGACACACACAGAGATAGAAAGAAAGGTGAGGATATTCTCTCCACACCCATTTTGGCACTTTATCTCTGGCCATAAAACTGTATCTTTCAGGGGCTGGGAAGGTGTCTCAGTGGTAGAGTGTTTGCCTCGCATGCATAAGGACCTGGGTTTGATTCCTCAGCACTACATAAACAGAAAAGGCTGGAAGTGGCGCTGTGGCTCCAGTGAAAAGCTGAGGGACAGAGACCAGGCACAGAATTCAAGCCCCATGACTGACAAAAAACAAAACAAAACAAAACAGAACAAAACAAAAAAAAACCAACTACTGTATCTTTCCATAATTCCAGCTCCCCTCAGGTGGTGGTTCTTTTGTAGGTGTTCTTCTCACAGGAGCTGGGAACGCTAGAGTTTCCCTTTGTCATAAATAAGGTCCAGGAGCAGTTATAGATCCCCACTGTCCCTAATTTTGGGTGCTTCTTGATTGTTCATTTAACCCTCTTCAGATCAGATCTATAGTTTCCCCTCCCCTGCCCCCACCTTTAAGGATCTTTTGTTTGATAGATAAAATCTGTTTCCTGTTTGTATCTTGATATTGTGCCTAGGAATTGCTTAATAATGCAAGCTATTGTTATCATTGCACATAGTGAGTATTAACATTAACTGTTTAAATAAACTATTTAAACAAATATCTATATGTATTAATACTTATTAATGTTATATTAAACAAATCTGAATATTGAGCAGAAGGCAGGATTCACAAGGTTTTTAAAATAAAGAGAAAGTGAGAAGCCAGTGGCTCTTGCTTATTTATAATCCTAGCTTCTACAGAGGCTGAGATCTGAGAATTGACACTTGATGCTAGCTCTGGCAGACAGATTCAAGAGACTGATTTCCAATTAATCAACAACAGAAAAGTCAGAATTGAAGGATAGCTCAAATGGAAGAGTCTCAGTCTTGAGCAAAAAAGCTGAGCAAGATTATAAAGCCCCAGCATTGGAAATAAACAAATAAATAAGTAGATAAGTATGCTAAATAAATAAATAAATAAATAAATAAATAAATAAATAAATAAATAATGTAGAGGACCTCAAGTGTATTTCATGTCTACAGAGAGCTGTTTTGCTTCCAGTTTGAAATAATTTTCAAGTACTGGGATGGAAAAGATGAAGAAACTCTACAATGTGGTGAGTTTTGGGGATAGACACAAGCAAATCATGCTAGGTGAGCACTCGTTATTTTAGACTCAATCTTAGCTGTGTCAATCTCATCTGGGTTCAAACGGTTAGGGAAAAGCTTGAGTTTGTATTTGCTCCCCTCAGGGGTATGCATTTTATTTTTTTTTAACTTTTAGCTTCATTAAGGTAGCTGTGATATTTTTTATTATACTTAAGAAATTGTTATTGCCCCGTAATAAATAAATCTAAGATGGCCCCTTTTACTTGCTGAAACTATGGAATAAAGTCTTTGGACAAGCCACAAATATCGGATTCTATGAAAGCCTGTTGGCATGCTCTTTCTCTTGATTTATGTCAGAGAAGAAAGAGGAGAAGGATAAGCCTTCACATTTTGAACTGAAAAATTGGAGCTGTCTAAACCTTATGTAATATAACAAAGTCAGATACCCACTTAAAGAAACTGGCATTGTTTCATGCAAAGCTTCAGTTCACCGGTCTTATGTTTATTTTGAAATAATAACTCATTGACTCCACCTGTATTTTCACAAGAAGAAATTGGATCCATCTGAACTGAACAGCCTACCTCTGGGAGTAAACCCTTCTCTCTTATCCCACTATCTACAATGATCATACTGTGCATCATGTAAGTGCTGAAAATATGATATACATGATCCTATCACTGACTTAAACATGAGAATGACCTTGAACTTTCTTACATATGTGAAGGAATTTTCTCCTTCTGGCCCTTCAATACAGTTTTGAGAACCTACTATGTTCCAAGCCCTTGATCCTAGGGTCAGGCTGTAAAAAAGAGGCCATATCTTTCATAAATGGACCTCCAACTCACTTTGCGTGTGTTTGTGTCTTGTCCTTGTGGGTTTGCCCTGTGATTTTGGGCAGCTCACTTAGGCCTCAGTGTCTCTTCTGTAACATGAATACAAGCTAATAATATTTGCCCTGTGTGATTAAATAAAGAAATACTTGTAATTACTTAGAGGAGAAGAGAGCTCCGCAGAACAAAATGATTGGGTAATTTTAATCATCTGTCACAGAAAGAAATTACTGAGAGTTTGAGCATGCATTCACATGTTTGTTCATATGGTTATTTGTTCCTTCATTTGAAAAAATGATCTCTGTTCCAGAGGCTGTGCTGGAACAGGATTGAAAAGGCTAGGCTCCACACTTGTCTGGAAAGCACGAAGTTTCAATGTGTAGACAGAGAAAAGCTCATTTCCGTGGTGAGTATAAATGAGCTTCACTAATCCTACCTATGGAGACTGGTGCATATGACAGTAGGGTGGTTTAGGTTGTAGAGTTGAATCCATTCAATGGAAATCAAAAAGATGTGAAATAGAAAATGTATATCTAGGTACACACAATACACATAAACACAAAATATATACCTGTTCTATAAATTATTGCTCCTGATTTTGACTCCATGACAACATGGAGTGACAGTTGAGAGTAGTGTTTTCTGCAATCAGGCTGCCTGGATTTGAATCCCAGCCTTATATCTAACTAACTGTGATGGGGGGGAACAAATGTTTTAGCTTCTCTAGTTCATTTAATCTTCAGTAAAGCATGGATGATAATAATAGCATGTAATTTTTTGTTGGGGGATGGTACTAGAGTTTTGAACTGAGGGCCTTGTACTAACTAGGCAAGCACTTCCATTTGTTTTAGTTATGATTTTTCAGATAAAGTCTTACATTTTTTGCCTAAGGCTGGCCTCAGACTTTTATTCTTCTCCAGAATATCTGGAATTACAAGTTTGCCACTATGCTACCATAACTATCTTGCTTGCTAAGTTTTTGCCTAAGTGTGTCTCAACCTGTGATCTTTTTGTCTCTACCTCTTAAGTAGCTGGGATTACATATATGAATTACCACATTTTAGTTTCAAAACTTAATCCTGAAGTTTCTAGGGAAACCTTAGATAAGTTAATACATTAGAGATGTTGGTGCTCAGGATTAGCCTACAAACCTTGAGTCATTTTTCTGAGGAAGACTAAAAAGAGCACAGACCTACTCAACCAATAACTTGTTGAGTGACTTCACAAGGAACAACCTCTCTGAACCTAGTTTCTTTATCTGTAAAGTGGATATAACATAGTTAAGCATGAGAAATTGCTTTAAGAGGTAAATGAGATACTGTACTTCTTGATAATCAGCAGACTTTCAGAGAAAGGCATTTCTTTTTCTTCCTTTCCCTCCTAAAGGCTTAAGAAGCATTTGAAATGGGTGACACTGATCAAGAAGCATTATACTCATAACCTGATTGGTGTCATTGAAACCCCTTTGCTACTTAGTAAATAATAATAATGATAATAATAAGCATTTGAATCAGGTAGCATGAGAAAAGCTAAAGGCAACAAAAGTTGAAATGATATTCCTGGAAATTGCCAGTAAAAATATCACAGAGCACATTTTTAGCATTCAAAACTTGCCTTTTTTTAAAAAAAAAAGTTCTATAATTATTCCCTCTACTGAGAGAATAATTTATCCACATGTATTATTCTCTGATCATTGTTTGAATATGAAATAATGAATTGGAATGAATTAAATGATAATTCTCTGAACTGCTATAAAACTCTTGATTCTACTTTCTTACTTTCTTTATTTTTATTTGTAGTTATGCTGTCGTGTGTGTGTGTGTGTGTGTGTGTGTGTGTGTGTGTGTGTGTGTGTGTGTGTGTGTGTGCCAGTACTGGGGCTTGACCTTAGGGATGGAGTGTTGTCCCTTTAGCTTTTTTGCTCATAGCTAGCACTCTGTCATTTGAGCCACAAACCCACCTCTGGCTTTTTGTTAGTTAATTGGAGATAAGTCTCACAGACAGTTCTATGAGATGAACTTTTTTTTCTGGATATGAACTTTGATCTTCAGATCTCAGCCTCCTGAGTAGCCAGGATTACAGGTGTGAGCTGCTGGAGCCTATTTATGCTGTCTTTTATAAACAGGGCAGAACATGTGTTATTGTGCAATCCGTCAGTAAGAACAGAACTTTGTCAGCAGATACTCAGGTGCTGAGTATTACCCAGCACCTTCACCCCTGGCACCCTTCCTCTGTTCCCTCTACTGCTTTCTTTATGGAATAAGGATCATAGAACACTTTTAGGTTAATTTTTCCATCTTATTCTCTCAGAATGAGATAACAAATAGCTCAGAAAGGGAAAATATCAGAATGCTTCATAAGTGACAAATTCCTTCCTAAATATTCCATAATCGTAGTAATACAAAGCAAGGAATGAACTCCTTCACTTAGTTCTGGATATCACTTCTGTACCAGTCCCTCTTTAGAAGCCTGGCTTCAGGTTTCATTTCTTGCCTGAACAGGTTCATTTAAATTCAGTTTATTTAATGACTTGCCTTTTGCTCTTAATCCATTGGTTGAAAATATATTGATACCTGGGCCCAGAAACAGCCAAAGGGAGATTTTGCACAGAGCTGCAGTACTGCCAACAGTAGTTAGCTTATCTGACCCTCACTAGAACAGCAGGTCTTGCATCTTCATGCTGCTGGGAAGGAAAATATGGGAACATAAGGAGAAAATTTCAGTCTTCTCTTCACATACCTACCGGCCATTTCCTGCCAGAGAGCTTGGCAAGGCCTTTCTGAACTTCTCGGGGTCAAATTCTCTTTGTAGGTACAGTGTTAGAGTTGAACTAAATGTCTAGCTTCTCCCACAAGTGTCTTAGGGCTTTGCTTCTCTGTGATTGAACAATGAACCTTAGAGGATGGGGACATTTTTCACATTCCACTGTGGCAACAATCCTTTAAGCCAGGCGGTCCTCACCCCACCCAGAGCCTGGTTCTATACTAACTTCTCCAGGCTGCTTTCCAGCCACTCCATTCATGAAGCAAACTTAATTGTTGGGGATTTCTACTGCTGGAATCCACTCTCACTCTAAAGCTTAGGTGAGGACAAGCTTACGTTCCATTCTGTGTGGACAGGTTTGGACAAGCCTGAGTAGAAACGGGACTACTGACTATTTTAAATAGGTCTGTAAAAGAAATCTGGGAAAATTTGGTACAGCTCAGAAGAGGGAGACTGCAAGTTCAAAAACTAACTGACATAGATGGTATTTTTCAAGTGGGATTTGCTTGTTGTGAAGTAAAATGTCATATACATCTTTTGGGTTGACCCACCATTGAGATGGCATAAACTATTCTTTTTTTCTTTTCTTTTCTTTTTTGTCAGTTGTGGGTCTTGAACTATGGGCCTGGGTATTGTCCCGGAGCTCTTTAGCTCAAGGCAAACACCTTGAGCTCTACCACTTAAGCCACAGCATCACTTCTGGTTTTCTGGTGGTTAATTGGAGATAAGAGTCTCATACATGTTCCTGCCTGGGCTGGCTTTGAATCCCTATCCTCAGATCTCAGCTTCTTGAATAGCTAGGATAACAGGCATGAGCCACCAAGAGCCCAGCTGGCACGAACTATTCTTGTCAGGATTTACTTGAATAAAATAAAAAGCTTTTTGGAACATCTTTTATTAAAGCATCTAGAGAAAAACATACAACTTATCAGTCTGCATTATCACAAAGTAAACACATTTAAATAATCACAAACCAGGTTAAAAATAGAGTACAAGATAAGCAGTCCCTACTGAGTCCTTTTTCCTTTTTAGAAATAAGTTTTTAGCTGGGTGCTGTTGGCTCATGCCTGTAATCCTAGCTACTCAGGAGGCTGAGATCTGCGGATCACCTTCAAAGCTACCCCAGGCAGGAAAGACCAGGGTCCGGCCAAAAACCGGAAGTGACACTGTGGCTTAAGTGGTAGAATGCCCACCTTGGAGTTGAAATGCTCAGGGACAGTGCTCAGGCCCAGAGTTCAAGACCCATGACCACCACCACCAACAACAACAATAACAAAAAAAGTAAGAAAGAAATACGTTTTTGTGGTGTGCATAGCATCCTTTGCTCATTTTCTTCCTCCCAGAAACTACTTTTTTGGGGACCATGTCTCTTCCATTCTTACTGTGTGTGTGTGTTTAAATAATTTTCTGTTCTTTTACACAATACTATTGACTCTTCTCTTCCCTTTAATCTAGAATTCAGTAAATGGAATAATAGGAAATGGGAGAGGCAGACAGGATGAATCTCACCATGGCTGCACTGTAAAGAACATGACAGCTGTGGCCAGGTCCACAGGGATTTTTTTTTTTTTTATTATTATCATTGTTTCTCATCTCACATAGATTCCACATGCAGGCAAGCCTCAGAATCTCATTCTGATGTAATAGGTGAGGAAACAGGCTCAAAGGGATTAGGTGGCTGACTCTGGCCTTTGGAAATGATCTCCTTGTAAGAGCTCCACCTGGTCTAGGGTACTGTCTTTGCCTGTATACAGGGATTTTTCACCAAGGTGGTGGGTCCTCTTTCAGGATCCCGTAGAGCACAATGTGACTTCCCAGAAATCTGAGTGTACACCACAAAGAGGTGGGAAGAGAGGTAGAGTAAGAAGAAAGCGAGATCAGCAATACTGGAAAGGTAGTGGGGGGGGGCGGGTGTTTCACTCCCCGTTAGCCACTGTTACTTAGGTGCTGTTCCCAGTCGGCTGCAGTGACTCAGTGGGGAACACAGCACTCAGCCATGCTGGCTCCTGTGCCCCTTACCTTCAAGCCAAAGATAGTATTGTCAGTAAGGTCAGCTGCCGGACAGACAGTGCGTCCTCAGGTCCTCCCTCTCTCCCCCCCCTTCCTCTCCCTCCCCCTGACCCCCTCTCGGCTCCCTCACCCCCTCTTTCCCCCTCCCTCTCCCGGTCCTCCTCCCATCCCTCCCCCCCATGTCCCTGTCCCCTCCCCCTCCATCTCAGCGTGCAGTGTGCACTGCGGGGCGCCCTCCTTTGCCCCGCAGCGGTCACAAAGAACAGCACTTGGCATCTTTACTCCCCACTGCCCAGGAGCCCCGACTTCTCAAAGTGCTGATGCCTGGTGCCCCGGGATCCCTGCCAGCTACAGAGTAGACAGCTCCGGCCAGGACCGAGCCTGGTGTCCCTGGGAGCCAGGGAGACCCGGGAGACCCGGCGCGGCTGGCATTCACTCCCAGATCCGAGCTGTCCGCAGTCGATCGGGGTGAAGGGCGGGCCCGGCCCGGGCGCGAGGTGGGCGGCGGGCGACCAGCGGCGCCCGGAGACGCGCGCGCCAGGCCCGGACCGACGCCTGCCCCGCCCTGCCCACCTCTCCCGCGGCCTGGGTGACTCCCGGCGGAGCCGGGCTGGGGCCGGGCCATGCCCTCCCTCCTTCTTGGCCCAGTTGGGAGCCACGAGAGCAGGCGCAGCGCCCCTACCGCCCGCTTTTCCGGCTCCATCTCTTGCACCTCCTCCTCCTCCTCTTTCCCCCTGCAGCCTGCGCTCAGTCATAACCGGTTCAGACTGGCCAGGGTGCCCTGTAAAGAAGAGAGCCCAGAGGGGAGTGTGTGTGTGTGTGTGTGTGGGGCAGGGGCTAACTTCCCAGGGAGCGGGAGGAGAAGGAGGGGGGCGCCCCTGGAAGAGGCAGGTCTCAGCAGCAGCTCCACGCGGCCACCGCCGCGGCGGGGCGCCGCGGGCACGGAGGGCGGCGGCCCCCGGAGCCGCGCGTAACGGGACCGACCGCCCAATACCGCGCCGGGGGCCGGGTCCCGGGATAAATAGCTGCCCGGCCCCGGAGCTGCGAGGACAGCGGCGTCCACCGGTGTCCTACCGGTGTCCACCGCCCCATCCGCCCGGCCTGCCCGGGGCACTGCGCTCCGTGCTGCGCCCCGGAGCCCCCGCCGAGGCCGGGACTCAGGTAAAAGGCTGCGGCTCGTGGGGAGGGTCCCCAGCGCCGGCGATCGCCCCGGTGGGGGCGACTTCCCGGAGACGACAAGTAACTCCTCCGACTCTGGACCGAGCCCCCAGGTGGTGGCGACGCCGCCGTGGCCCGCGGGCCGGGCAGCCTGCAGCCAGGTTCTTGATCTGGGGCTGAGAGTGTCCGCCTCGCACTTGCGTTCACCCGGTTGGCACTCTATGCTTTTAAATAGGGGTGCTTCTCCGCGGTGGGCAAAATGCCCCAGAAATCTGGGAGCTGCCTTGTGAATGGACTGTTAGAGAAAAAGACAGGTGATCTTGAGGGGAAGATAGTATGGGGGTCAGGGCGGAGTCCTGTCCCGGGACGCCCCCAAGAGTTTCTGAGGTTGCTGGTGGCAGAACAAAGACATTTGTGCCACCCAGCTGGGACCCTATTTTTCGAAGGTCCCCCAGGCCTCCAGCTCCCCAGATTAAGATCAGGTGCGCGCGGGTGCCCAGGGAAGAGTCGGGTTGGGGCGCCCCTGGTACTCCTGGGCTGCTAGGAAAACAGCACGTGGGGGTGTGGGGGTGGGGTAGAGGCGGGCATGTGTGCCCTGCAGTACCAGGTTCAGCCAGGTCAGCTCGGGATGTAGGCAGGAGTAGAACTCGGGAGCACTTGGTGCTTACTATGCTCGCCCTGGTAACTTTTCCCACAGGTTTTGTGAGAACTACTTACCATTTTTAAATCTGACCATTCAAAAGCAAATCAGTGCTTTGCCTTCATTCGAAGGATGCCAGCACCAACTACTCTAAAAGTTTAGTCAGCATTTACACTACATATATTAACTTACCTAGTAAGTTATTCGGTATAGCTATTTTGAATCAATTTCCTGGACTACAGTTTAGCAATATTTATTTTTAAATCTCGATGTATCTGGATAAACGTTTAAATTTTTTTAAAAAAATGGATTCTTGCACTCAAAGATTCTGCCAGCTGATAGTAAAGCTGGAGAAGTTAAGAAGTGAAAGGACAGATCACTCATTATAGAATTACAGATTAAACAATACGCAATATTGCAGATAACAGGTTTGGTGCTCATTTCACTACCAGAAACAACCCCCCCCCCAAAAAAAAAAAAAGTTCTTGGAAATAGAAGATAGATAATAAAATTGCTTAACCTACAATTCATGCTTTCAGCACCACTGATGGCCTAAGAAGAGGTTTCTTGGTTCCTTCTCTGGGACTCTTTATGTCTAAAGGACAAATATCAGGAAGGGAAAAGGGGTGGAGGGTAGATCAGGGTATTAGGAAGTCTTTACTAGCTTCTGGATTTGAGACATCAATGACAATAGTGTTTATGCATTGGTTATCTGCATGCTTAGTGGAACAGAACATAATGTTTAGGAGATGGGTCTGGTCATGAAACTGGAACTAGACAAACATTAGAAATGGTGAGATTTACAAGTTTTAATTCCTCACCCTTATCTTTTGAACTCTGAAAAAAAATCCATAGTCTTTCTTAAGTGAGAGGATTTTGGAGTTTATTCATAGAATACAGTTGAGTATAGAAGGGCCAGAGGAAGGTGAACTAAAGTAGCTTGCTTCAGAGAAAAATATTTCCTAGGGAAGTATCTCCTACTGATTTAGATTATAACTAAAGTTTGCAAAAATAAATATAAAAATGTGTGCATTGTGAGCTCCCTGATGTTTTCTTTGGGAGCCTCTTTGTAGACATAAATACATTCTCTGTGGAAAAAGGGATTGAACTATAACTTAAAATTGAATTCAAGGAAAAACAAGGCCTGGTTCCTTCCTTAAAGAGTTTAGTCTAGTGAGGAAGACGGGCATGTTTACAAATACCTATAATACAAACTAGCACAAATGAAGTCACATGACAGCATCAGTTGTGTGCTACTGAAGGACAAAGAAAAGGAGAGGTTCACTGGAGGTTATAAGCAGAAAAGTTTTGTGGCAGGCGCAGCATTTCAGCGAGGACTTGAAGAGGGAGGGGATTTCCCTGACAGAGGGGAAGTAGCATAGCACAAGTGTGGAAGGCTGTTGTACACAAAGGAAGCAGAACCTGGAATTTAAAATCGGTAAGACTGGGAGGTGGGAATGGGGCTAGATTGTGGGAAAAATGACAAGTATCCTATGTTAAGAAGTTACATTGAGTATCAGTATTATATCTTTGATGACAATTGCAACAGGGTTAACTAACTATATTGCTTGCCTTGAAAGTTAGTTTTGTGAATTTCTTCTTAAAATAAGTGATTAAAATCTCCCTGATTTTGTCTTCCATAAATGTTGCTATTAAAAGAGTAGCATGTTTAGAATACTTTTCATTGCTTTATTCAAATTCAGCTCTGTTTTTCCTTCAAACCTGCAGTTTATGATAGGATAATTTCCAGGTTGATCAGATCTTGGATGGGGAACCATTGACACTTTCCTGGGCCACTTTCTGTTCTATGTTTTAATTGTTAGTAACAGGAGTAACAGTTATTAGACATGCATGTCAAGGTAGCCCTATATTTTTTATTATCTTAAGACACACCATTTTAATTTTAGACTGAGAAATCTGGTAAGTTTGCTCAAATAAATAGAGCCAAGGTTTGAACCCAATTAATCTCCAGAGCTTGTCCTTTGAACTATTGTGCTGTTACATAATAAGGCATCACACACAACTATTCTTATGTGCTGATAGTGGAACTTAAACTCAGGGACTGGCTTGTAGACTTTAGCTTTTTTGCCCAAGGCTGGTGTTTCGCCATTCAAGGCACTTGTTTTACACTTAGGTTTTTGCTAGTTAATTGGAGATAAAAACCTGTCTTATTGGCTTTACTGAATAGGCTGGCTTTGAATCATGAACCTCAGATTTCAGCCTCCTAAGTAAGTAGGATTGAAGTGTGAGCCACCAGTATCAGGCACCGCATAATAACTATTTAGTGTAAGTTAAAAATTCGGTCTAGTACCTGTAGGAGGCATATTTTCTTTCTTTTTGTCATCATTCTCACAATTTGGATTGTTTTCACTCTATGCCGTCAATGTTAAGGCATATTTCAATGTCTTCATGCATCTTAAAATTATTACATAGAGAAGGTAGGATAGCACATGTCAGTAAAAACAGTATTTGAGAAGCTGAGGTAGGATAATTATAAGTTCAAGGCCATTCTGGACCCTTTGTGCCTCACCCAAACCAATATCACCTAAACAAATAAACAAAAACTATGATATGAATTTGTATTTGATCCACTCAAAATAGATTCTTAAGCTCTTTAAGAAGAGACAGGACTTGGGATGAGAAAAACATTAGCTTTAAATATGAAGAGCAAACCAGTGAAATTTCCAATTTCACATTCCAATATTTCATTATTCCCAGTTGTATCTCCAAATGTAGCAGATATTTTTGTGTTTTATCATCACACATACAGCTCTATATGTCTGAATGTCTTGCTAAAGAATGTATTCAAGCAACAGATTGGACATGCATAATTATATGTAAATTGGGTAAAACATATACAAAGCTAAAAGAATACTTCTGTGTCTTTAGTATCATATAGATGTGTATATATATATATATATATTTCTATCAGAACATCTCCTGGGACCAAGCATTGGGTAGGGTTGTGTGGAATGAAGATAAACTACAGGAGGAGTCTGGTAGCACCATGAGCAGGACAAGCTATAGAGACGAGATGCTAAACGTTTACCTATGCATCTGGCCCTCATTTTGCTTGTATTGAATTCTCTTGAGATTCTAAACTTTTCCTAATTTTCTGACTCTGAATAATAAACATATCCTGCCGTTTTCTCATCTGAGAGCAGGACTTAGATGACTATTTAATGGATTGTTAACTGAGGGATCTAAATACTGCTCTCTCCCTTAGCATGGCATGTTGAAACCTTAGTTTTCTCATGTGTTAACTGAGTGGTTGAGTAAGGTTAATGGATGACAAGTTCACAAGGTTCACTCAGGTGAATGAGGTATCATAAATGAGCATAGAAGCCAAAATTATGGGGGAGAGGCAGTGGGAGGAAACCCAGAGAAACTTTAACTACAAGTCAGACTTGGTCCTGTGTTAGGGAGGCATTAGGGAGTAGAAGAACTGGAGACATCTAATAAGGGTGAAACTGATTCAGTTCTAGTTAATGGTTGTATTAGAATGAGAGCATAGTGTTGCCAAGACTTGGATCTTTTGAGAGAACTCTGAAATTCAGATTTTTTAAAATGGGAAATCTAGCTTTAAAAAGGTTGCCCTATTCAAATTTTCTTAAATAAACATGTTAACACTGAGCAGGTCAAGTAAAACACACCTAGAGACCAGATATAGCCTTCTTGTTGCCAATGTGTGGTTAGATTATTTCCTATATCTCTTCTGGTTTCAGTGTGTGTAATCCTATCTTGGATCCATTTGGTCTCTTAATGTATCTCTTTCCCTTTTGCTGAAACATATCATTGAGCTAGATCTGAATGATGAACATATTGCTGATTGAATTCAGAGGCTCCAGGAGAGAATTACTTGTGTTAATTTTTCATTTTAGGGACAATTAGTATGATGTAATCCCAGAACCCAGAGATATTTCTTTAAACATTTTTCTTCTTCTTCTTCTTTCTCATCCCAAAGCGAAATAACCAAATACCAAGAAATTGTTTCTAGCTTTCTACTTGTCCAAAATATTTGTACACTTGACTTATGGTTATTGTCTTCAACCTGGCAAGATTTCATCATGTATAGTGTCCCTCTTCTAACCATAGCTATCAAAATTCCACAGAGATGAACAAGTTAAAGATTTGGCTCTTGTGAGTTGAGGTAATATAGATTTTATAAAAGAATATCTGGATGAATCAATAAAGAAAAAAATCAAAAATAATAGTTTTTCTTATTATTTCAAGCCTAAATTTTCTTTAATAACTATGATTCTTAGGAGCAATGTAGTGTAATTTTTTTTTTACTATAACCAAATTCTCTTTTTTCTTTTCTTTTTGACTGCGTTGTAGTTTGATTGTTTAGGTTAACTTGCTCATACCTCCAGCCTTGCTTTTTCAAGGTTTTTTTTTTTTGGTCATAGGGCTTGAACTCTGGGCCTGGGCGCTGTCCCTCAGCTCTTCAGCTCAAGGCGAGCGTTCTACCACTTAAGTCACAGAGCCACTTCTGGTTTTCTGGTGGTTTATTGGAGATAAGAGTTTCACAGACTTTTCTGCCCAGGCTGGCTTTGAACCATGATCCTCAGATCTCAACCTCCTGAGTAGCTAGGATTACAAGCATGAGCCACCAGCACCCGGCTTTCATGGTTATTTTGAAGATGGAGTTTCAAAAATCAGACTAGCTTCTAACTAGGATCAGATTTTCAAGTGGCTAGGTGTGAGCTGCTGGTTACCTGGCTTTGTATTGTTGAAGATGTCATTCTTAGATTTGGATGACTGGAATAAGTTCTTTGCTTTATGTCAATGAAATATTTCCCAAACAGGCAAATTAACTGACTCCACTTTGAGGAGCCTGATTTGGTCTAACTCTAACTTGAAGTCCCTAGCAGATGTTGACAATAGGAAGGAAACATCTGAGCAAACAAAACCAGGATAGCATGTTCATAACTGCCACAGAACATACCTCACAGGCTAAGATGACCACCAGAGGACAAACACAGGCTCTGGATGATAGCTCTGAGCCTGTTTGTCCTTGTGCTCAGCCGAGGCTCTAATGACTTAGTACTTCCTTGCACTTTAAAAATATGCTAACTATCACCAAAGGTTGAACATGTCTGGGAGGTAAACAACTGTTTATCATTTGAATTTTCTTTTTAATTGACAGATAATATTTGTGCACATGTATGGGGTACAACATGAGAGTTAAATGCGTGTTTACAGATAATCAAATGATAGTGACCACATCAGGAAAAATAGCGTTCCTATCTCCTCAAACATTTTTCATTTTTATATGTTGGATATATATATATATATTTTTTTGGTCGGCCATGGGGCTTGAACTCTGGGCCTGGGCACTGTCCCTCAGCTCTTTCAGCTCAAGGCGAGTGCTCTACCACTTGAGCTACAGCGCCACTTCCGGTTTCCTGGTGGTTTATTGGAGATAGGAGTCTCATGGTCTCTCCTGCCCGGGCTGGCTTTGAACCGAAATCCTCAGATCTCAGCCTCCTGAGTAGCTAGGATTACAGGCGTGAGCCACCGGCGCCCGGCTATGTTGGATATTTTTGAACTTTTCCAGTTACTTTAAGATATATAATAATAGCCGGGTGCTGGTGGCTCATGCCTATAATCCTAGCTACTCAGGAGGCTGAGATCTGAGGATCGCGGTTCAAAGCCAGCCCGGGCAGGAGAGACTGTGAGACTCCTATCTCCAATAAACCACCAGAAAACCGGAAGTGGCGCTGTAGCTCAAGTGGTAGAGCGCTCGCCTTGAGCTGAAGAGCTGAAGGACAGAGCCCAGGCCCAGAGTTCAAGCCCCACGGCCGAGCAAAAAAAAAAAAAAGATATATAATAATAAATTACACTGGATTCTAATTACCTTACTATAATAGAACATTAGAATTAATTATCTAACTGAATTTTGATACCTATTATCCAACTTCTCTTTTTCCCCCTCTCTACCTTCCTTCCTAGTCTCTAGAAACTACTGTTCTTTTTACTGCTTTTATGAGGTGATATAGCTTCAACACATAAAATCATGAACTATATATCTTTCTGACTGTGGTCTATTTCATTACACATAATACTCTCCAGTTCCATCCACATTGTAATTGACAAGATTTCACTCAAAGTGGCTAAAAGGAATGTTTAACCAAATCTGGAAGAATCAGGTAATTTTTCAGTCAGCAAACATAGATTTATCTGAAAAATTAGTTGTGGCCAGGTTCCCATGGCTCTCTCTTATAATCTTAGCTATTCAAGAGATCAAGATTTGAGGATTAAGATTTGATGCCATCCTGGGAAGACAAATGTCTGAGACTCTTTACTTAAGCATCAAAAAAACAAACAAAAAACAGAAGTGGAGATGTGGCTCGAGTAGTAAACATCAGCCTTGAGCACAAAAGCTGATAAAGAGGTACTGGGTTCAAGCCCCAGAACTAAAAGAGAAAAAAAAATTTTTTTAAAGTCAAATTTCTTTGTCTTTGGCATTGCCTTTGGCTAACGTTCAGAGACAGTGTTGTGGACTCAGCTCCACACAGGCAAGGACCCCATCTTTCGTAACCCACAATACTTCTGAATGTACCCAGTTCATTTTGTTGAATTGAAAGCCATTTGTTGAAAGACATTTAATTATTTAAAGATACAAGGGATTTAGGTGAGTGAGTTTCCTATGCATTCATACTTTCATTTCTTAAAGATTTGTTGAGCTTTTACAATGCATCAATCATTATTTTTAGTGCTAGGGCTATAGGCTGGGCTTTAGGGTTAGAGCCCTTAAAAATAGTAGTTATCAATGATAATAAATGTTATCTCTTTAAGGTCAGCCTTGCTGTAAGATCCCAGAGGGACTAAGATTTAACTATTGGAGAGTTTGATGACAGTGTCAAGGAAAAAAATTGGGCTCAGTTTTGAAAGTAGAACAAGAATTTGTCAAGTAGGCAGGTTGGAGAAGGCTATTCCAGCTGCCTCTCACCGCTGGGGCCTGAAGGTCCAAAGGCTGGGTTATGTGGTTGGATGTGAGGAGCACAGGTTTGTGCTTGTGACTGGATTCCTGCTCCTTACAAGACCTTTTCCTTTATAGGAAAAACAAGACTTGGGTAATAGCTGGGTCTTTAAAGATTCAAATAGATAGCATTATATAGGCAAGACATAGATTTATGAAATCAGTTTTTTCTTTCTCTTAGAATTTTTGAAGCACATTACAGTTTTAGTAATGGACATGTTCCCAGTGAGCTAGCTGGTATATCTTTTCTCTATTTGGATGGAAATTATAAGTGGGTAAAGAAACTGCAATTTGATAGAAATAGAATTTCTACTGTTGGTAGTCCTGGGTCCTTGAGTGCCAACAGCTTATGAGCTGGGCTGACAGACTCAGAGACCATTAAGCTCCACTCATGGAGATCTAGAGTCTTCATGGCAACTGGGCCTTGGAAGTCAGAGAGCTAATTCTGGATGCTCAGGTATGAAGCTTGCTTCTTTGGGTTCTGACTGCCAGCAGCCAGCATTTTGTAGTTCGTGAAAGCCTTGGCTCTAAGTAGAAACTAGGGACAGCAGCAGCCAGTGCCAACTAGTATTATAGTCCTAAGCCTTGGGTTTTGGGGCCCTCGGCATTTACATCAGTTAGTATCGCAGCTCTTGAGGCTTAGGTGTTGGGACCCTTGGTCTTCAAGGTTCAGTGGCTCTAAGAACTTTTCTAGTGACTGAAAGCTCTAGTGTTTTGTCCACTGCCTTCTTGGCTTTCTGCCTCATCTTGCCTTCTTTCTTTGTTTCTGTTGCTTCTGCTTCCACTGCTTCTGACTAGAGCAACCACTTTTGCTGCTTCACTGCTCCACTATCTCCTCTTCCTGTTACCAGGTCAGACTGTTCCACTATGAGACAAATCAGAAGTAGGCAAAGAAAAGATCATCCAGGAGAAGTCTTTTTTTGGGTCTAATGTTGCAATAACACAGGGGCAGTACAGAGAAATTAACTTCTGGTTGGCTTGAAAAGTGAGATGAACAGCCTGCCTAAGCACCCAGGAGTGTGTGTGCATGGGTGTGATATGCAAATGAAGGACTATATTCATACCAATCATAGCACAGCGTCTAGTATCTCCAATCACTGGCTTCTTGCTGACTTACTGAAATGGTATTTTCTTTCTTATCTTGAGAAAGAATAGCTGAAGGGTCATCTAAAAGTTTGCCCAGGCTTGTTTCCCCTCGGATGCTGCCTTCCAAGGCTGGAACAAGGTTTTTGAAGTAGCTGTGACTGGAATATAGTCTTTTGGAGCAGGAGTTGTGGCGGCCCTCAAAATTAAAGTCTTAGAATGTCTCTAAAGTGGATTCAAAACATCCAGGCTTCCATGAGAACACTTAGGCCAATTATCAAAGAAAGGACTGACAGCTTTCTACTCCAGGCTGCCAGGTATAGGGAAGGATCTGTCCATGTCCACTACTATCTGTGCTAAAGAGCCCTTAGGAAAAAAATATTCTCATGCAAAGTTCTAATAATTCTATTAGTTATTCTATTTTCATTACTCTTTTGCTAATATGCAGATAAGTGGGTGTATTTATCTCTTAAATCTTGTATCACAGACATTATTCCCCTTCTTCATTTCCCAAAACATTATATATATATATATATATATTATATATATATATATGTATACACACACACACATATTGTAAAGATACTGTACAGAGGAGTTATAGTTACATGAGTAAGGTAATGAGTACATTTCCTATGGAGCATTGTTACCCTTCCTTTGTTTTTCCCCTACCATCCCTTCCCTCCCCACCTCCTGACTCCTCCCTCCTCCTTCCCCAAACATTTTATAGACAAAACCTTTTGTTTTGGTCATCATGTCACAGGATTCAGTTGACCAGTTGAGGGTGGGCAGAAAGAATTCAAGGGATACAGAGGAGATGCAGAGGAGACTTAATTATTAATATAAACAGAGTGAATGCAGGGCAAAAATGCTCTATCCAGAGGGGAGAGCAGTCAGACTCAAGAAGGAGCAATTGTGCTGAGGGTCTCAAGACCTCCAGCTTTTCTGAAGTCTGCAGGCAGGGAGCAGATGAATCCTGAGAAACTAGGTAGGGTGTCCTTACCTTATGAGACCAGGTTATGCTGTCATGGGGGTTGAGGGGGTGTGTCCTCCTTTCTTGGCTTTGGATGGTCAGCCCAGAGCTGTCGTTTTCTGTGAGCTATGGGTCAGCAAGATGCTGTTGTAGGCCAGAATTTATTCTACTAAGGTCAGCAGTCCAAGAGGCTATTCCCTATCAGCATCTTGTTCAGCTTTCCTAACTTGCTGCCTGCAAGAACTGCCTTTTCTCTTTCTACTTAAAACCTAGATGTGATGATGGGTAAAGATTGTTGAGGTGTAAATAAGTTTTCTGTTGAGCAATATAGATGGCAGGGTAAAGTTAACAGAACAGCCAGCTCTAGCCTCTACTTCTAGGTAGGTAGGCGCAGAGTGAGCTGTGATCAGAATATCTGTGATATTCACTGCCAGTTCATAGGTAGACATCCTACTCCCTAAGGATTAGGCCCTTGATGAACAGTTCTACCAACCCTCTACTCATGGGGCCAGACATGTCTCCTAAAGGAAGTCTAGTACCATTACAAAAAAGGGGGAAATGAAAATGTTATGGTTTGAGTATCCCCCATGGGCTCGTGCATGTATTGGGAACGTGTACTGCCAGTTAATGTGTTTGGGGAAATGACTGGACTCTGAGGGCTTGACTTGGTCAATTCTTGTTGGATTCATAATTTGATGGTATTATTGGGAGGTTGGGGAAAAGTAGGAAGTGGAGCCTATTTAGAGAAAGCTCACTGAGAGCTTGCTTTGGAAGGATGTATTGGAGACCTGACCTTTTCTATACTTCTGTTTCTGTTTGCTGGCAGCCCTGAAGTGAGCAGCTCCTCTACATTCTCCCACAACTATACCACTATGGTGCCACTATGACCACAGTAATGGAGCCAGTGATCACAGACTGAGACTGTGGTTACTTTCCTCTCTTTAAGCTAGTCTGTGGTTACTTTCCTCTCTTTAAGCTAGTCTCTCAACTATTCGTCACAGTGACACAAAGCTGACTGATACAGAAGACCAGCCTAATTGTGCAGTTACCTTGAATAGACTGTGAGAGAAATGGCAGGTGAAAGGTACCTAAAGCGACAAAAGAAAACTACAGGAGTAAAATGAAAACAAGAAATCACTCGGTGGTGATTTCAGCCATTTCTAGCATGTTCTATTAAGATGGTACATGTCTTAAACGATGACATGATGAATGAGGAGGAAGTAGTCAACTTCATAAAAGCTTACCTTGGTAGGACAAGTTAGTATATAATGGCACTTCCTAGTTCAAAGGTTTGCTCTCCTAAATATTTACTGTGAGAATTTCTCTGGCTCCCATCCAATGTGTTGAAATGGCATGTAAGTCATGGTATGGCAAAGCAAGGTGTAGCTAAGGTATTTGGTGTAGACAGGAATTTCTGTCAACATAGATTTGAGAACTGGCGATAGACATGATCACCTTCCAGAAAATCCTATTGTTCTCTATGATTCTGTTGCTCTACCTATGTTATTGTGTGCTTTTCTCCAAAGTCTATAATTTAAAGGATGAAATGAAGGATGATCTCATATACATTTGTCTTTAAACACCCTCATAATCTCTTCAGATGTTTGGCTATTACTATCCTATGCTACCTCGTTGAATACTGGTGGCTCATGCCTATAATCCTAGTAACTTGGCACTGAGATCAGGAAGAGCCTAGCTTCAGGCCAGCCCAGGCAAAACAGTTCTTTGAACCAGTAGATGTGTGCAGTGTTGTACATCTGTCATCCTGGCTATGCGTGGGAAGCCACAGGAGAATTGCAGTGTCAGGTCAGCCCAGGTAGAGAAGTCTGCAAGATTCCAACTCAGCTATAAGTAGCTGGGTGTGGTGGCACACACTTGTCATGTTAGTTATAAAGGAGAGTGAACAATAGGAGGATGGCAGTCCAAGTGTGTGCTCAGCAGGAAATAAGACCCTATCTCAAAAATAACCAATGAATAGAAGGCCTAGAGTGGTGGCTCAATGGTAAAACATCAGCCTAGAATGCACAAGGCCCTGAGTTCAAACCTGAGTACTGCCAAGAATAAGAGAAACTATATTTTTTAAGAAAGATTATGAGTGGGAATTTTAAAGTGCTGAATTGTCCTTAGAAGGACCGGAATTGTATGGTTTACTTTTATAATAGAGCACATACTAGAAAGAGTCCTTTTTTTTGATGCAGGAATATGTCTAATTACTTCAAAGAATTTCTGTATCTGGAAATCATTGACTTATTTGAATTATTCTGTTTACACAAGTGTGTTGCCCTAGTGCCTGCATTTTAGACTCTCTAATTTTGTGTGTAAGGATATTAAGCAGGTGAAAATAAGGTGCCGAATGTTAGGTGCATATGCTGTTGCTTGTTGAAAGAGGGAAACCTTGGAACATTTGCTTGGTTTGGCTTGTATAGGTGTAAAGAAACTGCATAGACTCTCAACTTGGTGAAGGTTGTGGTGTGCACCTACTCAAGAACAGATCTAACAAGTCCCCGGCTTGCTGCTAGTCTTCATCCTGGGGTGCTCAAGAAATGAAAAACTGAGAAACTAAAATCAATCCTTATTAAGTGAAGTAAGCCAGGCCCAAAGAAATATAGGTCCCATGGTTTCTTTATTTGCAATAACTAGTATAGGTCTGAGACAAACAGAAACTGTCAGACAAGCTGGTGTTAGGTGAAACGAACCCCAAGATAAGGATTCAAATGTTTTTTTTCTTTCTTGTGATTGTTTCCAACATATTTATAAGATGATTTCTTTGTTGCTTTGTATGTATCTCTCCCAGGGTATAAGCCCTGCTTTCACTCTATTTGATGTTGGTATAATTTGTGGAGGGGAAGGGAAAAAACAAACTGTTTAAATAGGGATACAGGTGGACCCATTACAACAATGAGATGTACAAGACGTTATGTTGAAAAATGAACTTTACAACTTTGGCAGGGTGGGGGGTTGGGAGGGTGGGGGGTGGTAGGAGGTGTGGGGGTGGGGGGTGGAGAGGGGAAGGGATGGTATGGGGAAACAAAGGAGGAGGCAACAATGCTTGATAAGAAATGTACTCACCATCTTACCCATGTAATTGTAACCCCTCTGTATGGTATTTTCACAATAAAACAAAACAAAACAACAACAACAAAAAAAAAACCAAAAAATCCTTCCCATGGCTGGGAAAAGATAGGAATGTGATGGCAGGTGATAAGGGTGGAAGCAGACATTTCACTTCCTGTGTTTTACATTTAAAATGCAAAGTGAATGCATGACTTACACAACGCATAAGTGAAATTTGGAACTTGATATGCCCCTGGTTTTGTGATTGTCGTGTATGTGTGTAGAGAATCTTACTTTTTTAGTTTAGAAGATATTTTAATTCAGAATACTGTACCACAGTCTTAAATGTACTTTTCTGTTTCTTTTGTGTGTTTGTTCACTAGGCCCTAGAGAGACACACCACCTTTGTTGTACCTTACAATGGAATTTAAAAAGTCACCTGATGGTGGATGGGGCTGGGTGATTGTGGCTGTCTCCTTCTTCACTCAGTTCCTGTGTTATGGCTCCCCACTGGCTGTTGGAGTGTTGTATGTAGAATGGTTGGATGCCTTTGGTGAAGGGAAAGGAAAAACAGCTTGGGTCGGATCTCTGGCAAGTGGAGTTGGATTGCTTGCAAGTAAGTGGAAAAATATATGTTTATTCATATTCATTTATTATTTAATTACATTTGCTTCATCATTAAACATTGTACAAGGCTGAGAAAGCTTTAAACAATTAAAGAACAGTATATATTTTCCTGATGTCATTGGGATTACAGCACCACTGTCTTACTGAATAAATTGGTATGAAAGAATAGAAATTCTGTAATTGTAGTCAATCATTTTGTTCATTCATTTCTTTTTTTCTCAAATATTTTTATTAGCATCATGAGTTGCTATCATGTCTGGTTATCATCTTGACACGATACAATGTACCTTAATCAAACTCACTCCCTTTGTCATTCTCTCTTATCCTTACCAAATCAATCTCATTAAACTTCATTATTTCATTTTCACACATGTACATGGAGCATTTGGGCCTATCTATGTTCCTTACTCTTTCTATTGCCCCCTCCCCCCACAAGTACTCACAGTTCAGACAAGACCTGGCTTACAATCCTTTGATTAATTAAGTGTATGTTGCCCAGTTTTCACTGTGGTATTTCAAACATGCAAATTTTGTATTTAATTATATTGACTGCTTCTCAACTTCTCATGTTCCTCGTTCCTACTGCTTCTATTATTCAATAGCAATCAGTGAGTTCCATTTTGTTATCAGTATTTATGGATATGATGTATTTCTGTATTTTTCACCCTCTATCATTCTTTTCTCCTCTGCTTCCAAATTCCTCAGATAGTCTCACAGTTACAAACATGTTCTATATATGTGTGTGTATATATCTATGATCCTGTGTGAGTTGACATATACATTTATTTTCAGGCCTAGCATTTATTCATGTACTTACTACTATGTACCAGGTACTACGTAAGATGCTAGAAATGAAAAGATAAATTGAAAGCATATGATTCCTTCGCTTAAGGGGCGCACTGCCTAGTAAGGAATATATATTCATGAACTCAAACAAGTGAGGGAGATGAAGGTAGTGTGGCAGTTATGTCCAAGATATGTGAGTACACAAAGGACTGGATGATGCCCCCCTTCCCCCCTGCCCCCTCCCCCTCTTCTGATCCAGCTACACTGGGTTCAAATCACATGCCCTGCTTTTACGGCTTCATTAGAAAAGTATGTTCTAAAAAGTCATAGTCCTGTCTTACAAAGATAGTACTATTAAGGTTTAGCCTACAGAATTATGTGTAAGAGATATGTGTTTTGGTTTGGTTATTTAGCAAATAACAATTTGCTAAATGGTTACATATGACACCATGGTGATCTATCATTTTTAGAGAGAACAGCAGAGGATTTTTCATTCCTGTTACCATTATATGTGACTTCAATTTTTGGAGCCATTGTGTTAACTCTATAGTAATATTTAGGTTTCATCTCTAACTTACTTGGTTTGATTTCAGTGCTGATGGGAGCTGTAGACCCAAATTCTCATCCTGTGTGCTGTGAACTTGTCTTGACTCCTTGAGCAAATCATAATTACTATTCTTTTGTTGTTTTGAGTTCTTTTGGCAGAGCTGAGGATCAAACCCAGGGCCCTATACATGCTGGACGAATGCTCTTTTTTGGGGGGGGGGTCCGGTCATGGGGCCTGAACTCTGGGCCTGGGCGCTGTCCCTCAGCTCTTCAGCTCAAGGCTAGCACTCTACCACTTGAGCCACTTCCAGCTTTTTTCTTATGTGGTGCTGAGGAATCGAACCCAGTGCCTCGAGCATGCAAGGCAAATGCTCTACCACTAAGCCACCTTCCCAGCCCTGGGTGAATGCTCTATTACTCAGCTATAGCCCCAGTCCTTGCTTTTTGAGACAGGGTCTCACCATGTAGTCCCGCCTGGCCTCAACCTCCGGATTACAAGCATGAGTTACCATATTCACCTAGTGGAGAAAATAGGAATATCAAATGTGGTTTTTCTAAGGGTTTTCTGCTTAAAACAAAGTACAATAGCATTCTTCTTTTAAATATAATATTTCTTGGATATTTAAATAAAAAATAATTGCATCTAGTTCTTGTACTGTTTTGTCAAATTAAAAACAAGACACACAGGACATGAAAAACAATGCCAGAGCAGCTGGCCATGCCAAATAAGAGAACTAAGCATAATAAACGAATGAAACAACAGTGCTATATTGCCCAAGATTTATTTGAGACAGTTTTTTAAACTAGGGATTGTTTACAAAGCTCTCAAAGTACAAGTAAATGTTAATTTGATATGTCTGTAAAGGAACTAAAAGTACACTTCTGCTTTCTAGAAACCAACCCATAGAGAGGAATTTTTTTGTGTGTATGTGTGCCAGTCCTTGGGCTTCAGCTAAAAGCGTGGGTATTATCACTGAGTTTTTTTGCTCAAAGCTATAGCTTTACCATTTGAGCTATAGCTCTATTTATAGCTTTTTTTTTTTTGATGATGGTGAATTGAAGATAAGAGTTGCATGGACTTTCTTGCCCAGGCTGGCTTTGAACTATGATCCTTTTAGCTAAGATTACAGACCTGGGCCATTAGTGCCTGGCTGTGGAGAGGAATTTTGGAAACATTTCTAACTCACCATTTCTGTTAGCATAGACTTAAATAGAAATGCAATTCCCCTCCCTCCCCACAAGGGCCAAAGATATTGAAATGATGTCTCACTTTGTATATCCTTAGAGAACAAGACTTCATCTGTCTATCAAGTAGTTGATATCAGGGTTAAAGGTAGTGGGGAATGAGAAATTTGTGTCAGAGCTGGGGCTGACCATCCCTTAGAAATTGACCTGTAACTCTATACTTTTGTCACACTTCTAGGTGAGCAATCACGTCTTGAAGGCCAGGGGAAGCCACCTTCCTTTTTAAGCAGGATTGGTTACATAATTTGTAGGACAAATGCAAAACAAAATGCAAGATCCCTAAAAAAATTAAGACTTTCAAGATAGGGATAGCAGAGCGTTAAACCAAGAGTGAGAGCCTTCTAAGATCTGGACCCTGTACAACTACTTAGATCACAAATCCAAGGAAGAGAAAAAAGGAGGGAGAGAGAGAAAGAGAGAGGGAAGGAAGGAAGGAAGGAAAGAAGGAAGAGAGAAAAAGAGAAAGAAAGAGAAAAAAAGAAAGAAAAGAAAGAAAGAGAAAAGAAGGAAGGAAGGAAGGAATGAAGGAAGGAAGATGGTTTGTAGGGGCTAGAGAGATGGCAAATCATACCAAAATTTAGGAGAGAATAAGTACTCCAAAGAACTTATAGTGAAGTCAGGCTAAATCAAGTCCTAGTTCTGCCACAATTTAGCTAGATGATCTCATGCAAGTTGCTTAACTTTTCTAGGTCTGATTCATCTACTAGTCTGAAGAGGCCCTTGGATCTGGTCAAAGAGCTAAGACTTGTAGGAGCGCATGTGTACTTGCACGCACATACACACGTCAGACACTGAGTTCAGTTGTTAACATAACTGACTCTACTGGACATACTCAATGCTGGTCTTCTTTATTTATTTGTACTCATAAATTAGAAGTTATCTTGAATATTGTGGTTGTATTATATTAACAAGCAGCATATAAACAGTATGTGAGCCACTCTGATCATCCACTTTCAAGACAACTCTGTTCTGGAGAAACAAGATCAATAATACTATTGACACTGAAGAAGACTTGGACAGGCTTAGAGATAGAGACCATATGTAGACCTGTTCTTAGTGTTTCAGTTCTTATCAATGAGACAAAGAGTACCTGCTGCCACTGAGCAATACTTTCAGCATCAGGATTTTTTTTATTTTTTATTTTTTGTCAGTCATGGGGCCTGAACTCTGGGCCTAGGCACTATCCCTCAGCTCTTCAGCTCAAGGCTAGCACTCTACTACTTGAGCCACAGCGCCACTTCGGCCTTTTCTGCTTATATGGTGCTGAAGAATCGAACCCAAGGCCTCATGAATGCAAGGCAAGCACTCTACCACTGAACCACCTTCTCAGCCCAGCATCAGGATTTTACTCCCCTCCTAAAGTCTCAAAGAGATTTTTCATTGGAAACTGTCACTGGTTTAAGCTTTTTTTTTTTTTAATTTATTTATTTTTGTCAGTCATAGGACTTAAACTCTGGGCCTGAGCTCTGTCCCTCAGCTCTTCAGTTCAAGGTGAGTGCTCTACCACTTGACCCACAGTGCCACTTCAGGTTTTCTGGTAGTTTATTGGAGATAAGAGTCTCACAGACTTTCTGCCTGGGCTGGCTTTGAACCATGATCCTCCTCAGATCTCAGCCTCTGAGTAGCTAGAACTACAGGCATGAGCCACCAGTGCCTGGCTTAAGCTTTTTCTATTTAGATTTCACTTTTGCATGCTTTGGAATACTCTCAGACACATCATTTGTTAGTCAGTTATTATGATTAGGCTGGCAAAGGGCAGTCCTGAAAGGGAAGGGTTGGATGTGGTCTTAGTCTCTAAGCAGTTTAGGGGAAGAAGTTCATTAAAAGAAGGTCAGCAGAGGTTAACAAGGTTTTAGAGATCAAACTGCACCCTCGGGTGGGTGTGTTTGCCGTCAATGGGTGTGTCTGAGAGCTGATGAACTATGGCCTCCCCATGCCATGTTAAGTGCTCCAAACCAGAGCTACCTCATTTTGTTTTTCCTTTGCAGATTTTATAGACAGTCTGAGGTAGGCCAGACAGGAGATTAGACTGCAGGTGGATAGGCAGAGAGGACAGTACATGCAGAATCCCTGAAAGCAAAGACCGAGAGCACACACTTCAGGCGATCCTTCTGGTGGAGAAGACAGTTTTTATTCATCAACTTGAGTAGGCTGTGTTCCCTGGTTATGCAATTTAACTTAGGTATTGCTGTGAAGGTATTTCATAGATGTGAACAAGGTCAGAAACTAGTTAACTTTTAGAAAGGGAGTTTATCCTGGATAATCTGGATGGATTTGACTCAATCTATTGCAAGGCTGTAAGAGCAGAAATGAGCTGTCTCAGAGGAAGAAATTCTATCCAAAACCTGCAGCTTCAGCTTTTACCTGAGAGTCCCAACTTGCCTTTCCTGATGGCCTGCCCTGTAGACCTTGGACTTGCCTAGCTAGGCAGGTTTCACCTGGCCTGTCGCCTAAGCCAATTCCTTGCAATAAATCTCTTATATGTTTCCTGTTGGTTTTGTTTCTCAGGAGAAATGGAAGGGAGCTGAACTAGAGGACTACCTTGGTTTTGTGGTATTTTAAGATAAGCCTGAACACCTTTTCACTTCAAATTCAAAGACAAGAATAGGGTAACTTTTCAGACAACCTAGTAGCTGAAACAAAAGGGACTTCCTTCCTTCCTTCCTTCCTTCCTTCCTTCCTTTCTTTCTTTCTTCTTTCTTTCTTTCTTTCTTTCTTTCTTTCTTTCTCTTTCCTTTCTTCCTTTCCTTCCTTCTTTCTTTCTTTTCTTTCTTTCTTTCTTTCTTTCTTTCTTTCTTTCTTTCTTTCTTTCTTTCTTTCTTTCTTTCTTTCTTTCTTTCTTTCTTTTTTCTATTTCTTTCTTTCTCTCTTTCCTTCCTTCCTTCCTTTCTTTCTTTCTTTCTTTTTTCGATTTCTTTCTTTCTCTCTTTCCTTCCTTCCTTCCTTCCTTCCTTCCTTTCTTTCTTTCTTTCTTTTTTCAATTTCTTTCTTTCTCTCTTTCCTTCCTTCCTTCCTTCCTTCTTTCTTTCTTTCTTCTTTCTCTCTTTCTTTCTTTTTTCTTTCTCTCTTTCTTTCTTTCTCTCTTTCCTTCCTTCCTTCCTTCTTTCTTTCTTTCCTTTCTTTCTTTCTTTCTTTCTTTCTCTCTCTTTCTTTCTTTCTTTTTTTCCTCCCTTCTTTCCTCCCTCCCTCCCTCCCTCCCTCTCTGTCTGTCTGTCTGTCTTTCTGTCTATTTTTTTGGCATTCTGTAGTTTTGTAGTCAAGAGAGATTTAACTGTCTCTCCACCTCCATTCTTCCAGCCTTCAGATTGCTCATATGAGCCAGTAAACTTATTCCCAGGTAAATAAGATGAGTTTGTATGGCCAGCGGAGCTGGGCTTGAGCATTACCTGAAGCACTGTTCACTCATTCAGGAGTGAACAGTGAATTGATGCCCATGGGATTCCATCACATTGGCCAGTTTCCTGTACACCAGGCAGTTCCAGGACTGGTGAGAAAAAGGGATATCTGGTTTTTCTATATCAATATCACCAAACCAAGCCATCAGCAAGAAACTCAATCACAATAAGGATTTGAGTGAGTGCCTTTTTCTTTCTCATATTAATGTACTTGAGATTCATGATGTCTGCTAACTCAAGACAGGAGGAACCAAACAGCCTGGAGGAGGCCACGCGGTGGGATTCCTCCATGAGAACTGGAGGGATGGTGGTCTCAGGGGCTCGATTGCCTCGGTCAGGAAATCCTCAGTTGTGGCAGGTCCACAACCTGGTTGCCATTGTGCCTATCATACCATACACCAATTGATGGCTTTAATACAGCAGATGTTGCCAGGCTTGTGATCTTGGATCTCTCTTAAACTTCCACTTCTGGCTTTTTCTGAGTAGTTTATTGGAGATAAGAGTCTTTCTTGCCCTGGCTGCCTTTGAACATGATCCTCAGATCTCAGCCTCCTGAGTAGCTAAAATTACAGGTGTAAGCTACCAACACCCAGCTTCTCTTAAACGTTCGTGAGAAGAGAAGTGTAAAGAGGTTACGCTTTTTTCCCCCCAAAGAGAATAATTTCTTTCTCAACGCTACCTGTTTTGAGATGTCCCCTTCAGGCTCATGTGCCAAGGGCTTGATCGCCAACTGGTGGCACTGTTTGGGAAACTTTGACAGGTGAGGCCTAGCTAGAGGGTAAAGGTCACAGCCTTTGAGAACTTGGAGGTTCTACCAATGAAGCACGAGTACTTGTATACTCTTGACTAAAGATGTCCCTTTCTTATGTAGGAAGGTCATCTTGTACAACTGAACAAACAGCTCAGGGAGGAACATACACAGAGTGGTAATGGACGAAGGGGATACCTGTCTAACCAGCCATATCAGCTGAAGCTATCTGGCTGATCAATGAAGTGACAAATGTACCCAGATCATCCTCACATCCTGTAGGGCATGCTTTAAAAGGTGCCTTGTCCTTGGCCTCTTCCTCTCTCTACTTCCTGGGAACCATGGGAAACACACCCTTCTACCATGATGTTCTGTCTTGCCACAGGCCCAGTGTGTTTTGGTTCTTTTGTCAAAAATCATGACTGTAGTGGACTAAGTATATTTTTGGGGCTCTTATTCAATTCTGTTGGTCTTCATGTCTGCTTTTGTGCCAATATTATGCTGTTTTTGTTACTATGGCTCTGTAGTACAATTTGAAATCCATTTGCTCTTTGGCTTGAGGTTAAAGTTTGCAATTTGGGATCTTTTATGCTTTCCTATGAATTTTAGGATTGATTTTTTTTTCTATTTCTGGAAAGAATGACGTTGGGACTTGGATGAGCACTGCATTGTGTCTATAGATTGCTTTCAGTGGTGTAGCCATTTCCACTTTATTAATTATGTTACTCCATGAACATGGGAGGCATTTCTGTATTCTGTCTTCCTTTCATTTTTTTTCCCGCTCAGATTTTATCGCACTTGTGATAGAGGTCTTTCACCTTTTGATAAAGCTTATAGATATGAGTGCCTACAAAGGAAAAAAACCCAAAACCCAGAGTGGTCTCAAATACATAGTCAATGTATGCCAAAACTCTTAGAAAAATAAGAACAAACCAAACCCCAAAGTAGCAGACGGAAAGAAATGATACAGCTTATAACAAATGAATGAAATGGAGACTAAAAAACTGCCAAGAATCAATGAAGCATAAAGTTTGTCCTCTGTGAAGATGAGTAAGATTAGGAAATATGTTCAATGTGACCAAAAAGAGGAAGGATGAGACCCAAATTAATACTTAGAAATTAAAAATAAGTATCTATGAAATCCAGAGAATCATGAAATAATGGAAAACCTACTCCAAATAAATTGGAAAATCAAGAAGTAATGAATACATTTCTAGATGAATTTGACCTGCCAAAATTGAATCAAATATGAACTACTTAAACTGATCTCTAACAACCAATGAGACAAACAATAATAAAGAATCTCCCAACAGTGAAAAGCATAGGACTTGGTGAAAAGCACAGGACTTGGTGGAGTCACTGCAAATCCTGCCAGACTTGTAAAGAAAAACTAAATACCAACACTCCTTAAACTTCTCCAGGAGAAGGGACCAGAAAGAACAGTTGGGTACTGTGGCCTAAGTCTGTAATTCTAGTTACTGGGGAGAGGGAGATTAGGAGACCATGGTTCTAAGTCACCCCTGGCAAAAAGAAGTTTTTAAGATTTCATTTCAATCATTGGCTGGGTGTAGTAGTGTATGTCTGACACAGGGAAGTTGCATTTCTTCACCAAATGATTTTGCCATCCCTTAATTTCCTTTCAAAAACTTGATAGTAATAATAGTGCCTACCTTCCATCAGTACAGTAAAAGTAAAACAAAGTGAGGCTGGGCATGTGGCTCAGGCCTGTAATCTTAACAACCTAGGCACCTGAGAGCTGAGGATTTTGGTTCAAAACCAATCCAGGCTGCAAAGTCTGTGAGATTTATCGCCAATTAACCACCAAAAAGCCAGAAGTAGAACTGTGGCTCATGTGGTAGAGTGCTAGCTTTGAGCAAAAAAAATGCTCAAGGACAATTCCCAGGCCCTGAGTTTGAGCCCTATGAAAAGCAACTTTAAAATAAGTAAGATTACACATATGAAGTCCTTGCATACTATCTAACACATAGTAAGTACTCAGATTTGCTCATGTTTATTTTGTCATGATGTTTTGGTAGACATATAATTTTAAAAGTACAATGGATGGTTCATGAGATTGTGGGGAAAGGTGTTGAATATTCTATTTATTCAATTCCTTTTTAGGTCCAGTCTGTAGTGTCTGTGTCTCATCCTTCGGAGCAAGACCTGTTACAATCTTCAGTGGCTTCATGGTGGCTGGAGGCTTGATGCTGAGCAGTTTTGCCCCTAATATCTACTTCTTGTTCTTTTCCTATGGCATTGTTGTAGGTAAGGAACTTGGTCACTTTAACTTTTCTATTCATTTTACCATATCAACCTTATTTTTCAGTTACCATAAGAAGTGGAAATGATCTGTCATAACTGACTTTGCTAAAAAGTGTTGCTTTAGTACTAGGCCTGCCTGAATTTGAATATTTGAAATGTAAGCACATTTTAACAGTCAGCACTAATTCTCCTTCAAGGCAACAGGAAGTGTTTTCATCTCAGCACTTGGCTCTTCAAAACACAGTAAAGGAAAATGAGAGAGGAGAAACAAAACCTAGATAATCATGGACAACTGTCACATTTCATAGAAAGTGTCTCCGCAGGAGGTGGGCCTTAAGTGGTGCCACACTTACCTAGCAAGCACTAGGCCTTGAGTTCAGACTCCAGTACCTCTAACCTCTACCACACACACACACACACACACACACACACACACACACACACACACACACACACACACATACACAGAGGAAGTGACTCTTTTCCTACGAGGAATCAAGCAAGCACTAGGCTTTGAGTTCAGACTCCAGTACCTCTACACACACACACACACACACACACACACACACACACACACACACACACACACACACACACACACACACACACACACACACACACACACACACACACACACACAGAGGAAGTGACTCTTCCTACGAGGCAATCAAGCAGCACTCTGTTGAGCCATTTGTATTCACAAATAGCTTTTTGAGTTGCCAGGGCCCAGTCAAAAGTTATAGAAGTAAAAAGTAGAATTTCGCCAAACATTCTGATGCATGTCTCTAATGATACCTCTTTAGAAGCTGAGGGAGGAAAATAGATGGTTCCAGGACAGCCTGGGCTACAAATCAAGAGCCTGTCTTTAAAAAAAATGCAGAATTTAAAGCACTTACTATTATTGCTAAAGATAAACTATACGCCCAGGTTCACATCTGACTCACATCTATAATCCTAGTTCCTTGGGAGACTGAGATCTGTGAGTCAATGTTCAAATCCAGCCTGGAAAGACAAATCTGACACTCTTAGATCCAGTTAACAAGCAAAAAAGCCAGAACCTGAAGGCATAATTTCTATGATACAGTGCCAGCCATCATCTCTTTAAGTTAAAGGGTCAGAAAACAGAAGCTGAAGCCATTGCTGGTGGCTCACGCCTATAATCCTAGCTACTCAGGAGGCTGAGATATGAGGATCATGGTTCAAAGCCAGCTGGGGCAGAAAAGTTCTCATTCTCTTCATCTCCAGTTAATCCCTCAAAAACCAGAAGTGTAGCTGTGGCTCAAAGCCCTCGCCTTGAGCAAAAGATCTCAGGGACAGCACCTAGGCCCTGAGTTCAAGCCCCACAGCTGACAAAAGAAACAAAAACAAAAACAAAAAACCTCTTCCCCCCAAAATCCCAAGCTCTTGTCTGTTAATTTCTGAATCCCAGAGACCAGGACAAAGCTGTTAGGTTGTGTACTGGATTTCAGGTTAGATGTTGGCTGTGTGATCTTTAACAAACCTACAAATGGCTCTTTCTCCTCTAGGAAGATAGGCTGTGAATTCCACTGTATAGGGATCTTGATAGAGACTAAATACAAGGAAGCAAAAATAAAAGTAAATAAAACAGTTGAGTTTCAATTAACTTTTTTAAAAAGCTCTCACACTAGAAAATACATTATTATTCCTTAGTATCAAATTGTTAACAGTATTCGGACAGTTCTTCATGGTTTTCATTTTTTGAAATTCATAACTTTCATTTCTTTCCTTTTAAAAATTTAGAATTTTCATTTCTTGATCATGTTAATAACTAATTTTTTAAAAATGATCTTTAAGTAGTTGTACAAAGAAGTTGATATTCAACAAAGCAGCTTATAAATACAATGCACCTTGATCAGTGTCATCCCTTTTATCATTCTATCAAATTCCTCGCAATCCCAACCTTCCCTTGATTCATTTTAATTTTGTAGAATATGCAGTGAATTTTTTTAAATTTAATTTAATTTTATTTGTGAACATACTGTACAGAGGGGTTACAATTACATGGGCAGGATAATGCATACATTTCTTACCAAGCATTGCAGCCTCCTCCTTTGTTTACCCTTCACATCCCTTCCCAGCCTCCCTCCTCCCAATCCCAATCCCAATCCCAATCCTTCCCATCCCCTCCTCCCCCCCCCCCCACACCTACATTGTAAAGCTCGTTTAGGACATGACAACTTGTACTTCTCATTGTTGCAACAGGTCCACCTGTATCCTTAAACGACTTGTTTTTCCTTATCTCCTCCACAAGTTATACTGACATCAAATATAGTGAAAGCAGGGTTTATACTGTGGGGGAGGGACATACAAAGCAACAAAGAGATAATCTTATAAATGCATTAGAAACACATGTATGAAAGAAAAAAAACATTAAAATACATATCTAAGGGTTCATTTTCTTAACATCACATTATCTGACCTTTTCCGCTTGATTCATACATATACTAGATATTGCAAATAAGGGAAACCATGGGACCTATGTTTGTTTGGGCCTGGCTTACTTCACTTAATATAATTTTTTCCAAGCCTTTCCATTTCCTAACAAATGGGGCAATGTCATTCTTTCTGATGGAGGCATAGAATTCCATTGTGTATATATACCACATTTTCTTGATCCATTCATCTGCTGAGGGGCATCTGGGTTGGTTCCATATCTTAGCTATGGTAAATAAGGCTGCAATAAACATAGTTGTGCTAGTAGCTTTAGTGTGGTCTTGTTTGTAAACATTTGGGTAAATGCCCAAAAGTGGGATTGCTGGGTCATAGGGGAGTTCTATGTGAAGTCTTTTCAGGAACCTCCATACTGCTTTCCAAAGTGGTTGAACAAGTTTACATTCCCACCAACAATGAAGTAAGGTTCCCTTCTGTCCACATCCCCTCCAGCATCTGTTGTTGTTAGAGTTCTTGATTTTTGCCATTCTAACTGGGATGAGGTGGTATCTCAATGTTGTTTTGATTTGCATTTCTTTTATGGCTAGGGATGTTGAGCATTTCTTCATGTGTCTATTGGCCATCCTTCTTTCTTCTTCAGAGAAGTTTCTCTTTAAGTCTTTTGCCCACTTATTTATTGGGCAGTTGTTTCTTTGAGGATTTGTTGTTGGGGGATTTAATTTTTTTTTGAGTTCCAGGTATATTTTAGATATGAGACCCTTGTCTGTTGTATGGCTAGTGAAGATCTTCTCCCAATCTGTGGGCTTTCTATTGATCTTGCTAGCTATGCCCTTTGCCATGCAGAAGCTCTGCAACTTCATGCAATCCCATTTGTCCAACCTTTCTTTGATTTGTGTGTTTCCGGGTCTCTATTCAGAAAATTTTGGCCTGAGCCAAGGAGACCTAGGGTTTCTCCTATTCCATCCTGTAATGTTTTCAGAGTGTCTGCTTTGACTTCGAGGTCTTTGATCCATTTGGAGTTGATTCTGGTGCAGGGTGATATATAAGGATCTATCTTTAGTTTTCTACAAGTAGTTAACCAATTTTTATGCAGTGAATTTTATAACTACACTCTCTCCTTCTTCTCTTCATTTGTCTACTTCCGTCCCCTTGATCCCAATCCCCCTTTCAAGTACCAGTTTCCTAGTGTTTATTTTGTTGGGTTCTGAGTCAGCC
Source organism: Dipodomys merriami (assembly GCF_024711535.1). Lineage (NCBI taxonomy): Eukaryota > Metazoa > Chordata > Mammalia > Rodentia > Heteromyidae > Dipodomys > Dipodomys merriami. The sequence goes on from NW_027202715.1 coordinate 26,506,850, forward strand.
TTTCTAAGGACTTAGGCTGTTTTGAGTTCTCTTCTGAATCTACCAGAATTCAGTTAATACTACTTATCTACACTTGAATAGCACCTTGAAATGTTTACTTATATATTTATAGATTAATTCTAGGTTCCACGGGTAAGCTAAAGCATGCATCCTTTGTCACCCTGGGCCTGACTTATTTCCATAAGCTCATGGTATGGGGCTCAGAGAATATTCATCAGATAAATACATGGGATAAAAATGGATGACATGTCCTTCTTTTTCCCATCTGAAGCTGAGTAGTGAGTTAAAAAATCATTGACAAGAAATACTGCACCATCAAAATTTACCTCCTTGCTTAGCATGAGTTCCTTAGATAGAAACAAGAAAGATTTGGTCTAATGGTAACCTCTACTGATTACCAATTCCAGACAGAATCTTATTCTTACATATGGGCAGGTGTGTGTGCAAGCGCATGTGTGCATAAAACGCATGCCCTGATATTGAAGGTTGAACTCAGGGGCTTGCAGTTTCACTCATCTTTTGCACTCATGGCTGATGGTCAGTGGAGTCATTCTTCTTGTCCAGCTTTTCTGCTAGTTAATTGGACAGAATCTCAAGGGCATTTCTGCTTGTGCTGGCTTCAAACTGTGATCCTAACCCATATTTGTTCTTTTCTTCCAATGTTTCTTACTTTTGTTTTGAACTCAGGAAAGCCCAAAACTCATGATCATTCTGACTTCTCTTCCCAAATGCTAGGATTGTAAGTATACACTACCATCATTGGCTTCAAGGCTCTTTCTAACCAATTAGTTCAGACTCCAGCTGTGAAAGAGGTTCTGTTGAATCAGAAATATTTGTGTTAACATATTAACAAAGTACCAGAAATGAAGTTACAACTATATGGATGCTTAATTGCCATCTAAACTGTCAAAATAACACTAAAGCCTAATACTTGGCCCAATTCTGTTTTATCACTTAACTGAACTTTCAAAAAATACCATCTTGAAAATGTGTTAGATTGTTTACAGCATTATAGTTCAAGTAAAATGATGGTGTGCTGGTTTTCAAGTGACTGTGAACCATGCAGCTAAATATGGTAGCTCAAGCTTTAATTTTCTCCATAACTTTTCTCAGTCAGGAGGAGTGCAGTGTAAGACAAGATGATGCGGGAAGTAGGAATGGAACAGGAAATGTGTTCTCATTGTATTGCTCAAGCCCTTTTGAAAATTGCTTCTTTCTATATTTCTGAGAAATGCAACACCATCAATTCCTTGCATTCTCTCTTTGTCACCATCTATTATTTCTTAACTACTCAATTATCATTTTATTAACGTTCATTCCTTGCTTTTCTAGAAAAATCCAGTTTCTCTTCCTTCATTTTTTTCCTATCTGGTTAAATAGGTTGAAATGGGGAGGGAGGGTGGACAAAACCCATATTCATAAACATTCAATGATGGCAAAGGCAGTATGTCATGTGGTCTCACTATGTAGGTATGGCTTGAAACTCCAGATCCTGTAGCTTCAGCTTCCCAAGGGATGACATTAAAGGCATGCATCACCGCACCTAGCTGGGAACCACGACTTTCGAATCTAATCTGAGGCTATATCTACACAATGCCACAATAATCAGGTGAAAAATCACAGCAATACAATGGCTATCTTTAAAACGTATTGTATTCCAGGCATAGATACTGAATCTTTCCATTTTTGAATGTCTTTTATTTCTTACAGGTACATTGTGGGATTCTAAGTGACTTTCTTAAAAATTCTACAGCTGATTCCTTAGTTGTAGGATAGACTTGTAAATGAATACCTGGTAATTCTGTGACATGGGTGCTGCCCAGAGCTGGTATACTGTGTCTGTGTGGGGGGAAGATTTTCAGGTACTTGTCTGAGTGGAGTCTTGAAGAACAGGTAGGATGTGGCCAGGTAGACACTGGTGGCAGGAGGAATGAGGATGGCATTAGGAGGATGTGCCATATCTCAGACACTCTCTAGAATGTGCTGCAATGGCTAACAGTAACATTTTCATAGGTATTTCTTAAGGAATGCACCAGTTACCTGGGGCTTGTGAACATACCAAAGTGGAGTATAATGGAGGCTGGATGAGACATGGTGTGATTATATGTGGTCCTTATTAAAGACACATGATGTGGGAAGCATCATAGGGCAGCCAGCCTAGCTTGGTGGGGAATATGGGAGGTTGAGACCACTTATTAGGTTGCCAGCATTCAAATCAGAAAAGTTGTGGTGGTAAACTGAGGCAGTAGTGATGCAGAGAGAGAGAGAAAGATGGAGGTTGATAATTTAGGCAGTAGGAGTGATTTAGTGCTTGATGTGTAAACTTAAGTAGCAATCAGAGAGTCTCCAAAGACCACTTGAGGTTGGTGGGAATAGCATGTAGAATTTGTAAGTGAAACTAGGTGTGGGTGGTTCATGAGCATAATCCTAGCTCCTCCAGGGATTGAGATATGGAGGATTATGGTTTGAAGCCCAGCCTGGGAAAGAAAAATCCAAGAGCCTTCATCTCCAATTAAACAACAAAATACTGGGCTACAGATGTGACTTAAGTTGTAGAGCACCAGTCATGAGCAAGAAAGCTGAACAAGGGTGCAAGAACCTGCGTTAAAGTCCCAGTACCAGCACGCACGCACACACACACACACACACACACACACACACACACACACACACACACACAAATCAAAAACCAAAAACCAAAAACCAGAAAAGAAAATCTGTTGCAGCAAGGGCAAATTTTTACAGTACAATGAGGAGTATTATATAAGGTGTTTTGAAATAATGGTCCTTGACTACAAAGATGAATTACAAAGGTGATGTCAGTCCAAGATTAAAACACTGCTAATCAGATGTCCTTGTGAAGTATTTGCTGCATAAGGTTGTCGTGGCCTTTGTGAAAAATTGTGGTTCTCTCCGGCTTTTGAAAGAATGGTTACAAGCACATGTGTATGAAACCCACCCTTTGTGAATGCTTCAATTTAATTATTTAGGTTTTGGTTAGAGATTGACCAAAATGATGCCATTTGGATTCTGATGACTTCCACAGAGGTGAGGAAAAAAGGCCTAGAGATTTGTGGTCTCACCTAAGACTGTGAAAGGGCACATAGAATGTGGAAGAGATATGATGGAGCCTATGGCGCTTAAGAAACAGAAATGAGAGGATTACACATTTGATATATATTGCATATTTGACATATATTTAACTTTTAACTATTTAAATAAAGGGAAATGATTATGTTTTAGTCATCCAAATATTCAGAAGTATGGATATTTAATTTTAAAATTATTGTGCTTATACTGGAGGATGGTGTTCAGAAATTTTTAACTGTTAGATTATGATCAAAACTGACTGGAGACCAAGGAATGCTTTTAGGAAGTAGTTTTGAAATATTTACTGGGGGGAAGGGGTCCTTTACTTTCTTAGTTAGAGCCTCAAGAGGCTTTTGAATATTTGGATTGTGCTTCTGTTTAATTTGTTAAATTTTAATGTATTAAAATAAATTTAAACATTAAATTGGAAAGTTTTAGAATTTAATTGTAACATCCTAAATTATTTTTTGAAGAGTATTGTCTCTTGAAGTAATGAAGTAATTTGAAAATATTGACACATTCCCTTAGAAAAATAAGGAAAGTCACTTACACGAATATTATCAACTAGCTCATTACAAAAATCTTCATGTTTTAGGGAGCTGTCAAATTTGTGGTAGTAAGTATATTTTCTAAAATTCAATTTTTTTGCTGGAAATCTTGTTTTATCATTTGTGACAATTTCTGTCAGCTCTTTTGTTAATTTTGCAGGAAAAGTCTGCCCAATTCTACTGGAGAATAAATATTGTATCTGTCAGACATTGTCTTCAAATAAAGAAAAACCCAACAGGTTATATGAAAAAAGTGGTTATTTTATCTGGCTACTAAAATAGCTGCATAAATGCTTTTCCTTGCAGCAGTTTTTCTAATTCAAATAAAACATTTAAAACAGTTTGATTTTACTGTCAATGAATGGTGATAAAGTTCATTAGGTATAAAGTTTGACACAAATACCTTGTTGTATGGTAAGGATTTTGCAATTTTATCAACTATCTCTTACATTATCAGTGTAATATATATGGAATATATATTACATACATACATTTGTGTATATATGCACACATATATATATATGTACATATGTGTACATATATAATGGAAGAAACATTTTAATGTTTTTTGAAAATTATTTTAGCTCTGTAGCCCCCATGAGCAATCTCTGAAACTGTACTCAAATGAAGTCTTTAATCACTGCTGGTTTAAAATTATTCTGGTCTGAGCCATGCACCTGTGGCTCATGCCTATAATTCTAGCTACTCAGAAGGCTGAGATCTGAGGGCCACCATTCAAAACAGTCCATGCAGAAAAGTTCATGAGATTCTTATTTGCAATTAACCACCAGAAAACCAGAAGTGGCACTGTAGCTCAAGTGGTAGAGTGCTAGCCTTGAGCAAAAGAGCTCAAAGACAGTGTCCAGGCCTTGAGTTTAAGCCCTAGGAACAATACCCCCTATCCCCACCCCGCCAAAACAAAAAAAAGAGTGCCCTACAGAAGACAGAAGATACTTGATTATTCCTTTCTTTTCTTTCCTATTGAGATCACATGTTCTGTTTTAATTCATGCTGTGTCTTTTTATGCTTAGGTCTCGGATGTGGTTTATTATACACTGCAACAGTGACTATTACGTGTCAGTATTTTGACAGCCGCCGAGGTCTTGCGCTTGGCCTGATTTCAACAGGTATGTTTTCAAAATCAGTACAATATTGTCATTATTCACCTTCTAAATGAAGTTAAAAGTTACTAGGCCTCAATACATTCAATGAACCATTACCCATGAAGCAGAAAATGATTTTTACACTCCTAGAAGATTTGTTTTTAACCATAAATATTGGAAGTAGCTTTCAAAAAAATGCTTAAGACATATAAATGAAAACCCTGCCATATGAGATGTTCAATGTAACATATAAAAGAAAGATGCTGGGCTACTACACTGAAAGTCATTGCTCATACAAGCTTTGCTAAAAGAAGCAGGGAAACCATGAAGTCTATGTTTCTTTGGCTCTGGCTTACTTCACTTAATATAATTTTTTCCAAGTCTTTCCATTTCCTTATGAATGGTACAATATCATTCATTCTGATGTATGAATAGGATTCCATTGTGTATAGATACTATATTTTCTGGATCTAATCGTCCATTCAGGGACATCTAGGTTAATTCTATACCTTGGCTATGGTAAACAATGCTTCAGTGAACATAGTTGTGCTGGTGGCTCTAGTATGGCCTGGTTTGTGGTCTATTGGATAAATATCTATAAGTGGAATTGCTGGGTCATAGGGGAGCTCTATGTTTAGTTTTTTAAGGAACCTCCATACTGCATTCCAGAGCAGTTGGACAAGTTTACATTCCTACCAACAGTGTAGTAGTGTTCCCTTTGGGCCACATCCCCACCAGCATTTGTGTTTTGTTTTTATTGTGAAAATACTGTACAGAGGGGTTACAATTACATGGGCAAGGTAATGAGTACATTTCTTATCAAGCATTGTTGCCTCCTCCTTTGTTTCCCTTTCCCATCCCTTCCCATCCTCTCCCTCCCCCCTACCTCCTGCTTCCCCCCCCCCAGCATTTGTTATTGTTGGTTTTCCTGACAATTGCTATACTAACTGAACTGCAGTGGACTCTCAATGCTGTTTGATTTGCATTTATTTTATGGCCAGAGATGTTGAACATTTCTTCATGTGTCTATTGGCCATTCTTTTTTCTTCCTCTGAGAAGTCTTTCTTTAAGTCTTTAACCCATTTATTGATTAAGTTGTTGGTTTTTTGAGGGGTTTTTGGGGGGAGGGTTAATCTAAACACACTGAATGATATATATATATATACATATATATATATACATATACATATATATGCACACACACTAGGGCATAATAATTATATAGGACTCTAGTCCTTCACAAACTGAGGCCAAAGGAGGATATGCATAGGAGTGGTTGACAAAAGTTCAATAGCTATGCACAGGTGATCATATAAAATAATATACTATGAAATTAACTCTAAGAAAAGGAAGCAAGCAACATTTTTTAGTTGCCATTGTTGCTGTTTTTGCTTTCTTTTCCTTTTGTCCTGTTTGTTTGTACTTGGAAGGGTAAGGTAGGACACATAAAAGGTAAAACAAAGATGAACAAATACAACAGTGATACTCACTAGACACTATATGGAAAATGAACTGAGTATCTTATGGGTGGGGATAGGAGGGAAAAATCAGGAGAGCATGACGTAAGGGGAGACTTGGTTCAAAAAAAATTGTACTCATTACTCATTACCTGATTGATATACCTACAACCCTCTGTATATCAACTTTACAATAACAATAAAAAATAAAATAAAAAAGCAGTAAATGCAAGCCAGGAGTCACGGTGGCTCATGCGTGTAATCCCAGCCTTTGGATGGCTGAAGCAGGAGTTAACCAATGCATGAGTATATCCCTTACTGTTTTAGGTTCCTTGAGAGGCTGATATTTTCCCTCCCTGTAGTAGTGTACAACCTATGGTTGCAGGGTTGTTTTTTTTAAGATTAATAAATAATTTTACAATTTACAAATAATACAAGGCAACCCTGAAATAACTCTCCATTACTCTGGAAGAATTCCAACAACTTCCTTAGACTTTATCGTAAGATGTGACCTTAAGAGGGTCATTTGCCCTGTCACACAATTAGTGAATCAAAAGTGCTCAATAATTATCTGTTGATTATATTTAATGGTGTTTGACAACAGATGGACTGATTGATGAACAATGGGAAATAGTTTTCTCATTTTAAGGTCCAAATATTAAGAGCATTTTTAAATGTCAGACAGTGTGGCACCTTGTTAAAAACTTGTACAAAGAATAATGAAGGATAAAAATGACAAATGGAGCTGAGCGCCCAGTGGCTCATGATGGTAATCCTAGCTACTCAGGAGACTGAGGGTCTGAGGATCAGAGTTTGAAGCCAGCCCAGGCAGAAAAATCAGTGGAATTCTTATCTAATAAAACGAAAAGCAACCATTAAAAACAAAACAAAAAACAAAAAAACACCCCGAATCTGGAAGTATAGCTGTAACTCAAGTGTTGGAACACTAGCCTTGAGCAAAAAAGCTAAAGGACAGTACTCAGGCCCTAAGTTCAAGCCATCAGTACTGGCACAAAAAACAAAACAAAGACAAGATGGAGACAAATGAATAAACCATGAGTGAATGTAGGTAGCACTGTAGTCTGTGAAGCCACCATCTATTAGCAATTATTTCATGTTTGGTTTTTTTTGATGTTTTTAATACTAGAAAAATGTGCCACATTTACAATGAAAGAAGGATTAAATTTGCTGTATGACTTCTCAGTCGTCAGCAGAGACTGAGTAACCACCAGAAGATGGTATTTTAACTACCAGTAGTATATTAACATAGCCATCCATTAACATCTGCAGGCCAAGTTTTCCCCCCTTAGGGAATGAAGGAGTTAACTTGGAAAAATATTAAGAAGGAACAACAGATTCTCAGGGAAAAAAAGTGTTTCCTCACAACTGAAAGACACAGGGCCATTTGGTTATTGGCAAGAATTTTTAATGAGTTTTTATAGCAAGCATGTGAAATGTATAATCACCTTGTTTAGACTTTTTTAAAATAGATCTAGTTTTTCCTCTGATTGATACTTCCTCTCAATGATACTTAAATTTCAAAATAGTCAATTTTTAAAAAATATGCTATCAGAACCAATTGAAGACAGTATAAATGACATGGGTCGACATAACTTGGTATTCCAGTGTGTTTGGTGAGGTCAAAGCTGAAAGACAGAGTTATCCTGATACCTGTGTGCAGATCAGCATACTTTGTAATGGAAATACTCTATCAAATTATTAATTCATTAAAAGTATGAAAAAATAGGAAAAATATAAAAATATGAACTCAATCTTGTGATTCAGCAGTCAGTTTTAACTATCAAACCATTATAAATATTTAAAACTAAACTCTGTTATTCATCTCCAAAATGTAATATGAAAATTTGTCTGGCCAAAGGCAATATATATATATATATATATATATATATCGTGGAGTCTGGTATATAATAAATGCAAGGCAAAAGTAATTGCACAATGATATTTGCTAAGAATATGGGCTCCTAGAGTCAGACTGTCTCAACAGAATGTGAATTCTACTTATGATAACAGCTTTGTGATCTGTATCAAATTTCTCAAGCTTGCTAGGCATTGATACTTCATGTATATTCGGTATAATAATGGGTACAAGTCAATAGAATCATTACAAGGAATAACACGATTGTGCAAAACAATGTGTGTTACAGTACTAATTCTTTTCTTTTCTTTTTTTGCCAGTCCTGGGTTTGAACTCAGGGCCTGGGCACTGTTTCTGTGTTTCTTTTGCTCAAGGCTAGCACTCTACCACTTCTGGCTTTTTCTGTGTATGTGGTACTGAGGAATCAAACCCAGGGCTTCTAGTGGTAGAGGCAAGCACTCTACCACTAAGCCACATTCCCAACCCTACAGTGATAATTCTTAAAATGAGTATCCTATACGTCTTTTTTTTTTTTGTCTGTTGTGTCTTGAACTCTGGGCCTGGGCGCTGTCCCTGAGCTCTTCAACTCAAGGTTAACACTCCACCCCTTGAGCCACAGGACTACTTCTGGCTTTTTCTGCTTATGTGGTGCTAAGGAATTGAACCCAGGGCCTCATGCATGCGAGGCAAGCACTCTACCACTGAGACATGTTCCCAGACCCCATATGTCTTATGATGACTATTGCTAATATACTTGTGATTTTAAATTGAAGGCGAATGTGAATGCAAGTATAACAAATCAGTTGGATTGCCATAGTATTATAGCTTGTGCTGAGAACCCTATATGAAAAGGAAGAGATTAAGACTAAACAGCTCCCATTTCCTTTCTAGGTTCAAGTGTTGGCCTTTTTATTTATGCTGCTCTGCAGAGGATGCTGATTGAGTTCTATGGGCTGGATGGATGCCTTCTGATTGTGGGTGCTTTAGCTTTAAATATATTAGCCTGTGGAAGTCTGATGAGACCCCTCCAGCCCTCTGGCTGTCCCTTACCTGACAAAACAGCTATGGAAAATATACCAGATAAATACTCCATTTACAATGAAAAAGAAAAGAACTTGGAAGAAAACATAAACATTCTTGACAAGAACTACAGTAGTGAGGAAAAATGCAAGAATACTTTGACCAATGGTGACTGGAAACAGGAGATACTATTTTATAAAACCTCTCCATCCATGGCACACACAAAAGAGCCAGAAACATACAAAAAGAAAGTTGCAGAACAAACATATTTTTGCAAACAGTTTGCCAAGAGGAAGTGGCAATTATATAAAGTCTACTGTGGTGAAACTGTGTCTCTTTTTAAAAACAAAGTCTTCACAGCCCTTTTCATAGCGATCTTTCTTTTTGACATTGGAGGTTTTCCACCTTCATTACTTATGGAAGACGTAGCAAGAAGTTCAAACGTGAAAGAAGAGGAATTTGTTATGCCTCTAATTTCCATCTTGGGAATTATGACAGCAGTTGGTAAACTCCTTTTAGGAATACTGGCAGACTTCAAGTGGATAAATACCTTATATCTTTATGTTGCTACTTTAATAATGATGGGCCTGGCCTTGTGTGCAATTCCATTTGCCAAAAGTTACGTCACCTTGGCTGTACTTTCTGGGATCATGGGCTTTCTGACTGGTAATTGGTCCATCTTCCCATATGTGACCACGAAGACTGTGGGAATTGAAAAATTGGCCCATGCCTATGGAATATTAATGTTCTTTGCTGGACTCGGGAATAGCCTTGGACCACCAATTGTTGGTAAGCTGTTTATCTTAAAGTCAACTCAGTTAAACTGTTCTTAAGAATTGAACCTCCAGTTACAGATGTGATGTTTAAGTTGTAATAAGAGCATAGATTGGCACAAAGGAAATCTGTCTGGAATATTTCAAGGTATTAATTTATGCAAGATCATTTTGATATCATTGAAAAAGCCAACTGACCTTTTTGTTCATTCTTACTTGGGAGAAAGTCAAAATGCCTGGGGTAATTTTCAGCTGAATGTTTTTGGAAGATGCTCTTTCTCTAGACCCAGTTCACCGGGTACTGTATACATATCCTGATCCTGAGTGCCTAAAAATGATGAAATCAGGGAGTGTGCTTCTTCTATGAAACTCACTTTTTTCCTTATATCTTTTCAGGTTGGTTTTATGACTGGACTCAGACTTACGACATAGCATTTTATTTCAGTGGATTCTGTGTCCTGCTGGGAGGTTTTATTCTGCTTTTGACATCTCTTCCCTGTTGGGCCACATGCAACAAGCAACTCCCTAAGCCAAGCCCAACAACATTTTTGTACAAAGTCGCCTCTAATGTCTAGAGGAATATTGGAAGGCACTGTTTTATACCATAGAACAAAACATTCTCAAGCAAATTCTCTAGAGTCATGACTGTTTTCTTATAGCAAAATTTCTCTGTGGCTGATTCTAAAGGAAAGACTTTTTTAAAAAAAATCCTAATTTTTATGTACTGTATGTATATCCCTTAGATATTCCCCCCATTCCCCGCAAGAAATGAGACGATTCTGTTTTACTGTACTTCATTACTCTTTAATATTGTAAGATTTTGACTACCCTCAGATGACTTTATTCTGTGTACAGAAATAAGGATTTGCTGCTGACTCTGTAAGTGCCACTGCAAGGCTGAAACTCCGCAGGGTCTCTTCTGCTCTAAGACTGATGTAAGCCTCCCCATAGGCTAAATGGAAGAGCCCCTTGGGAGGAATCACTCTGTGCTAGACTCGTTCATCAGCAGGAGACCTCAAGCCCTGACATTTCCAGAAATAAGAGTGGTTATGAAAACATTCTTAAGGCTTGCAGTGGAGCAAACTGATCACTTTATATAAAGGCAGTTTAAATGGCCATCCTCAGTTTTCATTCTGCTTTTGTTGTTCCATGAAGCACCCAAGTGTGTTTGGGATACACTGAGCACAAACTGTTTCAATTCCTAAGGAGTTGGCCTAGATGTAGGCAGAACTCCAAACAGAGGAGTAGCCAGGCTGTTTTTCTTCCTGGTATGCCACTAGACCCTTGCTTACTTGTGCTTGTCAGCGGTCCCTCAGCTGATGTTTCCCAGAAGTGCTGATTTTACCCATTTCCAATTTGGAAATGCACTTTTTTTTTCAACCATTCCATTTGGCAAATGGGAAACTCCATTTGCTTTGGGCACAGTGGGAATGGATGAGGAGTCCTTGACTATCTTTTTGATGGAGCATGTATTTTCTACTGTCAGATTTTACTACTATCAAAATTTCTTTCAGGAGCAAAAGTAAAGAGTAAGTGGTGTGTGTGTGTGTGTGTGTGTGTGTGTGTGTGTGTGTGTGTGTGTGTGTGTGTGTGTGTGTGTGCATATGTTTACGGGGAAAGCATAACCTCATGTAAGCTTAAGGATCATATCCTAGGAAGAGAATTATATTTACTAAATTGACACATTTTTTTCCCTAGAGGAATGGGTTTTAAACTTTGGTATACATATATATACATATATATACATATATATATGTATATATATGTATATACATATATATATATGTGTGTGTGTGTGTGGTGTGTGTGTGTGGTGTGTGTGTGTGTGTGTGTGTGTGTGTGTGTGTGTGTGTGTGTGTATCAGAGTTCTATGTATACTTAAAAAATATATATTTGGGTGCCTGGATTTAGAAGTTTCCAGCTAAAAAATGTAGGCTATAATCAAGGACCTATCAATCTGTGTGTGTCAGTATTGGGTTTAAACTCAGGGCCTCAAACTAAGCAAAAAATGCTTAGCATTTTTGCTCAAGGCTGGTGCTCTACCACTTGAGCCATACCTCCAGTTCTACAGATCTATATTTTTAACAAGCTCAAAGTGATTCTGATAATATTGCCTAGGTTAAGAATGGCTATTATAGGCGTGGTAATAGAGGGACTTGGGTATAGCCCAGTGGCTTAGCACTTGCCTAACATGTGTGAGGTCCTGGGTTCACTTGCCATCCATGTGCACACATGCAAAGAATGGCAATAAAGAAACATTTATTAAAAAATAAACCATGGGGTTAGGGTTTTATAAACAGCTAAGTTCTCTTTAGGCAGGGACACCTTCCCATTGTGCCAAAATTATCTTTTCATTTCTTTTGAAATAAATCAGTTTTATACTACTCTGCTGCCTTTCTTCAAAGGCACCAGAAGCACTTTATTAGCATGAAGCCTCACAACACCTGTGTGAAGAAATAGTAGGACTTTCTCATGTGGAGAAGACCTGGAGCAGTTACCTTGCTCACGAATGCAATAATGGGATTCCAAGGCACTTTGGATTTCTTCTCCATACTCCAGACTTCTGGAAAGATTTCTGTACCTCATTCTTTAGTTACTGTCAAAGATAGGAAATAAAATAAATGACATGTAAAAGAAAAAGTCTACTTGTTCTTTTTATGCCTCGAGAATCCTTTTACGTCAATATTACATTTAAGATATTAAGTAACCTGAAAAAAAAAGGAAGTTTTTGACATCACCACATTCATCCATTGTGATAATTGTCGAAGTGTATCTTTACTATGTCTACTAATATCACCAGATGTGTGCACTCTCTAGGGAATGAGTTTTAAGTTCCAATAAAGTATTTTTGTTTGCGTTGTGTCAGTATGGTTGTTTCTCCTCTTTGATTTTAGTTTCAGTTACACTTGAATTGTAAGCATACATGATCTGACTCTAGAATTTCATTATTGGATAAGACCTGTTCAAAAGGAAACTTGCTTAACTACTTTGACCATTTTCCCCCAAACCAATACATCAGACCTATAGTCTGCTAAGAGGAAAAGGGGACTGATTTTCTCCTCGCTGAAGTTCTTAATGATTTTTTTCCTTTAGATGGTATCTTCCTTCTCAGGAGGAGAAGATCAGGAAGATCAAGGTTCAAAACCAGCTTTGGCAAATCGTTATTGAGACTCCATCTCAACAAATTAGCTGGGTATTTGGGCATGGCCTTGTCATTCCATAATGAATTGGAACATGGAGGTCTGAGGCTGGCCTAGACAAAAGCATGAAACTTTATCTGAAAATCAACTACAGGAAATATGGCTCAAAGTAGTAGAGTGCCTGCCTAGCAAGTCTGAGGCCCTAAATTCAAAAACCACCAAACAGCAGCAAAAAAGAATTTGCAAGATGTTCCAAGCTTTTAGTTTATATCTCATAGTAACCCTGTGAGTTAGAGATTATGACTCTCAGTTTATAATACAAAGTATAATTATCAAAATAGCATGATCATCATATTATAAAAGTACAAGCAATTTCCAGACACAAAATGAGAATTCTTTTTGTAGAAGTGGAGGAAAGCACTTTGATTTCCAACATGACTAAGGAATGATGCCTACTTACGAGGGTTGCTTCAAATTAATTTTTTATGAAAAATCAGCTTCCATTATTGTGCAAATAATAATTTAGGATGTCCATTTTCCAAGAATTGAAACTACACTTAATAAATTAAGATACATTAACATTGATTACAATGGAATCTTTCTTTCGCTACTCACAGGTATTTGTGGATGTTGGAAATGCCTTGAGCTGAGTCTCAGAAAAGTAAGGCATGAGTGTTTGCCAGGAACCCTCTCCTTGATTGTGGTTGTACAACAGATTTTGGGGGGCTTTCTTTGCATCCTTCCTCTCTCCTCCAGCATCTCTACATAGCCAGGTGGTGATCTAATTCTCTGTAGAGAATCCTGTCATCAACTTTTAAAGGCCCAGTGGGAACAATCCCCAAGGCCTGGGAGGCCTCGTTTTGGGAGGTCAGACTGAATGGTATGTGCTGGTGGAGAAGTTTCATGACCTCAAGTAACCTCAACTGCCACCAATCTGTATAAGATTATGAAGCATGAAGAATGTTCAAAAGAATGAAAGAGAGGTCTATTTTAAAGAACTCTCTCTCTCTCTACTTAGCAGTATTATATTGCACATAAAATACACAGTTTAAATACTAGCAGTGCCCGACAGTGTTTCCTCTGAATTATAATGTTGAGACTTTTTATTACATAGTTAGTTGTGTTTGAAGAATGCCAGTTAGAAAGATCCCACATGGAGTAAAGACTTAACCACAGTCAGTTGAAATAATTAGACCTCGGTGAACACGTAGATCATATTCAGGGATATAAGACATTGTGCTATCACAACCTTCATGAATCTGTGTTCAGATCCTTTGTTCAGTCCCTGTGGCTGGGTGACTATGAGCACATTATTAAAGTCTCTGAAAGCCTCAGTTTCCTCATTAATAAAACACACTATGGGGCTTTTGTGGGAATTATGTAACTGGCATGTGATAGATGTCCAATAAATATTAGGTATTATTATCTTTTCTGTCATTATTCGCAGGAGAGTGGCTGAGGGGAGCAGTCAGCCTCCCTGGGCACAGGCGTTGGCAAGTGTTTGTAGTGCAGGGTTTCTCTGAGGAGAGTAATGCGGCTTCTGTGATTCCCAACTTGAAAGACTGTGCCAGCTAGCATCCTTCTCCACGCATGATCTTGTCAAACTTCTTCATCCTAAGGCATTCATGAATCAGCACATTTTTCTAGACTTGCCACCCAGAAGCTCTGACTCAGAAGCAAACAAAGGCCCATTCTCCACAAATCTAATCGACGCCACTCTGTCAGTTGGATTGCGATGGAAGATCGGATTTATTTTATTTTACATTTTCTTTTTTGCAAGAGCTGTATGCCAGCTGCTCTGAAGGTGGGCCTGGAACCAGACAGAAAACCCGAATGCTCTGATGTGTTTACTGAACACTAATTGGCTTCAGTTGGGGGGGTCTTTACTTTGCTGCCTTTCCAGGATGCCTTTGAGATTTCCTCTTGAGGGAATGCAATTTCTTGCCAAGTCTTCTGGGATTTCGGTTCCTAGCAGATCACAGCTGCATTAGTTGCTTTGTACTACATGCATTCCTGGTCCTACACTTTCCCTTTGCACAAATAGGTTAGTTTTCTAGGTGCCATTCTGAAAACTTTTATAAAGCAACATGTTTCATAAAAGTTATCAACTAAGGTCAAAGTCCTGCTGTGAGTCATCTTAAAACTAGGCTATGCTCAGTTTTTATTCCTTTCAATTTTTTGAAACAATAAGGTAAGTGATTATTTTCTCCAGGTTAGATGTGAAAATTCTGAACTATTTGCAGCTTTGATAGGGCATCAGTAACAGTGGCCCAAACCAAATAACTCCGGGACCCTAAACAACAAAGAAGAAAGATATTTTTTGGAAAAGTATTCCCTAGTTAATTTCCTGCATGAAAATTCTGTTTCTCACCGGAAATTCACTCCACTGAAGACACCTGTATTACATTGGAATAAAGGCAAAAAGGCACCAGAGCCCAGGGGGAGGGAGCTGTTTTCCTTGACGGTTTCTTGTGGGCTTCATGTTATTCTAAATACTTCACCAGCTACATCTTGTCCTGAATAAGTGCCTTTGCAAGGCTGGGGTCTGACAAGAAACCACAAAGATGTCTTTTGAATGTTAAGGTGGTTGAGGTATGGCCCTCTGCTGGCAGGTCTGGATAGTTCGTTCCTCTTTTCATCTACCAAACCTTGAAGGAGGCACTAAAATGTGGATAACAAAATGAGCAAGGCAAACTCCTTGTCCTCTTGGAGCACGTCAAAGCCCCAAAGCTGATCAGGAAAATCAAGAATGTGTGGTGTGCTAAACAAAACCCCAGCTCCTGCCAGAAGTTTTGCATGTTGGGGTAAGCCTTCAGCAAAGTCCAGTGGAGGAAAGTCATTCATGCTGAGACTCATGCCTGAGAATGGATGTGATGGCCAAAAGACTTTATTTATTCATTTGTATGAAGACCAGCACATCCAAGAAGACTGATCATTCTCTTGGTAGCCACCTTTTTGTTGTAGGTTCAACTGGAAATGAAAAAGTAACCAGAAGGGATTTGAGGCTCCTGGAATGGGGTCACGGTGGTTCATTAAGTATGGTGTGAAGACAGGCTGGCTCAGTCTTTGTTGTTCTAGAGACTGGCCCTCTGGTGGTTATGTACCTTTGTCTCCATAGCTTTCTGTTGTGAATGTGGCACCATTTCCTATTCTCTGGTGTGTTAATATCGGCAGTCAGGTTATAGCCAACGCTACTGGTCAAGAGCCTAGGTGCCGATCATCTGCTCAGAGGTACATATAATATATTCTTTATGGTTCATCACCAGGCAGTCTACTTGTCAGCCTGCTTAACTTTTGCTAAAGGAACCACTATCACCAAGAGATCAACAAGTAAACAAAGACATCAGGTAAGTCAAACAATCTCTGTGTATTAGTCAGTTCAATATCTGTTTGTCTCACTTTTCTTTTTACTTTTTATGTGCCAGTCCTGGGGCTTGAACTCAGGGGCCTGGTACACTAACCTTGAGCTTTTTGTATTCAAGGCTAACACTCTACCATTTGGGGCCACAGCTCCATTTCTTTTGGTATGTAAATACAGAGTCTTACCAACTTCCCTGCCTGGGCAGATTTGGGGGTCATTGGCTCTTTAGAAAAATATTGAAAGCCAAGAATTGGAATGAGACCACCAGGAAGGGAGTATGGATAGAGAAAAGGGAAGGACTAGAGCTAGGCTTTTCAGTTTATTTCACAAAGTAGGCTGAAAAGGAGTCAGTAAGCTGAGAGGAAAAAGTGGCTCAAGGAGAGAATGACCCACTGTGTTGGCGATGCTGATGCAGGCATGAGGGCTTGACACGCATCATTGGTTTTAGCGGTGTGGAGGGCCATTTGTCCCTGTAAACATTGGCATGGGCAAGTAATTGGCGTGGAAGGGCCTCATGAGAGTGGGCTCAAGAGAGACTGGGAAAAGTGGTTGGAAACTATCAAAATTAGCACCTGTGAAGGAGTTTTTTCCTTATGTAATGATGAAAACATTGATAACTCTATTGATTGACTTGGGCAAATTTACCCAAAATTTCTGTTTCTGTCCAGACATGAGATCCCCTGCCCCTTTAGTACTGGAGTTTGAACTCAAGGCTTTGATCTTATTCAGCTTGTGTGTGCAGATGTTGCTCTACCCCTTGAGCCATGCCTCCATCCCTGGGTTTTGTAGAAATAGCATCTCATGGACTTTCCTGCCCAAAGTTGGCCTTAAACCTTGAAGTTCTAAGTCTCAGCCTCTTGAATAGTTAAGATGATAGCTGTGAGCCACTAGCACCCAACAACTCTGTGAAATTTAAATACAGGGTCAACTTGTTTTGCTTTGGCTCATCCTTTGATTATCATTACCCAATGGGGATGACTTGGGAGAGACTTTACCAA
The DNA here is from genome assembly GCF_024711535.1 of Dipodomys merriami. Lineage (NCBI taxonomy): Eukaryota > Metazoa > Chordata > Mammalia > Rodentia > Heteromyidae > Dipodomys > Dipodomys merriami. The sequence goes on from NW_027202715.1 coordinate 26,524,216, forward strand.
CATATTGACAGTCCTGGCATAACAACTCGAAATGTCTGTCTAATGAATGAATGATCCTTGGCCTTGTTTCCTAAGAAAGTACTTCCATTGTGTGGGGTAAGCTGGGGTGAGGCATTCTGGTTGTACCTGTTGGGTTGTATAGTTGCATAGGTAAGGGTGTCCAACAATAGCCCCTTTGATTCTGCAGGACTCCTTGATATATGAAGTGCTTTCTTTATCCAGATTCTTATCTGAGCCTCATGATGACCACATTGCAGGTGAGAAGGAGGAAACATAGAAGGAGACAGAGGACTCCAGTGCCTAAGGTATTGCCTTGGGGCCTAGAGCTGCCCAGGATGCCTCCATAATTGTGTTTGGTTGGTTCTGTTTGGTTGTAGTCTCCTGGCTGATTTAGTCCTATTGCATTTAGCTTCAGTGAACAGAAGCCTGAATTTGCTGTTCTGTTGTGCAGTCTTCCTGTCACAGGAAAAGATAACATTTGGCCCTCATTGTGGTACATCAACAGCCTGAAGCTACCTTACTCTCACTCTGCCTCAGAGTCTGCAATCTCTCTCTCTCTCTCTCTCTCTCTCTCTCTCTCTCTCTCTCTCTCTCTCTCTCTCTCTCTGATCTCCTTAGATTAAAGTTTTTCTGCAGTCTATATATCAAATTAGAACAAGAGGTGACAAGTCTATCATATTATATTGGGACCCATTGACATCTATGAAAATCAAATGCAGCTTCTTTAAAAATAATCAAGAGAGGAGAGCATTAGATGATGTGACATTATTAGTCCAAGAGGTAGTACTTCATCTTGTGTTCCTGGAGTTATATAACTACTTTTCTATTTTCAAGAAAGTTCCAGAACTAATTTTAGAGGATGTAATTCACACATTAATATGCCCAGTCAAAACAAATTGAATGAGTCTCTAGCTACATGTAGATGGGAAGGCATTATGGGGCAATTTGGCACTGGGGAGGCAGACTTAATGAACCTGAATATATTTTAGGGGGAAAAAGCAGATTGTTGCTATTTTGAGAAGTTATGGTTTCAAAAAGGCATCAAGGTAGGGTTGCCAGAAACACAGAGTACCTCAAAGTCTGCAGAATGTGGGAGCTAGTCTGATTCCTAACAAAGCAGGGTCTTATGGTATGGCAGGTTTCAGAGGTCCAGGTGAACTTCCAGTTTTCCAGCTGTAAACATGTAATCGTATTACTAAAGCCTTTTTTAAGTCAGTGGGGAGAAGGTTGGTGGAAATTCCTGCATGAATCACACCTGAAGTTGTAGCTCTGCCAGCCAGAGATCATCCTCAGGGAAGGAGGGTGTTAAGACTATAGCTTAAAGACCACACTCAGGCTCTGGGGGCTCTGGGTGGTCTTCATCCAATCCAGCCAAGAACTCTGTATGTGCAGAAATTATTTGGAAGTCATAGAAGAGAAAAAAGGGTGTGAAGGGGATTGGGTGGTGGAGGGGAATACATTTTTGACAGCCCTCAATTCAAAAAGGATACTACTTGAGCTAGACACATTTGGTGAATATGTGGAGATGCAGCCACTCCCATACCATGATGACAGATGGGAGAGAAAATTGTGAAGTCAATTTGGCACAATCTATCAGAATTTATATGGTCATACCCTTTGAACTGGCAGTTTCACTGTTAAGAATTGATACCAACTTTGCTGGGTGCCAGTAGCTCATGCCTGGAATTCTAGCTACTCAGGATGTTGCGACCTAAGGATTGTGGTGTGAAGTCAGATTGGGCAGGAAAGTATGTGAGACTTATCTCCAATGACCCACCAAAAAGCCAGAAATTGATGTATGGCTCAAGTAGTAGAGTACCAGCCTTGAGTGACAAAGCTGAGACAATGCCCCATCCCTGAACTCAAGTTTTAGTATTGACATGCACACACACACACACACACACACACACACACACACACACACACACACACACACACACACACACACGAATTTATACCAACCTTGATGAGGTGTGCAAAGACACATACACTATGACTCTTTCAGCTCTCTGCCCATTGTATTAACTATCTGGCCTATTGCTTCTGGCTGCCTTCATTACTGCTGAACCAACATTTTAATTGCTCCTTCAGCTTTGAATTTCCAGACTTTATTTACCTGCAGTCTCAAACTCCTGAAACTCAGGCTCAAAAGTGTCCACCAAGGATAAGTGGGAATTTGCTTGACCTTACATGAGGTCCTTTCTAGGCTTGCTTTTGTGATTACTGCCTTATTTACATTCAGCACCCTGTGGTGAAAGATCTTCCCGTCCCTCCAGGTGACACAGGGTCATTGTGAGACATATTTCCTGTACTTTATCGCCACCTGGTGGTGCAAATAAAAACTCCAGAAATGGGCCCATCCATCTTGATCGGATTGAGTATAATGAACAGCCTTGAAGGGCCAGCTGGCTTTTGTTGTCTCCTTCAGTTTGAGGAAATGGGATTTGTTAATTGGATATAGAATGTATCCTACAGGCTAAACTGCCTGCTGAGAAATCAGACAGTGTTAGTGGCTCCAATTTGAACTAAACAGAGATCATGCAGAAATAGAAATCCAGGCTGCCACTGTTCTGTTATTTAACTTGAATTGTGTTCACATTTCACAGATGACTTGGCTGAGGCAGAGAACTTGGCATCTCTGTATGCTGGTACCTGTGAAATGTTGTCAGTTGCTCCAAGGATGGAATTAACTCCTGGTTATTATGTCAGGTGGCTGAATTAAAGTGATGATGATGGTGATAAAGACCTAGGAAGGCTGACTTGCTGTTGACTCTCATTTTTCACGAGTCAAGAAATAAACACGTGTCTTTAAGAATATAACAGTCTTCAACAAGGGCAGGGACCAATATTGTAATGAATAGAGCCAGACAACTTATGCCCCTCCCCAATAATGGACTTATGCCCTGCCCATCAATAATGGTGTTCTCAGCATGGTTCACAGCAAGTCCCCACCCAGTCACAAAGCACCAACAACTCCAGATTCTAAATCAAATCTGGAGGCAGAATGAATGAACCTGAGTATATTTTTAGGGGGTGGGGGAAGCTAATTGGCCATCAAAGCTCTTGGATTAGGGAAGATATTGCAGAAACGTGTGTATTCTTGGCCTTGTCCTTCAAGATTGTGCTAAGGCTCTTAGACTGCCTGTGTTATCAGTTATACTTGGTAGCTGTGAGTGTGGGAGGGAACTGTCTACAGCCCCGAACAGAGATTCAGAGATAAAACTTCCTTTCCACCCGGGGACCTTGGCATCTATAGTTCTTGAGTATACCTTGTGTCCGTTAAGATGCTGGAAAGCCTTAAAAGTGCAGTTTTCTAAGATAGCAACTTAAGCTTTTCTCTGACATTTTAACAGCAGCATAAAAGTACATTTTGTATGGAAGATGAGTTTTAATGGAAGTGAATGGAGTAAAATTTGGATATTTCCTTGAAAGAAAATATCAATGTGTTGGCATGATAAGAAGCGGGAATATTTCTGCTCAGGTAGCACACATACATGCCCATGTACACAGATGCATGCACATGCACACATGCACACACACACACACACACACACACACACACACACACACAGATATCTCTGGTGGACAAATGACTGGAGTCTTTAAGCAGAATACACAGCTACAGAAAGGCTAGAGCACTTACTTGACATTTACTTTTCTGTTGACTCTGGTAAGGAGAAGAGGGGTTTATGCTTGAGACACCAGGCCCAGGGCTAGATCCTAAGGCCATATTCAGATCTTGATGGAGATAGACTTCAGGCCAAAATTTGCAATGAGTCACAAATGAAGCCACTACAAAGTAAGGCCAATGCAGGGCAGGGGAAAAGACAGGTGAAGAGCTGCGGATCAGGCTCATGTTTGGGGGCAGCTACAATCTAAGACAAGTAGGGGATTGGAACTACTATTTTTGTGGGAGATGGTGTGGGATTCAGTCCCTTATCCTTGTTTTTTCTAGGTTGGGACCTAGAGAAGTTCTAAGGCTATTAAGTGATACCATCAGATATTCAAGTTCTATCTCAATTGACGAGTGGGGAGGGGGAGGAGGGAGAGAGAGAGACAGAGAGAGACAGAGACAGAGAGAGAGGAAGAAGGAAGAGGAGGAGGAAGGGAGGAGAAAGAGGAAGAGGAAGTAGAGAAGAGAGAAGAGAAGGAAAGAGAAGACAAAGAACGTGAGGGATGATTTTTTTTTTCTCAGACATTCCATTCCCTGGGAGATATTTTCCTTGTATGCCATTGATCTGGGTGGGTCAGTGCTGGTGTGAAATTTTCAGCATCCAGAATGAAAGATACATTGCCAGCTGGGAGAGTGGAGCAATGTGGTCAGAAAGACCAAGAGTCTTAGATTTTGGGCAAGAGCTTTAAAATGGGTCCTGCATTTCGTCATTCAAAATCAGCGTTTGAAAAGGCAGCCCTGGTACTCACTGGACACGATGATCTTGAAAGTGAACTTTACATCTTGTGGGTGTGGATAGGAGGGAAAAACAGGAGTGAGTGAGGGAAAGGGTAATATTGTCCAAAAAGAAATGTACTCTACCTGACTCATGTAACTGTAACCCCTCTGCACATCAGCTTTATAATAACAATATATAATAATATAGGAAGCATACAATAATAACAGTAATAAAATTAGTGTTTGAGATTTATGTTCCTAACAATACCTGATACAAAGGACAGACCAATCAAAACATTTTCTTTCATCTTCCACATCCACAGCTCAGTCATTCAGGATGACTGAGGAATCTGGGATTTTCTCAAGTAACTCCCCTTGGCCTGGAGGAGGAGGGTGGAATCATCTCAGGTATTTCCCATTCCTTCTAGGACAGAGAAAGCCATCAGCCTTTGAAGGTGTGGCAACTGGAAGTGAAACCAAGAGTAGAGGGAATTCCTGGGATCAGAAAAAAGGCCTTCAAGAACCGCAGGTTCGGGCAGTGGGAATTCGGGCAGCCATGGCTGGAAATGGCCAGCTCAGAGGGGGAACAGGAATGAAGCATCTGCATGTTGCTGACAAACCAGTAGTTTAGAATCTTTTGTTCACCCATTGGTATCAGAGTTCAGTGGCTTTTTGTGTACATCCAGCTATAAGATTTGCATTTCCCTCTAATCCCAGTTTATAACGGAAGGCTGGCATCTGCTTATTCCTTCTCAATTAAAATGCAAAGATCAAGATCAGTCTAAAAACACCAAATGTGATCAGAGAAAACTACTATAACACAAAGTATGGTACTAGAGCCATGGAAAAGAAGCGGTGGTTGTGGCCTGGGATTTGAGAGGTGGAAATAGGCAGGATTTGAGCATATTGCACTGTCTCTCTTTTGCAATCCCATCACAGAAGGTTTGAATATCATGATAAATTCATTTAAAAAGGAAGATTAATAATCATAATAATAATCATAATAATGAACACCTTCAAGGTGACATTATGGGTTTCAGAACTATGGCTACACTTTTTGATTACCATTTCATATTCTGATACTCACTAAACTACGCTTTATCAATCCTCAGTGGCTCTCCCACATTGTTATTGGGCAAGCCAGACTCCACAGTCTGTTTCTCTAGAGGAAACGGAGAATGACAGGCCATATATCACCCATCTTGGCTTCAGAGTAAAATGTGACTTTCCTATCACTATAGTAATAGACGTATGCTGTTAAAAAAATGCCTGCATGTCTGAAGAGTCACCAAATAAATTAGGAAATGAAGATGAAGATGCCAGGGAAAGGTGATAATGTTCAACTGTCTTAGCATGAGTCTGTCTCCCTGTGTGGATGAGCCCTGGAAACAAGAGTGACACTTCACGCACAAACACAATTAGATGATAAATGCCCTGCATCTATTGCCATAAATGGCACCTGAAACTTCTTGTTGGAAGAGTAGGTTGAAAAGCCTGCAGCCCAATAGAGATGCTTTCTTATTAATTTTGTACATAGTGAATTTGTTCTTTATTGATTTTTCCCCCTTTCAGGAATACTTTTACATCAAATGGTCTTGTTAAATGCTTTCAGTTATATTCCCATGCAAATAAAGCTGAGAGAATTGTGTACTAGACATACCAAAACATTACCTAGAGTAGTTTTAGAAAAAGCTTTCCTCACAGAGAGGTATGTATACACACACACACACACACACACACACACACACACACACACATACACACACACATACTCATACAGAAGAAGGAAATGCATGTCTATTAAAAACTGCTTTCTCAAGTGCTTCATCTACTCAGAAATGAAAGATTGGGACTGAATTGTTGAGCACAGCAGTTCTTTCAGAAGAGAACCATATTTTCTTCCTTATTTTAGGATTGTAGACCCTTTAAGAGATAACACTTAGCTCAGCTTTCTTCTGTTGATAGAAAGAAGATAGACTTAGAGGCCTACTTCCAAATCCCAGCAGCAATAGTAGCTTTAGCAGCCAGTAAGTCCCGTTTTCTCATCTAAACATTGGAGATAGAAAGAGCTACCTCAGAGGATGCCAAGATTAAACAAGGTGACAGAGAAACTGTCCAAATAAATGTGCTCAGACAACCCTTCTAAACATAAGGAGGTCAAGCAGTTAGAACATTCTTCCCCACAGAAAATCTGAGTATGTTTTTCAAACTTTCACTTAGTGAATCCTGATTAGCCTTTCAAGAACGACACCTATGACAATATACCATTTCTTTGATTTATTTTAATATTTTATTATTGTTCAGTAGTTGTACAAAGGAGGTGCTAGTTAACAAAACAGTCTATGAATATCATGCGTCTTGATTGATGACACTGTTTTCAACATTCTCATTCATCCCTCCCAACCTGCCTGTTCTCTCACTTTTCTTAATTTTGTTGTATATACCTTGAATTCTTGACTGAATTCTCCCTCTTCTTCTCTTCATTTGGGTGTCCTCCTAATTTTTCTTTTAAATTAGATCCCTAGGAATATGAGAATTTTGCTTTAATTCTCATATTATGTCTTTGATGATATTAATTTAAAATATTTCACTCTCTCTTTCCCACCAAAGGCTACTTTCTTTTTCCCCTCTTCATCCTCTTCTTAGAACTTCTTGTCCATAACCACCACATCATTACCCATTATCTACTCTTTTAAGCCTATTAGTTGGTCAGCATTCAGTAAATGATACCTGTGTCTTAGTCTTTTTTGGATTGCAGTGACAAGATTCCACAGACTGAGTGGCTCAGAAACAATAGCAATGTACTTCTCACCTGGAAAGACAAAGATCAAGATACTGTCAGATTCAGCTTCTGGTCCAAAGGCCTATTTCCTGGCTCATAAGTGCTACCTTCTTACAACCAACTCAGTTCAGTCTGTTTGATAAGGGCATTAATCTTATAGTGGATTCACCATCATAATTCAATCACTATTCGAAGCCCCAAACTAAAAATATCATCATTACTTTAGGGTTGTAGCAATATATGAATCTGGGGGATACTAACATTCAGACTATAGAAGCTTAGTTACTGACACCTGAAATCTGGGGTTTTTCTTGATTTTCTTCTTTCCTTCACTGCTCCTTCCATACAATATTTTGCCCAGTTTTATGGTTTCTGTCTCCTCCATATCTCTTGAATCTACACGCTATTCTCCTTACCCAAGACTACCACTCTAGCGACACCAGTGGCTCATGCCTGTAATCCTAGCAACTCAGGAGGCTGAGATCTGAGAATTGTGGTTTAAAGCCAGCCAGGGCAGGAACATCTGTGAGACTCTTATCTCCAATAAACCACTCCAAAAACCAAAAGTGGTGCTGTGGCTCAAGTGGTAGAGCGCTAGCCTTGAGCTGAAGAACTGAGGGGCAGTGCCCAGGCCCAGAGTTCAAGCCCCACAACCGACAAAAACAACAACAAAAGACTACCAATCTAAGCTGGGTATGGAGGCACATGGTTGTAATCCCAGCTATTTGAGAGGTGGGGCAGAAGTTTATGGACAGTTTGGGTAAAAGTAGTAGTAAGACCCTAGGGGCCGGGGGTATGGCTCAAATGGTACAGTTTTGGTGTGCATGAGGTCCTGAGTTCAATGCTTAGTACTAAACAGAAAAAAAAAAAATAGCATTCTAGGGCAAGCCACCAACCTTTCTCGGTCTGAAGAAGCGCAATAGGCCCTATATGGTTACCACGTAGGCCTGAGCTGCTCCCGCTCTAGTCAGTTTTCCACTTGTGAAGCCAGCATGGAATTTTAGAACTATAAAATATCTCCTGTCACTCTCCAGGTGAAAATAAATTAATCTCTCTTTACTTCTCTCATTTCAATCATGGATGATTTTTTCCCCTTGAATAATATTCCCTCTTGGGCCTCTAGACGTTCAGTTATGTTCCTTTTGGCTAGAACATTCTTCCTTCTATTTCTCTTCCCCTTCATTTCTGTAACATTTTCTGTCTTCAGCTCCAGCCACATGCCAAAGTTTTCTCTGACCTTCCTATAAGAGATTGAGTCTTCCTGTTAAGAATTCTAAAGCAAGATGTAGTTCCTACTTGTTGTTACTCTGATTTTGTGATTACATCTTGCTCATTTAAATTTTTTTCTCTTCTAGACTACACGTTCTATTAAGGTCATGGCATTTCATTTTAGGGCTAAACAATATACCAAAGATGTAAAATAAAAAAGAAAGACTGAATTGAAAAAAAAAATTCACATGTAACCATCCTAGTTTCAATAATGGTAATTTTGTGACCAGTACTGTTCTATCTTTAACTCTTTCCCATCTTGCCTAGTTTCTCAGATTAGTTTGAAGTAAATCTCAGATGTCATGCCATCTTATCCAAAAATACAGAATGTATTCGTAAAAAAAAATGACGAAACTAAACAAAAACACTGACTTAAAAAACCCAGTTCTGTTGTTTAAGCCACCTGCTCTGTGGAACTCTTGTTAGAGCTGCCAGAACTGATTCAGACAATGGCCTACTAAGAATCCATAAAATACTGATAAACCCCTAAACAAGCAGCTTAAATAACAGAAATTTGGAGGCATGAAATCTAAGACTAGCAAAATCAGCATGCCAGCATGATTAGCTTATAGCAAAGGCCATCTCTTGATTACATTCTCACATGGCCTTCCTTGCTACACACACCCAGAGAGGAAGGGAAGAAGAGAAGAAAGGGGAGGAAAAAAGGGGAGAGGTTGATTGTGTCTCTTCTTCTTCTGGGGCCATTTACCTTATCATTAGGTCTTTACTTCCTGACCTCATTGATGCAAGTATGGTTCAGAGGTGAGGAAAAGATACTTGGTTTATCAAGCTCTGTCTTCAATTATAGAAGAAAGATTATACATTTTGCAGCCATTTAGGGTTAAGATAGTCAGGGACATTTACTGGTTGTGTTTTGTGGACCAAGCTGATTGACTTTCTAAGGATCAGCTTCCTTATTTGTGAAATGAAAGAATAATGAAACTCATGTCATAGGGCTTCTGGCAGTGTTAGACACAGTATCTGGCACATAGCACATGTCCAGTGTTGGCTTGGAATTGATTTCCCATCCCTTCCCTTTCCATCTCTTTCTCCTAATGGGAGCTGTGCTCTCAGGTTGATCTTGCCTCTGCCCCATCTCTAATCTAGTCTCTACTCAGTGTCAGAAGGCTAGCTACAGAGAAGCAGGGGAATGGAGTCTACTCTAACCCTACTGAATCTTAATTTATTGGGGTAGGTATCAGGATTCTGAGTTTTAACAAATATCTCCAGGTGACTCTGAAACTCATATTTGGTGAGTTTTGCAAATAAGAATGCTTGCTAGCACAGATTGACCAATCCCTATGGTATGATGTGTGGATGGGCAGGGCCAGCTTCAGAACAGATCAGATATGGCTAGTTGGGGCTGAGCTACTGAGAGCTGCTGGCACCCAGTTGCATTTTTACTCTTAATCTAAATTTTCTCTCAGGAAAACACAAGTGATTCTCATATCAACAATGGACTAGCTGTGAGGAATACATGGAATAATGTGGCTGAGCACTGGGCCTGTCACATAGTAGGGCCATAGTAATCACTGGGTATTTGCAAGCTATTTGTGATAGGGAATGTTGTTCTCATTCTGTGAGAAAACTTTGCCTTCAAATGACAAATTCAGACACTTCCAAATAACCCGTTTGTAACATAGGATGTCAGCCTACATGATGTTTGCTGCTTTTGCTATGGTTTAGAAGAATTAATCAGCCCTGACAGGCCACAGTTAGTCCAAGGATTATTAAGAGAATAAAGCTCGAGGCACCAAACCAAGCCTTGTTGCCTGTGGTTGGTTCTTCCTTAGCCAGCATCTTTCTTTACAAGAGCACTGAACACTTGATTGATATTGTCATCTTGATGGGCCACTTTCACGAAGCCCCTTGAGAAAGACATCTCATTGGGAGGAGAATCTCATAAAACAAGGCCTTTTTGCAAATATGGAAAAACACAGAAAGTAAAATACTCCAGGGGAAGAAAGCAGAAACAAAAGAACTTATTTCCAAGTATAGATTTGTTATTTTCTTGTCACAGGTAAAAAGAAGTAAGGAATGGCAGATTATTTGGAGGCATGTGAAGAAGAATTATGGGTATTTTATTTCATTTTATCAGTGTGGACAGTGGTCTTTTATTTCATAGGTTTACAGCCAACTTAGTGTTACCTAAGTTGGGGACCACTTTTAAATAAGATTCTTCTTTCCTCAAGCTCTCTCCTGTCTTGTACTACGCATGCTCATTGAAGATCTTCCTAAATACATTCTATGGAAGTCACGCCTCAAATCTAGACCCTTTGATGATTCTCTAGTGCCAAAAAAGTGAAGGAAATAGTCTCTCAACATGCTCTCCTTCTGAACTGCTTGTCTTCCAACCCTGGTACACACCCTATGTTCCACACACAGCATTTTTACTTTAACAATGTGCTGTCTCAATTCTGACCCTCCTGCCTTTGCCCATCACTTTGTCCTGGCTTTCTCTCCTTGCTCAGCCTATTTCCAAACCATCTTTCGTCTTGAACACATTCTAAATAAGTATTATAATTTCTCTCAGTTGCATCCTCTCCAGGGAAAAAAGAGGGACTCAGGCTTTTCTGTATTCCAGACATCTAGCATCCTACATGCTCAGTGAACATTTGTTGACAGCGATGATAATGATGTTGACTAAAAATGGAGTCAATTCTCAAGGCCCTAATTATGATTAGGTTTTGAATTAATTTCAGGTCTTTTATAGCAATGCATAAAACCAAAATTGCTCTCCACCTCCAAAAGTGGGATCATAAGCAGAAAGAGCAATTCCCAGAGGGATCCTACATAACTCCCTAGTTAGTGCCATCTTCAGGATTTTGAGTAAATGTATGTTTCCGTGTCAGGAACTTGCTAACAAGTTACTACTTCCTACCATGTGCCTCTGGTAGATGATTAAAAAATGGACATGCTTCTTGAAGTTCTCCTGTGAATTCAAATTCCTTTCTTTGACCTGGCTACAGAAGGACACTAGGTTTAATTTGTCATTCTGCCCCACTGCTCCCTGATTTTTCAAGGATAGATAAAAAGAAAGGTTCTGCCAAGGACTGATTTCTACAAGTCATCCAAGGCGTGTTATTAAAAGTTAATGTGTTTCGCTCACCAAGTTTGGGACTAATGTAGCAATAAATTGAATGAAGATGGCTCAGACTGTCTATATAATGAGAAGCCAGCTAAAGTGAACTAGAGAACCTTTTATTTCTCTCCAGGGCAAGGCAGGAATTAAACAATGCTCCATGCCAGCTTCCAGAACATGCACAGCAGCAAATGAATCCAAGAGAAGAGGGAAGGTTGGCTTCCTAAATTTTCCCAAGCAAAAGGTCTTTTGCTTACAATCTCATTGTGGTTTAGAAGGATTTAGGGGCCAGTATGCTCATGTTAAAGATGGTATTTTTGAACATTTATGGAGGTCTGTAGAAAAGAGAGAAAAAGCTCATAGTTCTTATAGCTTCAAGCCTGCAGTGGTTTTCTCTAAGGTTTAAATCTCAATCTCCTAACTTACTGACTGGCTGACTTTTGTTAGTTGTTCAACTATTAGATATCACTCTGCTTTAGCAGATCCACAGAATGGTAAGGTTTAATGAAATTTGTATAAGGAGGGTACTTAACTATGCCTGATGTGTAGTATTCACAATGAAGAGGGGCAAATACTTTTACTGTGGAATAATTTTATTTTACTCTTGCTCCCCTGCGAAAGGAAAGACTGTGACAAGGCTTTGCAAGTGTTAGGATTTCCCCCTCACTAGGAGTAGATCAGATGTAGTGAGACATCGTCCATCCTGTCTGTAGCAATGAGAAATGAAAAGTATGCTGGGTTCTAACAAGGGATGGAGAAGAGGAGCCCCAGTCCTAGTGAGTTTTCATGTGAACATGGGTCTCAATGTATAGAAGAACTGGCTAGTTGTAACTGGAAGTCAGTTGTAACTGACTCATTGGTGGCTCATGCCTGTAATCTTAACTACTCAGGAAGTTAGGATCTGAGGAACGTGGTTCAAAGCAAGCTGGGGTAAGAAAATTCATGAGACTCTTATCTCCAATTAACCCCCAGAAAACTGGAAGAGGTTCAAAGTGGTAGAACATTCCCTGAAAGCCAAAAAGCTCAGGGACAAGCTCTGAGTTCAAACCCCATGACTGGGGGAAAAAATCCCCCAAAAGAAAGCTGATAAGCTAATAAGTGGTTGCTGGTCTGAGATCTGAAGGGCCTTCTTTTCAGGACCTGGATAAATGGATGTGCTAAGACAGGGAAAAAGCAGAGATAAAACAAGGGTTTGTAAGCATTTGGGTAAATGCCCAAAAGTGGGATTGCTGGGTCATAGGGGAGCTCTATGTGGAGTCTTTTGAGGAACCTCCAAACTGCTTTCCAAAGTGGTTGAACAAGTTTACACTCCCACCAACAATGCAGTAAGGTTCCCTTCTGGCCACATCCCCTCCAGCATCTGTTGTTATTAGAGTTCTTGATTTTAGCCATTCTAACTGGGGTGAGGTGGAATCTCAATGTTGTTTTGATTTGCATTTCTTTTATGGCTAGGGAGGTTGAGCATTTCTTCATGCGTCTATTGGCCATCCTTCTTTCTTCTTCAGAGAAGTTTCTCTGTAAGTCTTTAGCCCACTTATTTATTGGGCATTTGTTTCTTTGAGGATTTGTTGTTGGGGGATTTAATTTTTTGAGTTCCAAGTATATTTTAGATATGAGACCCTTGTCTGTTGTATGGCTAGTGAAGATCTTCTCCCAATCCGTGGGCTTTCTATTGACCTTGCTAGCTATGTCCTTTGCCATGCAGAATCTCTGCAATTTCATGTTATCCCATTTGTCCAACTTTTCTTTGATTTGTTGTGTTTCCGGGTCTCTATTAAGAAAATTTCGGCCTGTGCCAAGGAGACCTAGGGTTTCTCCTAATCCATCCTGTAATGTTTTCAGAGTGTCTGCTTTGACTTTGAGGTCTTTGATCCATTTGGAGTTGATCAAGACCACACTAAAGCTACCAGCACGACTATGTTTATTTATTTATTTATTTATTTATTTTTTTAAATCTATCTCCCAATGCTGTCCTGGTTGCTTCCTCTGTGTATGCTGGCTTGCATGGTAGGCTGGGGCCAGAAATAGTCAACAAATATTTAGGGGTCCCAGTGGTTTTTAAGGCAGCTTTTTAGGCTGTGGTAGTGAAGTGAGGAGACTGAATCTAAGTAATGTCACCCTTTTCTCACCGACATCCTGGTGCTTCTTGCTGGGTGGAGGGAGCTCTCCATCCAGTGCTGAAAAGCCTACAGGTGAGAGAGGCCATTCATTGAATTGTAGATACCTAGCTCAAGGATGAGCAGGAAGAGCTCTGCTTCAGAGAAATGGAGATGTCATAGCCTTAGGGAAGCTTTTCATACAGAATGCTCTGATTCTGCCTTGATTATGTCCTTAAATGGCTTGAATCACCCACTTCTGAGTAGCCTCTAAGATTTCCCCTATATGGAAAGGTTGAAGTGTATCTTCACTAGATGGAAAAGTTCTGCTGGTACCTGAATATGCCCATAAAAGGTCTGTTTTGTTAAGCTTGAGTGCTTCCACACCAAGCATGTGGTTTTTGTCTTTAAAAGTTTGGTTCTGGGCATCTGGGGGGGGGGAATGTAGTTGTGGAGATGGAAGGGAAGGGATGGTAGGGGAAAAAACAAAGGAGGAGGTAACAATGCTTGATAAGAAATGTACTCATTACCTTATTCATTTGATTGTAACACCTCTGTACAGTACGTTCACAATAAAAAAACATTTTAAAAAAAGGTTGGTGCTGGCTACAGGTCTTTGAGACAGGAGTCCACCTGCAGACACTGGCTCTCCAATAAAGACTCCCAATCTGTCCTCTCAAAATGTGGCTTCTCTGTATCTCACTGACTGAATTTACCTTATAACAGTAGCAGCTGCACAATTTCCTTTTACTACTACAGAATTCCCTTTTGATGTCTGGAACAATGTTCCAGGGTGACAGCTTTTAGTAGTCAGATTTCCTACAATAAGGCTAGAATTTTCTAGGCAAATATAGAGGACTTGGACCTGTAACCATCTTTCATAAGTGCAGTTTTCCCATGCCTCTTTCACTGTTTTCCCATGCCTCTTTTTTTTTTTTTTTTTTAATTTTTTTATTGTAAAGATTCTATACAGAGGGTTACAGTTACATGAGTGGGGTAATGAGTACACTTCCTCTTGAACATTGTTACCCCCTCCATTGTTTTCTCCCTACCATCCCCTCCCTCCCTCCCTTCCCCAAGGTTCTTTTTTTTTTTTTTTTTTTTTTTTTGATTGTGATTAAGTGATTACTTAATTTCCGGAAATTCACAGTATTGTGGAATAATGATGCTCATTTAAAGTCACAGGTTCATTCACACTAAAGCTACCAGCACGACTATGTTTATTGCAGCACTATTTACTATAGCTAAGATATGGAACCAACCCAGATGCCCCTCAGTAGATGAATGGATCAAGAAAATGTGGTATATATACACAATGGAATTCTATGCCTCCATCAGAAAGAATGACATTGCCCCATTTGTTAGGAAATGGAAAGGCTTGGAAAAAATTATATTAAGTGAAGTAAGCCAGGCCCAAACAAACATAGGTCCCATGGTTTCCCTTATTTGCACTATCTAGTATATGTATGAGTCAAGCAGAAAAGGTCAGATAAGGTGATGTTAGGGAAATGAACCCTAAGATATGTATTCAAATTTTTTTTCTTTCATGAGATTGTTTCTAACACATTTATAAGATTATTTCTTTGTTGCTTTGTATGTCCCTCCCCCACAGTATAAAACCTGCTTTCACTGTATTTGATGTCGGTATAATTTGTGGAGGGGAAGGGGAAAAACAAATCATGTAAATAGGGATACAGGTGGACCCATCGCAACAATGAGATGTACAAGTCATTATGTTGAAAAATGAACTTTACAACCTTGGTGCAGGGGGGAGGGAGGGTGGGTGGGTAGTGGGGAGGATTGGATGGGGGGGTGGGGTGAGGATGGGAAGGGATGGGAAGGGGAAACAAAGGAGGAGGCTACAATGCTTGATAAGAAATGTACTCATTATCTTGCCCATGTAATTGTAACCCCTCTGTACAGTATTTTCACAAAAACACACACACACACAAAAAACAAGGGTTTGTCTAGAGCTGACTATGGGAAGGTCAGGAAGTGTGGCTGATTGATATGTACATACAGGAAACAACTAAGTCAAGCCAGATGTCGGTCAAAAGGTGAATGAATTCAGAGATGATTTGTTTAGATGTGGTGGGGTAGATGGGAAGGTGCCTTATCTTTCTGTCCTGCCGGGCAGCTGTGCATACTGGGGTTCTGCAGCTGTTTTATGGCTCAAGGCTTTGGTTTCCTGATTTGTGAAATGTTAACCCCAGTACCAGCCTCTCAGGGCTGTTCTGAGAAAATGGCAATGCCGATAAGGCAATGTGTTCAAGTGGAAGTAATTATTAGTAACTCCTTTACTTTTATTTTCCTTTTCCAGATAAGAAAGCTATGTTAAGACAGTGAGATGATTCAGCTATTATTTTTTATGGGAGCTACATTGGCTTTTCTCCAATTGTAATATGCACAAATCCCAGAGCTGGGATGCCTGTTAAAATGGCCCGAATCATATTTCTATAGGATTCAGTAGGGCCCAAGCCTCTGGGGCTCTCATAAGTAACCGGGAAGAGCCTTTGGTACTAGCCTACAACTCAATTTTGAATAGCAAGAACCTACACAATACAACCTACTATATGAGGTGGGAGTAAATGAACTAGTATAAAAGTACTTAGCAAAAAGCCTAACCCATAGCAAACCTCTAAGAAATTGTAACTATGAGCATTGCAATATTCCAACCTCTAGGCCAGTGCTCTCTCTATTCTATCTCCCTAACAGACCTTGAAAGGGATGGATTTGGCAGCCTTTTAGGAAGACAAGAGTCTTTTGACAAAGTGTTTGTAGAGCAAGATGGAGAAGATTTGCTGAAATGGAAAGAAATTTGTAGATGTCCTCACTGGCTGGGGCCAAGGCTTTTCTTCTAGTTTTTGCTTATCTGGGATGTGATTATTTATTGGATGCATCGGTAGCAGTTCCAGCTGCCAGGGGCTGAGCAAAGTATGAAGCATTCAGAATTGTTGAAAACCCCTGAAAGTGGATAAAGAAGAGAGACATGATCCAAGAGAAAGACAGCCTTCCCAGTGCTCTCTAGAGGTAATTGGTAGACCAGAAACGGACATCCTGTTCTCTGTGTGTTCAGAAAGCACACATCTTCAAATTTTATGAGGACATTCTGGCACTTAACAATGATAGTAAAATTTTAATGCCTGTGGCTTGCTCAGATAGAAACAGAACTAGACTCTAGTTCATACTTCTCAGGCATCTGCTTATCTAGAGCCCTGTTTAAATAAACACTCTTACCTGAGCTGTCCCTGGCTGCTGGTGTAGATGTTCTTTGATAATTCCTTGTCATAGGACTCAATACTGCCTTTACTTTCCCAAGGTATCTCACAGCCCTTGGAAGTTCTTTTCAAAGGTCTGGCTTAGAGTTGTTTCCTGTCATCCCAAAGTCTTATGAATCTCATGCTCTGCTATTATAGATTCACAGCAGGAATAGAGATGATTCTGCATGTACTTTATATTCATGAACTCAGGTGCCAAAAGAGATAGAAGTAGAAGAGGTTCATTGCTTTTCAAATCAGTGGCATTGATGATACAAATATAGATCAATCTCTGTCCCAAATCTAAGGAAATAAACCAAGATCTCAATGGGACTCGAGTTGGGTTGTGGCTCCATGTGTATTTTCTGCTTCTATCTTCAGCAAATCATCCTAAAGGGTTAGGCTCTTTTACAGTTATTGGAATATGCTGTATCTGTTTCCTCAGTTTCTCATGGTCTAGAATCCTGTGAGTTGGAATCATGTGGAACAGGGTATGAGCAATACATATCACTTGACATCATTCAGGCTATCTGAACCAGAGTCTAAGGCAGTTTGAGCCTCTAGATATGCATTTTAATAAATGCACAATTTGATTTGTTTTTCAGTTCTGGGGCTTGAACTAAGGGCCTAGGCACTCTACAACTTGAGCCACAACTCCATTTCCAGCTTTTTTTGTTGTTGTTCTTTTTGTTTGTTTGTCTTTTGTTGGTTGTGGGACTTGAACTCTGGGCCTGGGCACTGTCCCTCAGCTCTTCAGCTTAAGGCTAGTGCTCTACCACTTGAGCCACAGTGCCACTTCCTAGCTTTTTCTGTTTATGTGTCACTGAGGAATCAAACTCAGGGCTTCATGCATGCTAGGCAAGCTCTATCAGTAAACCACCTTCCCAGCCAAACTGTGTGCACAGTTTGAGAATAGCTGACTTGAATATGGGCAGTACTTGGTTGGGATGGTTAAATAGAGACTAGCATAAATGGGCTTCTCACTCTAATTTATGTTGTGGGGTATAGAATTTCAGTTTCAAAAAAGATTTGTTGTAGCTAAAAGGAAAATTAGAAAAATTTTGGTGTGCTTGATAGAGAATGGTTCTCCTGGGTTTAAGTTTGGACTTCAAATTCCTTTCTGTGTGACCTTTGCTAGCGATTGGAAAATGATGGCTAACTAACAAGTGATAGCAGCCTGTTTTTGTAAATAAAGTTTTATTGAAACACAACCCCCACTCATTATATAACTAATGTCTATGGCTATTTTCTGCTACAATGGCAAAATTAAGTATTCATAATGGAGCCCTGCCAAGTCCAAAATGTTTACCATCTGGTCCTTTATGAGAAAATTGAAAACCTTTCACTTTAGGTTCATTAAAGTACCTCTCTCAGCCTCAGCTTTTTACATGGATTAAATGGAATTGATAACACCTATCCTGTCAGATTGTAAAAACATTTCAATGACATAATGAATGCAAATTCTCTCGTATGTCTTCTCATGACAATGCTGATAATATTGCATACTTGCTAGTGCTAGGCACTGATTTGAATACTTCACATGGATTTTATTTATCTTTATAACAACACTAAGTTATGTTATTCTTATTTTATAGATGAAAACCAGACACAGAGAGATGCTGAGTAATTTGTCTAAGGTTACACATAATATAATTGGCTGAATCAGGATTCATTCTAGAACTTACGTTCTTTAGTGCTGAACTCATCTAAATAAAGTTAGATTGTTATCTTCTCCCCCATCCTATCCTCTCTCCCAGTATGTCTTGCCTGTTTCTCTCTGCTCATAAATCCTAAACTTTCTGAACACAAGAGGAATCTGATGGGAAAGACTGCACTCTACCCAATAGGAGCTCATCCCTTTAGAGTGAGGCTCTGTGTCAAAGCCCTGTAATCAGATGTATGCATAATGGATGGCAACCCAGGAGAGCCCTTACTCACAGGCCAGATGGCATTGATTGGCTAGTTTCACACAGTGTGGAATCATATGAATTGTTCCTCAGGGAACTGAATAAGATCTAAACACACTAAGTCCTTGCTTCCCTCAAGGCTTATAACTCTTCCAAGACATCCATAGGTATTGGACAGGTTGAACTTGTAATACCTCAGGTCACCTTCAGAAGAAGGTAGACATCTTGTGCTAATCATGTCACTGTCCCTCTGACCCCCAAGGATTCAGGCCAAACTCCATCACCGAGACCTTTTCAAATGGCATGGATCCATTTAGGAGTGCAGCGTCTTTCTGACCTAAGTATTCTTCCAAAGACATTACCTTCTGACACTATTATACTGAGGATTAACTTCCTGACCTGTGGTTTGGGGTGGGAATACATTCAGACTGTAGTAGCCCCTTTATAGATATCTACACGGAGCTAGCTTTCCTAACTGAATCTGCTCCTTGAAGCTAGAGATCTAGACAAATCAATAAGGTTTCGAGCAATTGTCATCCTTTCATTTACATTAAACTATAATAAGGGACAGATTTGCATTCTAGAATGTGTCAAAAGCAGATTCTTATCTCAGCCATGTATTTTTTTTTTTTTTGACAAGGGGCCAATCCAAGAATATGATTGCATGATATGCCAGCACCATGAGAAGAGAGTCCTGGGCCGAAGCAAGGTTAGATGAGCCTGGCAGCCGAGGTCAAGGAGGCTGAAGAAAACTCTCCTCGCTCATTATTGGCCTGGATTCAGGGCTACTGCCCATGAACATGAATTATCACATTTAATAGCCAAGTGGATATTGAGATGGTAATGAGAATATTATGATTTTTCCAAATGAAAAGCCTCACTATAATACATTTTCCTTTGGGCACACTAAATTGAAAATGAAGTCATAGTTAATTTGAGTCAAATACCAGGAACAATGGAAACTAACCAGCAGAAGTTATTTTCGCTGCTTTTATGTGGGTGCGTGTGAACCTACATAGCCTAGTTATAAGTTATTATTTCTTGGGAAACTGAGGATGGCTGGTGAGCGATCTGTTGAAAGTGAATTACATTTTCAAATATTATAAAATATACCCAATAAAAGAGATGAGAATAGTTTAAGTAGAAATACAGAAATGATGTGTCAAGCTTAGGGAAGAAAAAATGCAACAACCTCCCCCCCCCACGCCCACCCCTGCCACCTGCCCTGAAAAAACCAATTATGGGATTAAAAGTTCCATAAATCAGTATTTCAAAGGCCTCTAGGATCTGCCATGATACTCGCTGCCTTCCTTCCTGCCCAGGCCCATGCTGCCAACTCAGGGCCAATCCTTATAGATCCATGGTCTTCCCACCTCTGCTATCCTTCCCTTTCTACTTAAAAAGCTTCAGGCTCTGAGGATGGAGATCCAATGAATCTCTAAGGCTCCCTTCCTCCCTTCTTTTTAATCACTTCTATAACTGAATTTTCATTGCATTTTGTATGGTTTCTTGCCTTATGACACTTAAAACCCATTGCCTTGTTTTCCAGTGTTTGGAGGTAGTACATGCTGTAATGATTATTTTTAATGTATCTGTCCTGGGGCTTGAACTCAGGGCCTGGGTGGTACCTTTGATTATTTTGTGCTTAAGGCTAGTATGCTCTTTTTTGCAACAGACTATAAACTACCTAGCGTCTTAAACTCCCTTTCTTTGTATACTTGAAACATATGCCTATCTTCCCACTTGTCTTCACCATACCTAATTAACCCTTACTCAAACTTTAAATCAATGCTTACAAGATGACGTTCCCAATACATGTTACTGGATCTTTCAAACTAAGTCGTATGGAGCAAGGTGTGGGTATCCCGGGAGTTTCTCGTTCTAAGAAGAACCCAGATTGATTTTTTTGACATTTTATTTATTTATATTTTAAATACTTTTTTTATTGTAAAAATACTGTATGGAGGGGTTATAGTTACATGAGCAAGGTAATGAGTCCATTTCTTATTGAGCATTGTTACCTCCTCCTTTCTTATCATCAAGAAAACACAGGGGGTGCTCTTCTAATGACCCAGAGATGAAGATTTAATTGATCTGAAGTACAGTCTTAGGAAAATGTG
Organism: Dipodomys merriami; assembly: GCF_024711535.1. Lineage (NCBI taxonomy): Eukaryota > Metazoa > Chordata > Mammalia > Rodentia > Heteromyidae > Dipodomys > Dipodomys merriami. The sequence goes on from NW_027202715.1 coordinate 26,545,119, forward strand.
AGAATAAATAATACTTTTTTCCAAGTTTAGTTCTTGGTTTAGTTTGATGTATTAGTTTGATGTATAATATGTTACTTTTTCAATCAAGAACAATGAAGATGTAAGAAGGAAGCTCATAGAAATACCTTTTTCTCAGTGATGGCCTTAATTACACCTGTTCTAAAATATTCCCTTCCGAATGCTGCAATGATACTGATTGGCCTCAGCTTCATAAGCCCATGATTGCTGAGCATCCTTCCCCTGTTCATATTGTGATTTAGGAAGTCTTGGGGTGACATAGAAAGCAGAGCCCTGGTAAAAAAGAGTTTTTGGAGTTCATTCATCATTGAGTGTTTCCCAAGAGAAAGGCATAAAGCAACGGGCTGGGCTAAATGTGATGTAAAGAGTGCTTTCCTGAGTGACTTTATGAGCTTATTCATGAACGTTTCAGGTGCTTGCTAACTATTACATCCTCTTTTTTCATACAAGGTAAGTGGATACCTTTGAATGACAGGAGATGGAGATGCAGCCTTCAATATTTGTTTCAGACGCACCTAATCTCAGGCAAGAGCACTCACTTTCTCTACTCTGCAGCAACTAATCATGAGCACGGAATCCAGAAGTGAGCTTTGAAATTGTCAGGAATCAAATTACAAGACTGTCCTTTAAATATTTTAGTAAAAATGACTTGATGATGAATGAGCTGGTGATTCAAGAGGGGAGGGTGGGCAAAGAGGAGAAGGATAGACAAGGAAGAAGGAAGGAGGGACAATGCAGGTAAGAATGCATTGTATATGCCACAGAATTGAGAACTATAAGGGAAGAGGTGAGTCAAAGGGGGGTGAAGATGTTGCAGCGGTAAGACAGATCAAGATGCAGTAGACACATATGCTGCTTTGGTAAATTGCAAAGCATTCAATACATAACCTAGAATGAAGGTAAGTAAGGGAACGGGTGGGTTGGGAGGGGTGAGTGAGAACATTGAGGAGGTGACATTGATCAAGATGCACTGTATAAACTGCTTCAGTGAATGGCAACTCCTTTGTACAACTACTTAAAGATAATAAAAATATTCAAAAATCATCAATGTGCACAAGGATATCTTAGGACATTCACCTGAAAGAAAAGAGTCTGATGATTCACCATTATCTTCTGTATCAAAACCCATAGCATCCAAGCATCTTCAAAGCTCTGCAGCTTTGTTGTATTTGGGGTAATTTTCATTTAATCAGAGCCTGTGGTTTTTACCTGTGTTTGGGATCGGGTAGTCACATTTGAGCTTCTTTCCACTTGAGGTCAGTATTGTGCTCCCAATTGCTGCAGTGTTTTTGGTTTTTTAAAATACATTTTGAAGATGTTAATTTGGGAATCTTCAGTGGAAATACCCATATAGCAACAAAACAAAAAGACATGGCTATGACCCAGCCTGGCATCTGTCTCCCCTTGATTGCCAGCTGCAAATTCACTCTGTAGCAAACATAGCAGACAATTCCTTCTCATTCCTTTTAACACCTTCTGGACCATTTCATCCTCACAGTTGCATTTGAAATGTAGCTTGCATTGACAGTTCAGCATCTACACAATTGTGATAAAGGCTTAGCAAGAAGTGAGACCTACAAGACAATGTTTTACCTCTAGCTGTTTTCCCTCGTTGCTGTTGGCCAAAACCATTGGTTTAGGTTACAATTAGTTATTTGAAATAGAAGAAAATACAAAAACAGTGATTCTTATCCTTGGCTTCACATCATAATCTCCTAGAGAGATGAAATAAAATAAAATCTTGATGTCTGAACTATACCCAGAGAAGAGAAAATTAGCAGGGGCTCTCAGGTAATAAAGCATATGTTAAAGCTTTCCAGAGAATTTCTATTGTGGTCAGATTGAGAGCCACCGATTTAAAAAAAAAATTGAAGGACTGGAACTAATTATAAATATAGAAGAATTTTAGAAGTAGGCTGAAAATGAGCCAGAAGTCAGAAGAACCGGGTTCTAGTTCATTCTCTTCTACTCACAATCAATGTGACTTTGAAGAAGACACATCACTTATAGTTGGTTTTCCTTATAAATGCAGCAAAGGCCAAAGGTTACAGGATGTGAGAAACAGATTTGAAAACAGCTTTTTATTTTTATGTTTGTTTTGGGACTATAGTATTGTTTTTTTTTTGTATTTGTAGAACTTAGTATTCTCTTCCGTATGTGTTTGATTTCTGTTTCCTGGGCCCATGCAGATGTAATGGAAACAGATGTTCCTACAGGGGTAATGGGCATAGATCTGAACTTTACCACCTAATCATAGAATCAGGAGCAGAGGCTCAAGCCTGTAATATACATACTTGGGAGGCAGAGGGTCATAGTTTGTTAACAGAGACTCTATTTCGACCAATAATAGGACACTTTGGCATGTTCCTGTCATTCCAACTAGGCAAAGAAGCACAAATGGGAAGTTCAGGCTGGCCTGGGAATGAAGCAAAAACTTATCTAAAAAGTAACCAGTGTGAAAAAGAGCTGGGAAATGACAGAAACAAGCTCTGAATTCAAACCCCAATGTCTCTCTCTCTCTCTCTCTCTGTGTGTGTGAGAGACAGAGAGAGGGAGGGGTAGAGAGAGGGAGGGAGGGAGAGAGAGAGAGAGAGAGAGAGAGAGAGAGAGAGAGAGAGAGAGAGAGAGAGAGAGAGAGAGAGAGGGAGGGAGGGAGGGAGAGAGAGGTAGAGAAAGGGAGAGAGAGGTAGAGAAAGGGAGAGAGAGGGAGAGAGAGGGGCTTCAGGCTTCACTTCCAGAAGAATGGAGTAAGCACATGTGTTCCTAAGTTTCCTACTACTATACATAGCCTCCAATCTTAGATATTTTATATCAAACAAACAGAAGACATCTCCAGTTGGTGGAGGGAACATGCACTGGTTAGGGACTAACCACTAAGTATAGCTAAAACTCTTGGCATTGTGTATAAAAATTATGATAAATAACTACTTAAGCAAAACACCAAGGAAGAAACCATGTTGTACCCTGTTTATTGTCAAAAGAACAGGTGGAGAACCTAGAATTTATATTCACCAGGGTAATGAGGTACTCCTCCCTCCACTCCACCCCAAGGAGGTGCTCAGACTAGGTAGGATCTTAAATTTCTACCTCTGTCCTATGGTAATGGGCATCCCTTCCTGCATATCTCCCAACTCCATGGGCATGAACTTCCAATACAGTTGTGGGGAGCTTAGTGGCACCAAGCTAATATCAATGGAGGCTGATTAGAGAGTCTGAACTTCTTCTCCTTCTTAGTGGTAATGAGAAGAAAACTTAGAGCCCATAGTCTACATATTTTACCATCAGCCCACCTTTGGCACAGCACTCTGTCACAAGAGATTTGAGTAAGACCTGGAGTCTCCAAACAGCAAACTGTTGAGAAGTCAATCAAAGATTACTCATCAGACTAAGATTACTCATCAGATTAAGATCCAGAAAAAAAAATCTCCACTGTGATTGGAAATAGCTAAAATCTTGAACATATAATCTATAAAATCAACAGATGCATCTGCGAGATGACACAGATAGAATGCTCTGGTATTTTATTTTATTTTTTATTCTATTTGTTGTTTAATGAAAAGTATTGCCTTATATTTATTTAAATAATTGTTAGTGCTTCCTAATGTGAAAATTACAACTATTTTGAATATCTGAAGATAATGGATAAATTGCAAACAAGTTTCTAAGTCAAAATTCCTTTCAAATGTCAATTTTTATATAGATAGGAGTTATTTATTAGTTCTATATTGACAGTATAGGCATTGCATTTTTTTCTTTTTTTAATTTTATTTTTTAATTGAAAAGGTGATATGTTATGGGGTTATAATTACGTAGATAAGACAATAAGTACATTTGTTTTTATTTTTTATTTATTTTTATTTTTTAAAATATATTTTTATTGTGAAAATAGTGTACAGAGGGGTTACAATTACATGGGTAAGATAATGAGTACATTTCTTATCAAGCATTGTAGCCTCCTGCTTTGTTTCCCCTTCGTATCCTCCCCCCAGCCCCCCGGCCCCCCCCCACCAAAGTTGTAAAGTTCGTTTTTTGACATAACGACTTAGTACATTTGTTTTTAATCATCATTACCCCATCTCTCTTTATCTCCAGCCCCTCCTTATCTACCCCCCCAAGTTGTAATGCTCATATACCACATGGTGTCAAGTGAGTATCAATGTTGCTGTGGTTCATCCGTTGCTCTGCTGCTTCTGTGATTCCCTTTCCCTTTCACATATTACCTTGTCTATGATGCAAAACGTGAGGTACAAAAAGCTAAGAGAAATGAAGAAAGAAAATAAAAACAATAGGGGAAAAAGAACAAATTGCCTACAAGGTCTAATGAGAGCTTCTTGTTTCCACAAGTTTGAGTTCATGTTAATATGCTTCATATGGTCCTTTGCACCAAGCATTTGGGTTCTTGAGATCCCCTGTTAAGACATCTTCTACATATTCTAGTTCTTACAAATGAGGAATGATCTGGTATTTTAAAGGTGACACTACAAGCACTTTAATGAGCATCATGATCCTTTCTGAAACAAATAAAAATAAACTCTTTGGGTGATTTGTGTGTGTGTGTGTGTCCGCCAAAGACCTCTATTAAGATCTCAGGACTCAGGACTACCAAAAAAACAAGAAGGCAGCTAGGTCTTTATTAAATTCCAAACATTTCTATGAGAGTCTGAGGCTGTTTAAGGTTAAATATTTCCCAAGTGCTTCCAATTTACTTCTTACTAGTCTCATATTGAGCCAAAATTGGCTAATGGGACACATATAATAATATCCAATTTTCTTTATGGCCAAAGGTTAAAGAATCTAGAAACAATATTGCTTTATATCATAGGATCCAATTATAGCTGTCCCTGCCTAGCTTCCAGCTAATATAAGCTTTATTTTTTCTCTCTCTTTGGTGGTCATGATGATTGAATTTAGTCCCCAAATTTATCTGCTTGCTAAGCAGGTGCTCTACCACTCAAACCATACATCTAGCCCCCAAGTTTCATCTCTTAATAGAGACCACTGTATCTTTTTACACACTTTGGAGCTCCCATATATTGCATCAAGCAATAGATGTGAGGACTTTTGATCTCTTCTTTCCTTGTTTCTGTATACTGACTTACACAGGGATGCATGAAGATGACAATCCTTTCATATCCAAGGGCTCAAGTCTTGACAAACTGAGGAGCAACAGAGATCCCATTCAATATGTCTCTGACAACATCAGGTATATCTTCAAGAAAATTAAGAGTGGAGGAACTTTGTAGTGAGGTTTTAAAATAGCAGCTTTAGCTTCAAAGATGGGGTAGTAATGAATTAAGGAACAAATGTAATGATCCAGGACTTAAGAGGAAATGAGATAACCACTGAGAGAAAGGAAGACATTGTTGGACAATATGATCATATGGAAAATGAGGACTTGGATAATGAGCCACATGAATAAAACATAACTTTATGCAGTGATAGATTGCTTAAGGAGAAAAAAACCTCTAGGTCCTTTGCAACAGAGAGTTTCTGAGGTCCTTCTAGAAAGTTGGATACTTAGAAACTTGTCCTCTTAGTTTTTAGAATGCAATAGGAATTGACAGAAATGTGGTTGAAATCCCAAGTCTCTACTTCCTTACCTCCAATTAGCAGTGAGAAACTAGTGTCTGAACAGCAATCAAATAAACCCACTCCATCTGTCTACATTGTCACTCAGAACAGGATATCGTTTCTGGTCAGGAAAAGTCTTTGGATCTACCAACAAGTAGGCTGGGGGTAGCAGGTGTTCATTACCTAAAAGTTGAATGGTCTGCCTTGGCAAATACAAATTCTAAATACAAACTCCATATTCGCTTTGGGCTTCTTGGGTAATATGGGGAGAAATTCATAGACCCATAGATTATGTCTGGAAGACAGGCTAGAAGGAAGAGTAAGAGTCTCATTGGCTATTCCTAGGCTCCACCAGGATCATGGTTCATTTGTAAATAAATTGTTTTCATAGACTCCATGCCAGCTTGTAAAACTACTATTTACATACATCAAAAAAATATTGTCTTTGTGAAGCTGCGTTTCTTGCCTTTTGAAAAGGCAGAGAGCAGGTGATCGTTCCTTTTTTGATGAATGAGGTTCCTTATGCAATGTTTGAAACAAAACCTCACTGAATTCTCCAATCTAAACAATACCCTCAACTTCTTTGTCCTGTTTCATGATCTCTATTAGCTATGACTTGATTTTTATTTCCTGTCAAGAAATCAACCTGAACGCATAAATGGAATCTGAGGAGAAATGTTCAGAAAAGTAAGTAGCCTTGTGGTTTTTCACCTGCATCTTTCCAGTTATGAAGAACTCATGCTTTAGAAATGCTCACATGGAACTTACCAGTTTCCACACACAGTTCATTTGAATTTCTAGTATATTCCAAACCCATTAAAAAAAAACAAATTGAAAGAAAGCTGACATACATTGAGTTTCACATATTTAAATTAATGTGTTAACAAATATTCACACCTAAGAATCATCACAAACTCAAGATCATAAACATAAGCATTATTTCCAAATTTTCCTTTTTCCCTGTGGTAATTCTTCACTTCTACTTTTCTCCATCCCCCTTTCCTGTTGCCCTGCTTTCTGTCTGTTACTATGGATTAGGATACTTCTCAATTTATTTAGGTTGATTTTTAAATGTTTTTTTAATTGTAAAAATAGTGAGGTTGATTTTTTTTTAAATTTAATTTAATTTAAATTTTTTTGTGAACATACTGTACAGAGGGGTTACAATTACATGGGCAGGATAATGCGTACATTTCTTATCAAGCATTGCAGCCTCCTCCTTTGTTTATCCTTCACATCCCTTCCCAGCCTCCCCCCGCACCCCCCACCCAATCCTCCCTCCTCTCACACCCCCCCCCCCCGCACCAATGTTGTAAAGCTCGTTTTCGACATGACAACTTTCGACAGTACAAGTTGTCCACCTTTATCCTTAAACGACTTGTTTTTCCCCATCTCCTCCACAAGTTATACTGACATCAAATATAGTGAAAGCAGGGTTTATACTGTGGGGGAGGAACATACAAAGCAACAAAGAGATAATCTTATAAATGCGTTAGAAACAAATGCATGAAAGAAAAAAACATTAAAATACATATCTAAGGGTTCATTTTCCTAACATCACATTATCTGACCTTTTCTGCTTGACTCATACATATACTAGATATTGCAAATAAGGGAAACCATGGGACCTATGTTTCTTTGGGCCTGGCTTACTTCACTTAATATAATTTTTTCCAAGTTTTTCCATTTCCTAACAAATGGGGCAATATCATTCTTTCTGATGGAGGCATAGAATTCCATTGTGTATATATACCACATTTTCTTGATCCATTCATCTACTGAGGGGCATCTGGGTTGGTTCCATATCTTAGCTATGGTAAATAATGCTGCAATAAACATAGTTGTGTTGGTAGCTTTAGTGTGGTCTTGTTTGTAAACATTTGGATAAATGCCCAAAAGTGGGATTGCTGGGTATAGGGGAGCTCTATGTGAAGTCTTTTGAGGAACCTCCATACTGCTTTCCAAAGTGGTTGAACAAGTTTACATTCCCACCAACAATGAAGTAAGGTTCCCTTCTGTCCACATCCCCTCCAGCATCTGTTGTTGTTAGAGTTCTTGATTTTTGCTGTTCTAACTGGAGTGAGGTGGTATCTCAATGTTGTTTTGATTTGCATTTCTTTTATGGCTAGGGAGGTTGAACATTTCTTCATGTGTCTATTGGCCATCTTTCTTTCTTCTTCAGAGAAGTTTCTCTTTAAGTCTTTAGCCCACTTATTTATTGGGCAGTTGTTTCTTTGAGGATTTGTTGTTGGGGGATTTAATTTTTTTTTGAGTTCCAAGTATATTTTAGATATGAGACCCTTGTCTGTTGTATGGTTAGTGAAGATCTTCTCCCAATCTGTGGGCTTTCTATTGATCTTGCTAGCTGTGTCCTTTGCCATGCAGAAGCTCTGCAACTTCATGCAATCCCATTTGTCCAACCTTTCTTTGATTTGTTGTGTTTCTGGGTCTCTATTCAGAAAATTTTGGCCTGTGCCAAGGAGACCTAGGGTTTCTCCTATTCCATCCTGTAATGTTTTCAGAGTGTCTGCTTTGACTCTGAGGTCTTTGATCCATTTGGAGTTGATTCTGGTGCAGGGTGATATATAAAGATCTAGCTTTAGTTTTCTACAAGTAGTTAACCAATTTTGCCAGCACCATTTACTGAAGAGGCTGTCTTTCTTCCATTCTATTTTTTTTTTTTTAGCTCCCTTATCGAAGATTAGATGGCTATAGGTCTGTAGGTTCAATTCTGGCTTTTCAATTCTATTCCATTGGTCCTGAGGTCTGTTCTTATGCCGATACCAAGCTGTTTTGATTACTATGGCTTTATAGTAGAGTTTGAAATTTGGTATTGATATTGTGAGGTTGATTTTAACTTATTTCAGAAGGATAGAATATTGTAAATCCTTTTTCAGATTTATCCCCAAGTGTTGTATGAATTCTTAAGAATTATTGGCTGAGGCCAAAAAAAACATAGATTGCATGGTTTCCCACATTTGTAATAATTAGAATGTGCCTATAAATCTATAAATAAACCCAATGGATAGTAAGAGCCAAAAAGTATACTTGGACATGATAAATTAAACAGGACTTTAAACATTCACACAGTGAGACCAAAGGAGGATATTCTTAAGAGAGGGCTCAATAACTATGTGTGTATGATCATACAATGATAATTATTGAAATAAACTCCAAAAGTGGGAGGACTCAAGAGGTTTTTTTATTTTACTTTTTGTGATTCCTATTTTTCTGTTTTCTTCCCTTTTGTCACTGCTTTTGATTTCTGTATCTTTTGTCTTGTTTATCTGATTTAGGGAAGGGAAGGAAAAGTACAGAAACAGTGGGACAAAGGATGAACTAATTCAGCAGTGAGACTTACTAGACACTGTGTTGAAAATTAACTATACAACTTTGGTGGGAGGAGGGAAAAATCTGGAAAAAAATAAGGGAGGCAGTGACACTATTAAAAAAGAAATATACTTATTACCTGACTTATATATCTGTAACACCTCTGTACATCATCTTTACAATAACATTTAAATAAAAAGATTATTGAGCTGGCTGGCATCATCAATACAATATTGATTAGAAACAGTAAACAGTAAGAGTGGCTGGATATTACTTTGTTTTTGATTTTAGGGAGAAATATCTGAGTTTTTTTTGACTACTAAATAGGTATTAGTGGTAGGTAATTTTCCTTCCTTCCTTCTTTCCTTCCTTCTTTCCTTCCTTCTTTCCTTCCTTCCTTCCTTCCTTCCTTCCTTCCTTCCTTCCTTCCTTCCTTCCTTCCTCCCTCCCTCCCTCCCTCCCTCCCTCCCTTCCTTCCTCCTTTCCTTCCTTCCTCTCTGCCTTCCTTCCTTCCTTCCTTCCTTTCTTCCTTCCTTCCTTCCTTCCTTCCTTCCTTCCTTCTTTCTTTCTTTCCTTCCTTCCTTTTTCATGGATTTAGAGTCTCACCCATAGCCTAGGCAACTCTCAAACTCATGATTCTCCTGTTTTAGCCTAATGTGTGATAGGATTATAGGAGTGTAGCACCTTTCCTATCTCAGCTCATAGTTTCTTTATTTACATGAGTAATAATAATAATTTTATGCACTTATGATTCTAAAATCTTTCTGAATCTCATCATGTCAGATTTATAAAGCTGGGAGGAACAACAGCATACTTTTAAATATCCCAAGATTTAGAAAAATCACCAACCGTAGACCGGGACAATGAAATATCTTGTCCCCAGGTCACACAGCTAGTTGATTGTGAAAGCTGATCCTGGGGTCAAGTCTAGGCATTGGGTTTTCTGAGAGAAACATGGACCATTTCGATTCACTGAGACTTTACATTCTATAGAGCATCGATGACCAGAGAAACATACTGCAGTACAGAATATCCAACATTCCATTTATTGAATGCTTAGGATTGCAATATTTGCTTGCTTTTTGTATATAGAATGGGCAACTTGAAAAATTTGAAGATTTTCAGAAGACTTGAAGGATGTGATTAATGTTAAGGACTCGCCAAAGACTCATTAGGAGACTTGCCTCACAGTTTTTGCAATTTATTCAATGATTATCATTGTGATGGTGCTGTCATTTAGAGTTTGGAGGTTATCTTCTTGGAGACTTGCTTGGAACAATGAAAATTGCTATACAGATAATGGTATGGATCACCTAGACCCATCTAAAAATATACTAAAATATTCAGAAAACTTTTTAAGGGACCCAATTAGTACATAAACCCATAAATGCAGAGCACAATGAGGATGTCTCTTTGTATGTTGTATGAGTGACACAGATAATACAGGGAAATGGAAGTAACCCTGGGAGAGAATCACGGCCTTGTGTGTACTGCAAAAAAAAAAAGAAGAATGAAAGCATTGCTAACAAAAATTAATGTAGCAGCAGAGAATAAGAGAAACATTCACATCAGATAATGAGAAAGTTCATGGTCATTATCTTCTTTTCTCTTAAACTAAAAATATGATAGAAGCAGCTCTGCTCAGAACTAGAAAAATCTTGCAAATAAGTGGCTGCTTTTGCTTCTCTGACCTTTTATCTAAGTGTAAACATAAGTTCTTCCCCACAGATCATTCTGGATGGTGTCCTTCACAGTGAAAGGTCAGGCTGGGAAATGTGGTATTATCAAACAAGCTCTGTGGCTTTTGATTAGTATCTCTCTAACAAAGAGCTTCGACTTTTGGGATGCCACTGGCTTTTGAAAGTGAGACAAGCACAATTCAACCAACGTTGTCTCCAAAAGGTTGGCCTTTGGGATCTCGCTAAAACTTTGCCAATGGCTGAATGAGGGAGCAAAATGAAACCAGGTTTTGAAAAAGGGTTGTATAATACAGTGGATGGGTTCCCAGCTGAGCAAAGAGTTTTGCTTCTGAGTTCTGCTCATGAGACTCCTTCTTACAATGGCCTGATTGGACAAATAATGTGATCTGCCAATTTTGTCCAGTTTCTGACCATGAGGTGGGGTGTTGCTCTAGTCGGAATATATTCTCCAGAGTACATGCATCAGCACCATTGTTTCTAGTTAGATTTAATCCATCACATTGTTGCCTATTTACTTGTATACAAGCTTATCAGATTCAAACCCCAGGTTAAGTATGAACCACACTTGAGCAGTCCTTTTTCTAAACCTCAGGTGAAAATTAAGCAAATATTTTCTTTTTACAGATGTGTAAAATCCAGTCAATCAAAAATACTGAGTGTCTCTTGTGTGAATTTCTTTGTGACTCTCTGTTGGGCACACATAAGGGCGTGATTCTATCAAGGACTACAGACCTATAATTGCAGAACACTAGTGTTCATAGGAAATCCAAGCATACCAAAAATTAGATTCATCTGGTTAAAAAAAAAAAACCAACCAACCAGACCACCTGCAAAAATCTAAAGTTTATGAAATTCAACAGTTCGAAACTATGTGGGATTAAAAAAATTAGTTAAGATTGTTCCTAATTCTGTATTTAGGAGAGAAGTGAAGAAGGAGATAGTGTACAATATAGAGAGAAAATTGAAACCACAAGGACCAGATTCCTGGAACTCAGCCTCGGTTGTGTTTAACTTCAAGTTATATTTTTGGCTTTTGGTGGGACAGTTAGTTTTTGACTAGGTGATCACTAAGGTCTCCTTTAATTCAATGATGTTGTGAAATTCATGGCAGGAAATCCAATTCTGCCTATGGCCTTTTTTTTTTTCCTATTGACCTGATTGCAATTTCTGAGCTGCTAAGTGAAACCTCATTAGCTGGCTGAGAAGGTAATTCGCAGTATACACTAATCATTCTCAACATCTTCTGTTCTTTTAACCTCCTCTACTTCCTCCTCCTGGAGGAATTTGAGGTTTACACCTGACACACTTACAAATTGGATATTTCAGAGAAGAGAGAGTCTTTTTTTTTTTTTTTTCCAAAAAAGGAGTCACCTTTAAACCTTGAGTGAAATGTATTTAATTCTAGGAAATGACAAAGCAATCTGATTTATACTCTCCTTTGCATAATAGTTTAAAAGCAGCAAGGATTGCTTGGAAGAAAAGGTAGACAAGAGCTATATTTACGTGCTTATCTTGCCTTTAAATTAATCCCCTCCCCACACTTTTTGCCTGAGCCCTTTGGTTGCCATGGAAACTGGCATGGCCTCCAGCTGAGATTCCTCTGAGACTTAATTGCATTCTGAATTTCATAAACTCTCTATTAACCTTTGCCTGACAGGTATATATATGATGCAAAATAAGTTAGATTAATAGTTTCAAGTGATGTATACATCCTGGTTTCATGTACCTAATGTGCTCTTTCAGTCAATTAAACATACTCATAAATAATTGTTGGGTGATTGTTGATGTGTTTCTTTCTTTGTAGAAGTAATGCCAAATTTGATACATACATATCTAAGAGAAAGGGACATTTATAAGGGAAGGTCTAGAATGGAAGCTGAATACCTCTGCAAATGCTTAAATATATGAAGAACCATATATATCTGTGTATACAGTGTATCTACTTGTTTTTATTTATCTATAATGTGCATGTCTGCATGTATATTTAGTATTAAACACATGAACTCATTTGATCCTTGTAACTATTCTATGTAGCAGGAAAAGACATGGTCTACATTTTATGGTTGAGGAAAATGAGAATTACCACTACTTGGTAATTCTAAATGGTAGAGGTGGGGTTTGCATGTAAACCTGCTTGATTCACATTTAAACCTACCCTATGCGCCTATTTGATTAATTCCAGGCAATGCCTCTAGAACCCATCTGAGCAAGTCTTGTTTTCTAGGGTAATTATTCATTCATTGTCATCATCAGATCTTTGTCTGGTGCAGGAGAAATGAATAAATAAGGCACAGTCTTTAATCTCAAGGATTATCTGGAGCTAGAAGTGAGGGAATGAAAAGAGGAAATGCTAACAATGAATTCCAAGTTGCTAAGACTTAGAAGACAGGTGCTCTTAGCTGCTCTCCTGAGTCATGTTCAAAGACACAATAGCCTGCATATAGAAAAAAAAACCCAACTTACTCTACGGAAGATTCTTTAAGAAAGAGAGAGGCAGTGCCATTTATACAGCCTAACAAAACATCTGTTCCTCCTCTTCCCACACATTGTGCAAGAGCTGCATTAGTACAGAGATACAATTTTCCTCCATATGGATGTCTAATTATTCCAGCACCATTTGTTGACACTGGACTTCTCCTTTCATAGTCACAGATGTGGTTCAGGCAAGCAGGCTTCCTTGTAGCTTGCACTCTGGTACCATTGTAGGCACATCTCTTTGTCATAAAGAACAGTTTAGCCTCTGATTGCTCTCACTTTTCTTGTTCTTCTTGCCCTCAAATTGTGTATATGAAAAATTATTTATGAGGCCCAGGGGGCTAGAGAAGTGGCTCAAGTAGTAGCACACCTGTCTAGCAAGCCTAAGGCTCTGAGCTCAAACTTGATCTTTCCACTTACCCTCAAAGAATGATGAGTGAACTAGACAGATGTTAATTTTTCTCCTGGAAGGAATGATAGGTTAAGGAGAAAACAAGAGACAACTCAATTATCTTTTTAGAGAAGTTCTTCTGACCATGGTGGACTATTTTGACTTCCGTGGGAGTCAAGGAAATACATAGAGTCTTTCTCACTAAGGAGAAGGAGAGATTCCACTGTAGGGAGAGGTTAAGTTAGCCTCAAACAGAAAGTTATTTCTAATAGCTTTTATCCAGATAAACTCACTGCTCATATTTAACCAACAAAATTCTTTAAATCAGATGTGTCTTGTTTATCAAGTTATCTCTGTTGCGTGGGGTACAGCAGTGAGTGTTGTCATAGTTCCCCATTGTCCTATGCTAATCTCCTTTCCCTGTAGGATGGTGAATCTGTTAATAGCTTCTTGGTGGGGTAGGGAGTGGGAATGAGATTCAGATTCCCTGGTTAGCTATCAGAAGTCTGGTTTGTCTGGAATTTCAATCTCATGTATGATCCAAAATGTTTCCTTTACAATTGAGAGAGAGTTGTGTAAGGGGGAGGGAGAGAATGAGGCAAATGATGTGATCGACCATTTATCCTGCATCTCTCTTGCCTCTTATGAGTAAGAGCAAAGTGAGCTCATCCCCCTTCTATTCTGCCCCAAACCTTCATTGTATTAGAACAGAAAGGGGGGAGAAAGAGAACAATGACCTTTTTTGTTGTTGTTGTTATTGTTGTTGTTCAATGACTGGTTGTGCTGTTGTCTCTGTTGGTTATTGGTACTTTTCTGGTCCTAGGTGCCTGCTGAATGCTGTGTTTAAAGGTTGGTTTTATGGAGTAAATGTATTAAAATGCAGAGCTTCTCCAATGCTGGTTCCTTGGTATTGGAGCTCTGGCTCTGATTCAACTTCTCCAATTCCTCCTGCTCCCAGTTCCTCCTCCAGATCATCTGTCTCAATATATCCGGATGCTGCTCTGATTCCCTTTTAGATCTATTCCTTTTAAGACTAGCTACTTTGAGCCTTATTCCTTTTAAAACTAGCTACTTTGACCTACATAACCTTGACTGTTAATATCTACTCAAACAATGAGAAAAAAAATCTGCTTGGAAATTAGTGGAATGGATGATAAACATATAGGAAAGGGAAATATAGAACTATATTGTTAACGTAAATTAGACTTTGCCAGAAAACCCTGCAGATATCCAGGTAAGAAGAAGAACAACAACAAAAAAGTTTATTTTCAATAAAGGGACCAGCAAGACCCCTTCTCACAAGAGAGAAGTACCTGCTATTGTCTCAGGTGACTTATAACCTGTGAGATTTTGGGAATCTTGCTGCCTTATAAGGTTTATAGCTGCCCCAAAGGAATGCCCTCTCAGGTTAGGGGGTAGAGGCTAATCATTTATTACCTTTATTAAACGGGCCTAGTGTTACGTAGGTAAAGAGCATGCTAAGCTATGACAGAGGAAGCTATTGGGCTAAAATATATTATACTTGCAGAAAATACGATCATCTGTGAAAACTTTAATGGGACTTACAGAAAAGGTGCTAAATACTGCTTAATCCAGGTTATAGGCTGTAATGTCAGTCTGATCTTGTCAGATTTCTATTTATTAGTAATGAGCAATGGAAAAATGATACATTACCATTGGTAATGTATCAAAAACAATATTTATTTCTAATTATTCCTAGTAATGATTCTGAAGTAATTATAATCATCATTACTAGTACTTATTAATCTTACTCTTTGCCATGAATTACAGTTGGAGAACCTCATATTAGTAATGATTAGTCATTGGTATTTTTTAAAATTTTTCTTTATGGTTACTGGGGTTTGAACTCAGATCTTCGTGCTTGCTTTACTTGGTTGTTTGTTGGTTACATTTGAATCATACCTCCAGTCTTAGTTGACATTATTCTTTTTTAATGATTCAATTCATTGAGTCTTAAGGGCAGTGTTATTTTGGTAAAATGTTGAATAACTACCCTGTTAAAAAAATGTGTGTAAGCCGGGTGCCAATGGCTCACGCCTGTAATCCTAGCTACACAGGAGGCTGAGATCTGAGGATCGCGGTTCAAAGCCAGCTCAGGCAGAAAGTCCGTGAGACTCTTGTCTCCAATAAACCAATAGAAAACTGGAAGTCACAGTGTGGCTCAAGTGGTAGAGTGCTTGCCAGGCCAGAGTTCAAGTCCCACGACCAACAAAATAAATAAATGAATGGATGAATAAATAAATAAATGTATGTTGAACAAAGATATGTGAGTGTATCCATACCTATACTTATTTTATTGTTATAAGGAATTTTACCCACAGTTCTAAAATAATGATAAAAATAATTTTCTTCATTGTGGATTCCACATAGTCAATAATTCTTTCAGAATTTTTCATTGATTTTTATATGTGTATAATTACTATACCCATAGCCAGATGTTACAATTCAACTATGATTTAACAAATGTAGTTGCACCCAATCCTCTAATTTTTTTTCTGATAAGCTTATGCTATTAAATATGAGATAGCTTCTTTCTCACATCTACACACATTCATTAAATAAAATATCATATGCACTGGAAATCCATATATTTCATTTTCAGTGATGTGACTTTCTTTGTTAAATCAGATTTAAGTTTGAATACCGAAAGAATATTTTAGCAGGGTTTTGCATTATTCACAAGGTACTGGCTATAACATCATACTTTTAAGTTTTATCTACACTGTTAATATGTTCTCTGATGTATTCTTATGTCTAGAAAGAAAACAATAAATTGTATCCCTATTTGTGGCAGTTACTTATATCATGGACAAAACTAATATCAAACTATCAGGGTGATGTCACTGAAGACAAAGTTGGACAGAGTTGTTATGTAACACATCAGTATTTCTACCACATGGGCAAGATAATGAGTACATTTCTTATCAAGCATTGTAGCCTCCTCCTTTGTTTCCCCTTCCCATCCCTTCCCATCCTATTAGCTATGTTTTAAAGCTAACATACTTAAGCAGTCTCAATCTCCTAGTAGGAATTTTCTGGGTGGAGGAAAATGTTATAGCCCTGCTTTAATTTAGAACAAATATTAAAGAAACACGCTACTATAATGGGAGTAAAATCTGAAAGTCATTTGACTATTTTCTTTCTTTCTTTTTCTTTCTTTCTTCCTTCCTTTCTTTCTTCCTTTCTTCCCCTCCTTCCCTCCCTCCATCCCTCCTTCCCTCCTTCCTTTTTTCCTTCCTTCCTTCCTTCTTTCCTTCCTTCCTTCCTTCCTTCCTTCCTTCCTTCCTTCCTTCCTTCCTTCCTTCCTTCCTTGCCACCCTCCTCCTGCTTGCTTTCTTGCTTTCATTGTAAAGGTGATGTAGAGGGTTACAGTTACATAAGTAACATAATAAGTAAATTTCTTTCTAACTTTTTATTATTAATTAATTAATTAATTTTTTGTTGGTCGTGGAGGCTGAATTCTGGGCCTGGGCATTGTCCCTCAGCTCTTCAGCTCAAGGCTAGCACCCTACCACTTGAGCCACAGCACCACTCCTGGAGTTTTTCTGCTTATGTGGTGCTAAGGAATCAAACCCAGGGCTTCATGCATGCAAGGCAAGCACTCTATCACTGAGCCAACTTCCCAGCCCCTCTAACTTTATTTAAAAAAAATCAGTTCTCTTAGGGTGATCAGCATGTATCTCAGGTTAGCTACATGGAAAATGTTAACTTCTTGTGGAAGCCTGTTAGTTTGTGGACTCCAATACTTCCCCAGGGATATACAGTGAAATCTACAGATATGGAGGCTACAATTATATGCCTTATCCTGCTGTTGGATCATTTCTTCTTGCCTGTTCCCTAAAGGACAGGTTTAGTCCATCCTCATGATCAATTTCTGCTTCATCAAACATTAATTAACTATTGAATATATGCAAGGGACACACAGCATATTTTATCAGCCCTTTAAATGATGTTACCATTTAGTTGGGGAGAATTGGGCTGCATTGTGCTTCCCAGAAATTCTGAATGTAAACTTGTTTGGCAATTGGGCAATATAGTCATAGATAATTACAACATGACCATATGGGATTCATCCAATGTGATTTGTGACTTTCCTTATAAGAAGAGAAGACCTGGGGTCAGAAGACACAGGAAGAAGGCCATGTAATGAAGGAGGCAGAAGCTGAAGTGATGTGTATAAAACCAAAGAACCCCATAACAGGCTGGCAACTCAGTAAGTGAGGAGGAAAGTGTAGAACATGTTTTCCTTTATCACCTACAGAGCATGGGATCCTGGCTATTCCTGGACTTCAGACTTTCTAGCCCACAGACTTGTGAGATTCAATTGGAGCTTCCTCTTTCTGGTACTCTGCCTATTCTTAGTATATTTTAGGTCCTTCCTGGTCTTAGAGCTGTTTCAGTTGTAAGGTGTTATTCAGGTGTTACCACCATAATCTCGGAAGAGCAAATTCAGAGGCAGAGAGGCCTAACAACTTGGTTATTCAGCAAACAGTTCTAACTTGGCCAAGTTGACTCCGTTGATCATACTTTTTGTTCTTGTTTGTGTAGCTCATGGGGCTTGGGCTCAGGGTCTGGCCTCTGTTCCTAGGTCTTCTGCTCCAGGTAGCACTCTACCACTATGAGCCCAGAGTCTCACAGCAGGGGATGTTGAGGGGCACTTTTCTTCCCTGGGCTGGCTTCAAACAGGGATCCTCAGATCTTAGCCTCCCAAGTATGATTACAGGCATGAGCCACCAGCACTTGGCTGACCATACTTTTAAATGTAAGAAGAAAGTGTAAGGTTTTAGGTGAAAAAAGGGCCACGCAGAGAAGAATAAAAAGATTGACAGGAAAGTTTATTGGGTTACACTACTGGGCGAACTCCCTAGTCGGGATCAGAGAGGTTGCACTGAGTTTAGTTGCAGCAGAGCCTTCACAGGTGGGGTAAAAGCAGAACTTCTAGTGAGCGGGGACTGGTGGCACTTAGCTTGTTTTGCAATTTTGAGCGGTTTGAGGCTAGCGCACTCGAATGATTGATTCAGATGGTATTTTTGATAGTAGGGATATGGACTTTCTCAGCGGTAGCCTGTCCCTTCCCTCCCCCCTTCACAGCCTGACCCTCCCCCCCCAACACTTCCTCCAGCCGCCAGACAGAAAGCATATGCGAGCAGTTAGAAAACGAAGAGAGCAGATCACCCAACTAGTCACCTAGCCAAATAAATAAATAAATAATAAATAAAGCAGTGACTTGTGAACCACCCACACAATGGAATACTACTCAGCGATCCAAATGGACTGCTTCAGTGTTCAGTGAATGGAGAAATCTCAAATGTGAAAGAAGTCATACATGTATACATATAGTATACTATATGTATATATACTAGATGTATATATACATATATATACTATATGTATATACTATCCATATAGTATACTATATGATCCTATTTATAACCAAATTGTAAAGTGGATAAGTCTAATCTGTAGTAGAAAAAAAATCAAAACAGTGGCTCCCTACTACATAGCAGATACCCTCTTGTGAACAGAACAGGAAATCCTTGACCTTGCGTAGTTTGGGATAGTGGTGGCAGATCTAAGAGCTATTCCCTTGATTTCTGGGCTCTCTCCCATGTGTGACACACTGGGAGTGTTGGAGCCTGTGAGTGCCATGAGGATAGGATCTGTGCCAGTTTTACTCACTATCATTTTCTGAAACCTGGCTCATAAGAGCCCCTCAATAAATATTTGTGAAATAGGAGAATCTATTCACAAACTGGGTAGGCCTACATGCTGATATTCATTATCCTTAAATTCCTGCAATTTGTGCCATGTAATTTAGCGCCTGATTATATACCATATGGTAATGTTCTCTAATGTGTGTCATTTTATCACCCCAATCAGCTATACTAACACAGTGAGCAAATAAGAGAGACAAAAAGAGAGAGAGAGAGCAAGAGAGAAAGAATATGTAAATTAGGAGATTCTGAGATGATTACAGAAGTTGGGCAGCAAACCAATATGTTGTCTTAGCAAACTCAGTACCCATGATTTTAGAAGTGTAGGATGTTTGAGATGATAGCTCAATCTTAAGTAAATTAATATACCCCAATATGTGCTGGGAACTGGGGTGAATACAGAAGCAGACTACATTAGTTCATTCTTATCTGTAGGGACTATGTTTCAAGACACCTACACTGTACCCAAGACTCTATATATTATCAAACCCTTTATAGTATCAGACCCTATAGATACTATGGTTTTTCCTCTACATCATACCTATGATAAGGTTTAATTGGTAAATTAAACACAGTAAGAGCTTAATAACCATGACTCATGATTGAACAATTATAATACTACATTTATTGTAATAAAAGTTATGTGAAACAGGGCACCAGTGGCTCATGCCTACAATTCCAGCTATTCAGGAGGCTGAGATCAGAGGATCAGGGTTCCAAGCCAGCCTGGGCAGGAAAGTCAATGAGACCACCAGAGTCAATTAACCACCAGAAAACCAGAAGTGGAGCCATGATTCAAAGTGGTAGAGTGCTAGCCTTGAGCAAAAGAACTCAGGGAAATCAGCCAGGCCCTGAGTTCAAGCCCTATGATCAACAAAACAACAACAATGACTACGCGGGGTGTTCTCGCTCTCTGTCTCTTTCTCTCTCTCTGTCTCTCTCTCAGCATTTTGCTGTACTGCACTTATTGTTCTTGTGATAATACATATACAATGCATGCCTTATGAGATGAAATATAGTGAGGATGTAGGCTCTGGGATATAGCATTATACTACATTATACTACATACAGGCCACTACAAGCACTGATACACTGGTTAATCTGATCATCTAGAGAGCTTTTAAGAGGTTAACAGGTGGGAACTTTGTCCAGTGTATATTTGTTAGACAAAAGAATGATTCATGATCCAGAAGAGAAAGAGTAAGATGGAACAGGATAATAGGAAGATTTTTTATCACACTCTTCAGAACAATGCACTATTAAAATTGCACGATTAAAAAAGAAAATCTCTAGAATTTTATGTTTAATGTTTTCAGACTGTGGTTGACTGTGGTAACTAAAGTATAGAGGGGAAAACTGTGGATTAAAAAGGACTTGTCCTCATGGCCTTTAAGCTGAAAGACTTCATCTCCCTGTGGAGAAGATAAAGTAAGGACGAATGGAACCAGCACGCTGCCTGGAGACAGGCTTGAAATATCGCTGCTCCCTCCCCCGTGCTCACGCAGACATCATCTGTCATTCAGGGCATCAAGGCAGTCTCGCCTGCTAACTCCCCCAGGGCTTAGGGTGTTTTCTCACACGATCTTCTAAACAGCAACACTAAATACTTAAGTAGAAGAAGTTAAAGGAGAGCAGTCGTGAGGAGATTGATGTGGGGTTGAAAGGTCAGGGAAGGCTCCACAGAGATGGTGGGTTGATCTGAACATAAATCATAGCTTTTCCCACTGGAGCTCTGTGCTGGTGATAGATCTTAGAGCCTCATGCTGAAAGCTTGCAGCATCTGCAGTAACTCCAGCTCATCACTCCTCAGGAGGGACTGTGCAGTCATCGGTGCTAAGCCATGGTGCTAAGGGCTCTCCAATGTTTCACCTTGGGAAGGTGACTATTGACCTTACAAGGCATGGATGGGTCTGGGTTCCAATGGTTGGCTGCAACTCAGCCAGGCTTCTCTACCTGCCTGTTCAATGTGCTCCAACTGTGATCTTCCAAAGTGAAGTGTCTTTGAAATAGGAAACCAGAATGGCTGTTGTCACTCTTCATGCTGCAGAATTCCTAGAGGGTCAGAACATTCTGTGCCCAGAACAGAGGGTCCTTCCTGGGTGTGGAATATCACACCATCCAAAGCCTCTATCTCCTATGATACTGCTTACTGTTTTAATGTTTTGTGTTTTTTTGTTTTTTTGTTTTTGATAATCTGAGAGATGCTGTTGCTATTTAAGAAGAGCTGTGTTAATTTGTTTAGAGGCTTTCCTGCTAAGGGAGAAGAAGAAATGGTCTTTTCAAAGTTTGGTCCTTAAGTGGCTTTTGTAACAACAGAATCTTGCCAAATAAGGGAAAGTAAAAGCTTTCTCTTTCAGCTGGAAGAAAAAAAGAGCAATGATCTTGCTTCAGCTAGCACCAATCCTAAGTCGGCAGTTGTATTTCAAAAGTACATAGATGACTTGAAGTTTATATGCATATATGTATAAATATATGTATATATATATATATATATATATATATATATAGAGAGAGAGAGAGAGAGAGAGAGAGAGAGAGATGAGGAAGAAATGAAACCCCATAAGTGCAAAAGTTTGTCTCAGGAATTATTTTCTTTCCTTTGACCGCCCCGCTTGGGGATTTTTCCAGGGGTTTAGCACCACAGATCCTAGCAATGAATTAATCCCCCCACCTGTCCTCATCTTCCCCTCTGACAAAGAGACAGGTGAGCTACAGGGAAAGAATGCGGAAATCAAATTTCTCCAGTCACACCCAGGAAAGACCCAGGAGTCCTCTCCAGTACCTCCAATGGCCACTCCTTCCTGTGGGTGATTAGTGGTCAGTTTTCAGTGAGGACTTCATTCTAGGAGTAGAAATAACCCTGGCCAGTTCTAACCAAACATGTACTTGTGCAGTGGAAAGGTATGCATGCTCTGCCAGGGTGAATGCTTAAGGCTTCATGCACATGGGCTGCAGCTCATAAACATATGGAAAACTACCGGGTGAGGCAACCTTGTCCATAAGCAGATTTCTTCCAAAAATCTGCTAAGCCATGAGCCCTCTTTTCCCTAAGCTCAGACCACTATTATTACCATAAACTACTGCCGTACTTGCCAAGAAGCTGAATTTTTCTTAACCACATATTTGGTCTGAAGCTACCTTAGTAAAAACCTACTGTTTCTTCCCCTAATGGCATACTTTCTCTCCCTCTCTTTTTCTCTCTTTTCTAAACTTCTTGCTTTGCCACTTTGCTATTGTTTGTATGTTGGAGTTGCTTTGCCACTTTGTGTTGTATCTCTCTGTCTTCATTCAATCCTTTGTTGGAGATGCCAAGAATCTAGGATGTTTACCTTACTGACAACCTACAGGTAACAATACCTTTACTAGGAAATTGGCATTTGAAAATACTTGCTGTCCAGGGCAGCTTGTTTCTATTATAAATCAGAGGTTGGGTGAGGGTCAGGGGAAGAAAAATTACATGGAGACAAAGTCTTCACTGGATCAATACTCCCATCACCAAGCAGCGACTTATTCTGCCAATGGCTAAGACTCATCTTGACTTTGACTTCTGAAACTGCTACATTCACACTTTTCCAGTGAGATGAGTGTTTTTGTATTGGAATAGACAAAAAAAAAAAAAAAAAGGAAAGAGAAAAAAATGCTTCATCCTCTGCAGTAAATCCTCTCACAACTTTAAAAAAAATCAATTTAATGGCTTTTTCTAGAACCTATAATAAATGAGGCTGGAGGATCATCTAGCTATAAAAGACATATTGATTTGATCAGATCTGCCAGCACACAGCTGCAGGGAAAAAAGATATTTTAAAAGTGACTAAAGAAATCAACATTCAGTCAAAGCAATTTCTTGGCCAGGAATCTTTTGGCCAGTTCTTGTCTTAAATTCTTTCATTTGTGCATTTCGGGAAGTGATTCTCAAAGCCAAAATCCTAAATGCAACATAATAAATGCTGTTTACTATGAATTCTGATTACTTTTATTCAATGAGTAGAGACAATTTCTCATTTAATGGTAATTTTGTATACTAAGGAGTGGATTTGATGGGGTTCTACAGGGGCCAGTTCTAGCTGAGATAAAAGAAAAATACTGAGCCAGGCTAGGGTCTGATGCCTGTAATCACATCTACGCAGGAGGCAAAGATAGGAGGAGGCCTATCCAGGGCTGGTCTGGTCAAATAAGATCTTATCTGAAAAATAACTAACACAAAAGGGTTGGGGGTATGGAGCAACATAGAGAGTGTGCTTGCCTAGCAAGTGAGAGGCTCTGAATTCAAGCCAAAGTATTGCTGAAATTACTTTTAAAAAGTCTTTACAAAGAGGATCCCAGAAAAGATTCTTATTTTATAGGCTCAGAGAAGGTAGGAGCTTTTTCTGAGAACACACAGTAAAGAGGCTGCTCTGAGGGGATAGTGAGCTGCATCCCACTTTTCTCAGCTACACGTTGATTCCCAGATCTTTCAACTGCCAATAAGGCTTGCTGTGTGTGTGTGTGTGTGTGTGTGTGTGTGTGTGTGTGTGTGTGTGTGTGTGTGTGTGTGTGTGTGTGTGTGTGTTGTTGTTGTTGTTTCAGGGCTTGAACTCTGGGCCTGGGCGCTGTCCCTCAGCTCTTCAGCTCAAGGCTAGCACTCTACCACTTGAGCCACAGCGCCACTTCCAGTTTTCTGGTGGTTTATTGGAGATAAGAGTCTCACAGACTTTCCTGCCCAGGCTGGATTTGAACTGTGATCCTCAGATCTCAGCCTCCTGAGTAGCTAGGAATACAGGTGTGAGCTACCAGAGCCTGGCTAAGGCACTCTGTTTTTATTCACACAGAAACATGGCAAGGAGATTTAATACCCCGGAACTGAAGATTGGAAAACAAAGAAATAATGTCCTGTATGCAGCATTGCCAACTCAGCAGACTGTTTTTTTTAAGTTTGTTTACATTGAAAGGCCAGAGTGCAGATAAACCAGTCTACCTGATGCCCTAAGTGGCCTTGATAAGATTTTTATGGTATCCGCGTGAATCTTTACATTGTTAAAATTCTAAATCCACAGACACCGAGAGTGAGCCCAGAGGAAAGCCCTCGCAAGATAAACCATGGTTATGATTTCGACATCATATTCATGAAATGAAAAGTCAACCGTACAAAGACTTGCTGGAACAGGAGGGTATCCACGGTGGCCTTCAGCCTGGCAAATCCCGGGACATGAATCTCTACCTCACCTATGAAAGGCAGACTGCATGCGGTCAGCATACCACATAGCCATCTCCCTCCCAGATGGTCTGTGCTTCAGCAGAATAGCTCAGCTAACAGATGAGGTTTTAAATGCTGCAAATGACAAAGCCCATATTTTCATCTACATTTTTAAAAAAAGAGTCAGATTGGCCCCCAAAACTCTTTTTATCATCTGCATGTTG
The DNA here is from genome assembly GCF_024711535.1 of Dipodomys merriami. Classification (NCBI taxonomy): domain Eukaryota; kingdom Metazoa; phylum Chordata; class Mammalia; order Rodentia; family Heteromyidae; genus Dipodomys; species Dipodomys merriami. Next base: position 26,569,736 of record NW_027202715.1, read on the forward strand.
CATTACCCAGTAAGTTTCTTAAAAAAAATTATTTGACTTTCAAACTTCTAATGAGGGAAGTCTAATAGTATTGTATTGCTCTTCTCATCCATTATTCAGGAAAGTATATTCCAGCTGGACAGAAAGACAGATAGATCTATCTGTCTTTCTGTCTGACTCATTGTTGCTAAGTGTTGTCAAGGAGGCGGAAACATTTTTTTTCAATCTATTGATGCATTCCAGCTGTGCAACTTCAGATATCCTATTTCTGCTGGGGGAAAAAAAAGAGAAAGAGTTGGTAACTTTTCTTAATGTCCCTGCCATTTACAAAAGAAGACAGTTTGTTGCTATGTGATGCCAATTTTCAGTTTTTTTGAAAAGGTTAAGAATTGGTGAATCACTCTCTCTTGCTAACACAATTGGGTTGCATTGAATGGAGTTTTGAATCCTCAAAATAATTGCTAGGATTCATGCAGACCCCTTCGCAGAGGCTCCAAATATCTTCCCTCCAACTGGGAAACAAATACTTCATGCATTGAATGATTCTTTACATTGATTTAAAAAAAAACTATTAAAACAGAGTAATTGAGGCAACATCCACTCATGTAAAGTGTACAATTAATTGGGTTTCAGTGTGGTCACAGAGTCATGTATAAACCATCCTAACTTCAGAACATTTTTAATAATCTGAAAAGAAGCTTTATTGCCCCTTGGTAAAATAACCCATGCTATTCTCCCATTCATCCCCACCTTAGGTAAACACCAATTTGCTTTTTATTTCTATGGATTTGCATATTCTGAGTATTTCATATAAATGGAATCCTGCAACATGTGTACCTCTGTGACTATATCCTTTCACTTAGCATAAATATTTTCAAGTTTCCCTCATGTGTCATTTACATCAGTACTTTGCTTGTTTTCATTGTGGTATACCAAGCCACTCTACATCTCACCAGATTACAGTATAGATTACAGATTGCTTAGCTAATACCTACTGATGGACATTTTCATTGTCTTCATTTTGGGCTTTTATGACATGTACAAGTTTTTGGGTAGATGTAATTTCTATATTCTTGAGTATGTATGTACCTATGAGTGGAATTGCTGGTTCATAGCATAACTCTGTATTTACCCTTTTGAAAAACCTGTAGACAATTTTCTAAAGTGGCTCTATCATCGTACTTCCCATCCATAAGTAAAGGATCCAATTTCTCCACATCTCCAACACTTATTATTGGTCTTTTAAAAAAATTATAGCTATTATTGTGAATGTGCAGTGGTGAAGGTTTCTTTGATCCATTAAAAAGATATTGCAATTATGCCTTTAAACCCAGATGGTTTTTTGTTAAGGATAAAGGAAAGCAGGAAGCACACTCTGGCCCATGTTCCTAATGAGTATACAGGAGGGCAGACATCTCCCACTCTTTGGTCCACAGTGCCTAGAATAAAGCCAGACATATAGCAGAGGTGTTAAACACTTGTAAAATAAATGGCCATAGGAGATCACAAGGACTCCATTGTGTGCTAGCACTAGTACAGATTGATGCAGTTGTAGAAATGACAAGTTTCTTCTCCCAAGGAGCTTGTTTTCTGGAAGGAAAGGGAATGCCCTTGTTTCTGAAAAGAAGCTGCTGGTAGCAGGGTGAAATATACCCATTTCTAAGCCACTGAAGTGTATAGATGGAAACTGGAGCTCCCCTCATCTTAACTTGATTTATAAAGCCTGACTTTTAAGAATTGGTGTGAAGAAGGAGTCCAGAGGAAGATGGCAGAGGAGAAGCTGGGAGCTAAAGATGCTCTTGCATAGAAAGCAGCTTTAGTGTTCCAGTGAAAAGTCCAAGGCTAGAGAGTCACATCAAGTGTGCCATCATAGTACAGAGAGTTTGGCCAGGGAGGAAATATCCAGAAAGTTTGATAAGGAGACAGATTTGTCTCCTTACATTTGCTGGTGTCTGCAGCAGCAGTGTCTTCTACTGTGGCTGCTATATCAACAGAGAGAGAACCAGGACAAAGATGCCAGACATGGTGTGTGAGCAGCTTCTACTCACCGCCAGCAAGAACTGACAAGAAATGGAAATCTTCATTAGGCCCACCACAGACAGTTGCAGACTGTGGATGGCCCAGAAACCAAGGGAAAGTTGTTAGTACCCCACAGACATCCTCACTCCTTCTCATGGAGCATTGGTGGAAAGGTAGCCTCTCTCCCACCACTGGAGAAGAACTCCATCTTTGATACTGACAAAGACCGGGTCAGAGTAGCTAGCACATAACTCAGGCCTTGGAAGAAGTCAATAGGAGCTATTCAACATGTCAAAGGAACCTGACCTGCTGGGCTCAGCTACACACAGGGGACAGTTGCTCTTCCGAGGCAGAGGTATTTCTGCCCACTTTCTTCAGTGGGTAAACAGAGCCAGAGGCTGCCCCTCCCCACTGAGGCCTAGGCAACAGACCCAGCAGCAGGAAGGGTAAAAGAAAAACAATTGACTCAGTAAACATAAATCCTGGGAATGGCTCCAGACTGGGCTATGTGAATGTCTCAGGAGCTAACCCCTCAGAGAAAAGCTATTGATTGCTGACAGGCCCCAACCCTACCCACAACCTAACCCTATCACAGCAACTCTAAGCTAGAAGAAACAGCCATCTCCCTCTTTTGTGATACCAAAGCAGATCTCCCTCCCAGTGAACTAGCCTGGGAGGAGGGTCATAAAATCCCGGTAAGGCAGAGCTTCTTTCTGCCTGCTCTAACAAACTGATTTAAGAAACCAATAAAGCCACAGGAAAACCAAACACCATAAGCAAACCAGAGACTCCACCAAGAGACTGGACACAGGGGAGACACAAGATTCTGCCCCCATCCCCTCCCCTCCCCAAATCAAAGAACTCTTTTTTACCTAATTAAATTAAAAAAATTGTTTCTTTTTTTCATCATTTTAATTTTAGGTGTGTGTGTGTGTGTGTGTGTGTGTGTGTGTGTGTGAATTCTTTTTACTCTTTGCCATTTTGGTCTTTTTTTTTTTTGCATGACTTAATTGCTGTTCTGTTCAACCCCAGATATATACCCATCCTCAATTATTAGACCTTATCCTTCATTGTATGCATACTTAATTCACAAACTCTCAACCTTAACTCCTTTAATTGTAGTATTATTTCTTTATACTTATATAATTTTAAGCGTTTCATTTTAAAATGTTTTATTTATTTTTTAATTTTTCCTTTTTTTCTTTATCTCTCTCCTCCTTTCCTTCTATCTTTTTCCTCTCTGAAATTTAGGTCTTGGTTAAATTCCCTCTCTCCTTTCTCCTCCCCACATTCCTCTAATCTTATTTTGTCCCCACAATTCTCCCCAAACCTATTAATTTCTGGTCTGCTGACTCCTTCCTTGACTTTCTTAGACCATTGATCCATGGTAACTTGTTGTTGAACTAGATTGTATATGTTGAACTAGATTGTATCTGTACTCATTTTGACTGCATTAAAAAAAATCTGTGCAACTACAGGGCTCTGGTTGATGCTTGCCTTAAAATATTGTTCTAGCATGGTTTTGCTTTCATACCCAAATGAGCAAAAAAAGCTGGAGAAACACAAGAAAAATGTCAAGTTCAGATATCTCAACTCCCACTCATGATAATCAGGCAACAGAGCAGTTAATGAATAATCCAGAGGAGAGTTCACAAAATCCTCTACAAACACTACTGGTAAACATGCTGAATGAAAAGATTGAAAGCCTGCAAAGGTCTCTGTGTGAGCATGATAGGGAAATGCATGAGAATGATGAGGCTAACCAAAGATTAATACAGGAATAATGTGAGTGTGATGATGGTAACCAAAGATTAATACAGGAACTTTGTGAGCATGATGAGGTTAACCAAAGATTAATACAGAAATTTTGGTGGCATGAGGAAGTGAATAAAAAAATTAATACAGGAATTGTATGAGCAGGATGAGAACAAAGAGACATTCATGGAATCCACAAACAGAAAGCTGGAGGAATCTATCCATGGAGGCCACAAAGGGAATGCTGAATGAAGCCCAACAGAAGGATAGGGAGTCCAATGGAACTATAACAAATCAACAAAGGGATTGGAGAATGAACACTGAAAAACAAATTAAGTATGTAAAGAAGTCCATACAAGATCTAAAAAAAAGGTCCAACAAAGAATTTGAAGCCATCAAATCTGACCAATTAGAAGGAAAGGAAATAAAAAACAAATTAGAAAGTCTTGAGAGTAGGTTAAACCATGCAGAAGATCAAATCTCTGGGATTGAAGATAGCATAGACATTATAGAGAAAGAACAGACAAGTATTTAAGACAAATCCAAGAAATATGATAGATCTATTAAATATTTAGAAGACACCATCAGAAGGCCTAATTTAAGGCTAATGGGTATAGAGGAGGGCCTAGAGACAGAAGTTAAAGATGTATGAAATTTATTTAACAGGATCCTAGCAAAGAATTTCCCAAACATGCACAAAGTTAGGCCTATTCAGATACAAGAAGCTTTTAGAACCCCAAATAGACCAGACCAGAACAGGACATCCCACCATCACATTATAATTTGCACAGGATCAAATGAGACAAAAAGGAAAGGATTCTTAAAGTTGTCAGAGAGAAAAGAACAATCACCTATAAAGGGAAATCAATCAGAATAACTTCACATTTTTCAGCAGAGATAATTAAAGCAAGAAAAGCCTGGAATGATGTATGCCATGTCCTAAAGACAAACAACTGTTAACCAAGAATACTGTACCTAGCTAAACTCTCCTTCATAACAAGAAGGACAAATAAAAACTTTCCACAGCAAAGAAAAATTGAAACAATGTATCTCCACCAAACCAGCCATATAAGATACTTAAAGATGTCCTGCACACAGAAAACCAACAAGAGCACAATAAAGGCAAAGAAACAGCTCCTAAACAGAGAATCTAAGAATCATAAGAAGAACCCAGTTGGCACAACCCCCAAGAAAGTGGCTCTCTCCTTCAGGAGGATATTACAATTCTAAATATCTATTCACCAAAAAAACAGATCACCCAAATTTACCCAAGGAACACTACTTTCCCTAAAATCACACATAGATCCAAAGACATTAACTTTTGGGGACTTTAACACACCACTGTCCCCACTAGATAGATTAACCCGGCAAAACTCAACAGAGAAACCTTGGATCTAAACAACTGCATAGATCAACTAGACTTAACAGACATTACTGAATATTTTACCCAGCAGCATCAGAATACACATTCTCAGTACCACATGGAACATTCTCCAAAATAGACCACATTTTAGATCACAAAACAAATTTGACCAAATTCAGAAATATTGAAATTATGCCCTGCATTCTCTCAGATAACAAGGGAATAAAATTAGAACTCAACACCAAAAGCCACCAAAGAAAGTCCTGTAACACATGGAGACTGAACAATACCCTCTTGAACCACCAGAGCATCATGGAAGAGATTAGAAAGGAAATTCAAATGTTCACGATATTTAATAAAAATGAGCATGCAAACTACCAACTCCTCTGGGACACAGCAAAGGCAGTACTCACAGGCAAGTTTATAGCTCTGAGTTTCTACAGCAACAAATTGGAGAGATCTAAAACCAACAACTTAACGAGGCACCTGAAGCTCCTTGAAAAAGAGCAACAAGCTAAACCCCACTCCAGTAGAGAGAAACAAATAATTAAAATTAAATCAGAATTAAATGAATTAGAGTCCAAAAAATAGAAAGAATCAACAAAACAAAGAGTTTGTTCTTTGGAAAAATTAACAAATTGACAGACCCTTAGCAAATCTTATGAGAAAAAGAAGAGAACACACCCAAATAAACAAACTCAGAGATGAGAATGGAAACATCATCATGGAAACAACCAAGATTCAGAGTATTATAAAGGAATACCTCTTAAACCTTTATGCTAATAAGTTTGAGAATCTGGAAGAAATGGATGAATTTCTGGCAAATATCAACATGCCAAAACTAAACCAAGATGATCTAAATCAACTAAACAGACTCATATCGAGCATCAAAACAGAAACAGCAATAAAAGCCCTCCCGCCCAAGAAAAGCCCAGGACCAGATGGTTTTACAGCTGAATTCGACCAGGCCTTCAAAGCAGAACTCCAGCTCTTAAATGAAATTGAACGAGAAAGTTCAGTACCAAACTCTTTCTATGAAGTCATCATAACCCTCATCCCAAAACCAGGCAGGAACTCATCAAAGAATGAGAACTATAGACCCATTTCTTTGATGAGCATTGATGCAAAACTTCTCAACCTAATTTTGGCCAATCAACTTCAACAACTCATCAAAAAAATCATACACCACAATCAAACAGGTTTCATTTCAGGGATGCAAAGCTGGTTCAATATATGCAAATGAGTTAATATAATTCATCACATCAACAAGAGCAAGGATAAGAACAACATGATTATCTCAATAGATTCAGAAAAAGCATTTGACAAGATCCAACACCCTTTTTATGATGAATGCACTGGAAAAACTAGGAATCCATGAAACATTCCTCAATATAATAAAGGCTGTGTCTGATAAGCCTACAGCGAGCATTATACTAAATGGTGAAAAGCTAAAACCATTTCTTCTAAACTCAGGAACAAGGCAAGTATGTCCACTCTCCACTCCTTTTCAAATTAGGATTAGAATGCCTAGCTAGAGCAACAAGACAAGATGCAAACATAAAGGGGATCCAAACAGGGAAAGAAGAAATAAAACCCTCCCTCTGTACAGATGACAAAATCTTGTATTTAAAGCACCCCATGGAATCCACTCCCAAGTCACTTGAGCTGATTTGAAACTTTGGCAAGTTAGCAGGGTATAAAATTAACCCTCAAAAATCAATGGCTTTTTGTATATCAACAATGAGTAGAGTGCGGCAGAAATCAGGAAAGCAACTCCTTTTGTAATAGCCCCACAAAAAATGAAATACGTAGGAGTTAACTAAAGAAGTGAAGGACCTCTACAATGAAAACTAAAAACCTGAAAAAGAAAGACTGGCACTGGTGGCTCCTGCTTGTAATCCTGGCTAGCCAGTAGCCTGAGATCTAAGGATCACAGTTTAAAGCCAGCCTGTGCAGCCAAGTCCATGAGACTCTTATCTCCAGTAAACGATCAGAAAACTGGAAGTGGTGCTTTGGCTCAAGTGGTTGAGTTCTTGCCTTGAGCTGAAGAGCTGAGGGACAACACTCAAACCCAGAGTTCAAATCCCATGACCAGCCCCCTCCCCCCCCAAAAAAACATGAAAAAGGAAATTAATGCAGAACTAAGGAAGTGGAAAAACCTTCCATGCTCCTGGATTGGGAGGATTAACTTTTTGAAAATGATGATATTGCCAAAGGCTATCTACAAACTCAATGCCAGACCTATCAATATTCCACCCTCATTCTTCAATGAAATAGAAGAAGTAGCCCCAAAATTCATTTGGAACAATAAAGACCCTGAATAGCAAAAACAATCCTTAGCAGAAAGAACAGTGCTGGAAGAATATCAACACCAAATTTCAAACTCTACTACAAAGCCATAGTAATCATAACAGCGTGGTACTGGCACAAGAACAGACCTGAGGACCAATAGAATACGACTAAAGATCCAGAAATGAACCCACAGACCTATAGCCACCTAATCTTCGATAAGGGAGCCAAAAAAAAATTAGACTGGAAGAAAGACAGCCTCTTCAGTAAATGGTGCTGGCAAAATTGGTTAAACACCTGTAGAAAACTAAAGCCTGATCATTATACATCACCTTGCACTAGAAGCAACTCCAAATGGATCAAAGTCCTAAAATAAAAGCAGACACCCTGAAAACATTACAGGAAGGAATGGGAGAAACCCTAGAGCTCCTTGGCATAGGCTTAAATTTTCTTAATAAAGACCCAGAAACACAACAAATCAAAGAAACATTGGACAAATGTGATTGCATGAAACTGCAATTTCTGCATGGCAAAGGACATAGCTAGTAAGATCAATAGAAAGCCAAAGGACTGGGAGAAGACCTTCACTAACCATACAATGGACAAGGGTCTCATATCTAAAATATACTTAGAACTCAAAAAACTAAATCCTTCACAACAAATCCTCAAAGAAACAACTGCCAGGCCGGGCACTGGTGGCTCACGCCTGTAATCCTAGCTATTTAGGATGCTGAGATCTGAGGATTGCGGTTCAAAGCCAGCCCGGGCAGGAGAGACCATGAGACTCCTATCTCCAATAAACCACCAGAAAACCAGAGGTGGCGCTGTTGCTCAAGTGGTAGAGCACTCCCCTTGAGCTGAAGAGCTGAGGGACAGCGCCCAGGCCCAGAGTTCAAGCCCCACGACCGACCAAAAAAAAAAAAAAAAAAAAAAAAAAAAAAGAAACAACTGCTTGATAAATAAGTGGCTAAAGACTTAGAGACTTCTCTGAAGAGGAAATAAGAATGGCCAATAGACACATGAAGAAATATTCAACTTCTTTAGCCATAAAAAAATGCAAATCAAGATAACATTGAGATTCCGCCTCACCTCAGTTAGAATGGCTATAATCAAGAAATCTAATAACAACAGATGCTGGAGGGGTTGTGGCCATAAGGGAACCTTACTGCATTGTTGGTGGGAGTGTAAACTTGTTCAACCACTTTGGAAAGCAGTATTGAGGTTCCCCAAAAGACTCCACATAGAGCTCCTCTGTGACCCAGCAATCCCACTTTTGGGCACAAACAAAACCATACTAAAGCTACCAACACAACTAGGTTTATTGCAGCATTATTTACCATAGCTAAGATATGGAACCAACCCAGATGTCCCTCTCTCTCTCACACACACAATGGAATTCTATTCCTGCATCAGAAAGAATGACACTGCCCCATTTGTTAAGAAATGGAAAGACTTAGAAAAAATTATATTAAGTGAAGTAAGCCAGGCCCCCAAAAACATAGGTTCCATGGTTTCCCTTATTTTCAATAACTAGTATATGTCTAGGACAAGCAGAAAAGGTCAAAAGCTATGTACATATGATCATATAAGATGATCCTAAGCTAAATGAACCCCAAGGTAGAGACACAAGTGGTTTATCTTTCTTGGTGTTGTTTTTAATATATTTATATTGTACCATGTGATTTTTTGTTTCCTTTGTATGTTCTCCCATGGTATAACCCCTGTTTCACTCTATGTGATGTTGGTGCCCTGCATCTTGTATATACATTTTTCTAATTTGGGGAGGGGAGGGGATATAACAAAATGTTGAAATAAGAATACAGGTTGACCCATTGTACCAATGAGATGTACAAGACACTATACTAAAAACAAACTGTACAACTTGTGGGGGGGGAAGGGGAAAGAGGAGTTGGGCAGGTGGGGAGTAAAAGGATGGTAGGGGAAAGACAAAGGAGGAGGTATCAATTCTTGGTAGGAAATGTATTCATTACTTTACTCATGTAACTGTAACTCCTTTGTATAGCATTTTTACAATAAAAATATATAAAAGAATTGGTGTGAAGCTGGTAGGCAATATATAAAAAATAAAGTTTTCCTAATAATAGTTGATTGTCCAGACATTGTAATTATAGATTTACTCCAACACTGTGTCTTCTCCCTGTCTCCTCCTCAACTCTTCTGTGTGTGTGTGTGTGTGTGTGTGTGTGTCGACTTATCTGTGTGTGTCTTCTTGTCTGTGTCTGTGAGCTCAGGGTTTATGATTTTCTCCTTAAGTTCAGATTTTTAGTTTTCTTTCTTCATTCTTCCTCTGCTCCATTTTTTGTATGTATGTATATATGTATGTATGTATGTATGTTTGTATGTATGTATGTATTATCTATCTGTCATATTTTTTCTCCTGCTTCTTCTCATTACTTTCTATCCTTCCACTCTCCAATAACAGCCTTACCATCCTTAAAGTATATTTTATATAATGTTCGGCTGGCTTAATTAATAATACATGACAATTAAGTGAATATGCTGCAATATTCTTTTATCCCCCCCTTGGTTGTGGGACCTGAACTTTAGGCCTGGACACTGTCTCTCAGCATTTCAACTCAAGGCTAGTGCTCTGCCACTTGAGCCACAGCACTACTTCTGGCTTTTTCTGCTTATGTGGTGCTAAGGAACTGAACTCAGGGCCTCATGTTTGCAAGGTAAGTACTCCACCACTAAGCCACCATCCCAGCCCCTGCTGCAATTTTCTTAAACAAGTCCTTACCACAAAATCTTATTTTAACTTTTGTTGTAAGTAATGCTATAAATGGACCGGTCTGTGATCTTTCTTTTCCATATATATGTATATATATATATATATATATATATATATGTATATATATATATATATATATATATATATATATATATATCAATTCAATTGAAGCCTTGAACTCCACTCTTCTCCTTTGCAGTGTGGCTTATGACACTTCTCTGTGGACGTGCCTGTCCCCCAGCAATGTTGAGTTTTCTCCCAGCCATTCTGTTGAATGCCAGTAAGAAACATTTTTTCATTCCATTGAGAATTGTCACATGATCCCACCTGGATTCAGGTGGATCTGACCAGGCAGGTGCTTTCTGGTCACACCTACATGTTCTTTTTTTTTTTAATTTTATTTTATTTTATTTGTGAACATATTGTACAGAGGGGTTACAATTACATCACACCTACATGTTCTAAAGGAAGACCATGAGTTTTAGTTTTCCCAACATTGATGCTCAGTGGCATAATCACAGGTCATTTGAATGGGTTAATACATTTACCCCTTCCCCTATTTACATATTTTAATTTTACTTATTTATGATTATAAAAGAATATATGAACTTATTTCTTATCAGGCAGTTCTAAGAATGCATGCAAGTGGGTTATCTATAATATGCAGAACTAATGTGGCTACAGTGACAGTTTTATTTCTTTTGGACTGCTTCTATTCATCACTCTCTGGCATAATGCTTATAACACTGGATAATTATTTTGACTTTTGTTCCTATATAGAGCAATCAGTTGAGAGATTATCACTGATAGCTGTGAAATAACAGGGAGAGATTGGCTCAATTGATTTTTAAAAGATTAAGAAGCAGCCAATATCCCCAAGAAAGTGGGTTTTCTTCCAACGAGACTGCAGAACTGCAAAAATATCTCAGCTTAACTAAAATGTCTTATTCAAAATTAAAGAGCTTACTATTATCTGGTAGTATTTTCATTTATCTTTTTTCCCCTTTTTTCCTGAGCCAGTTATTTAGTTTACATCTGCTGTTGCTTTAAAATGATTATAATTAAGATGACATTCTTTCTAGATGAATAATTTTGGAGCTCCTTCTTCAAAGTATCTAAGATAAGCACTAGTTTAAAATACTCGCCCCACCTCTATTGCTAACCCCACTTTTAAATCTGAGCAAAATTTTTTACAAGTGTTTAAACAATGAATAGTACTTTTAAAACACTGTTAAAGACAGTGTTTTATTCAGCAAAAAAGAATTGTAATTCTAGTTCATCTAATTCTTATTATTTTTTCTTTGGGAAATTAAAGGGTATGATAAAGCTTAATGAAGAATAAGGAAATTGGATGCCAACTATAGATTCTTTTGTTTTGTTTTGTTTTTTTTTGGGTCCGGTTGTGGAGCCTGAACTCTGGGCCTGGGCACTGTCCCTCAGCTCTTCAGCTCAAGGCTAGTACTCTACCACTTGAGCCACAGCACCACTTCCAGCTTTTTTCTTTTTGCTTATGTGGTGCTGAGGAATCGAACCCAGGGCCTCATACATGCAAGGCAAGCGCTCTACCACTGAGCCACCTTCCCAGCCCCTAACTATAGATTCTTGATTAGAGTATCTGTTTTGTTTTTTTATTTTATTTTTGCCTGAACTTTGAGCCTAAGCACTGTCCCTCAGCTCTTCAAGTCATGGCTAACGCGCTACCACTTGAGCCACAGTGCCACTTCTGGCTTTTTCTGTTTATGTGGTGCTGAGGAATCGAACTCAGGGCCTCAGGCATGCAAGGCAAGCACTCTATCACTGAGCCACCTTCCCAGCCCAGAATATCTTTTAAATAATAGGTCAGGTAGGGCTGGGAAGGTGGCTCAGTGGTAGAGCGCTTGCCTTGCATGCCTGAGGCCCTGGGTTCAATTCCTCAGCACCACATAAGCAAAAAGAAAAAAGCCGGAAGTGACGCTGTGGCTCAAGAGGTAGAGCGCTAGCCTTGAGCTGAAGAGCTGAGGGACAGTGCCCAGGCCCAGAGTTCAGGCCTCATGACCGGACCCCAAAAAAAACAAAAAACAAAAAATAATAGGTCAGGTAAACTTCAAAGTGTCAGGGTGGAAAATTGGTGAGTCAGAAAAAGGAAATGGCGTAAGTCATTCATTCACTCAATTTACTCATTTAGTACATGTGGAATCAGCTATCACCTTGCTCAGAACCATTCTAGATAGGATCTATCCAACTAGACTTTAGGGTGTACATGTTCTAGACACAAAAATGCCTGGCTTCTTAAAGACTGACATTTTACCAGACTATAACAAAGAACAATAAACAAATGCCATAGTAAGTTGAAATGCAGTAAGTTTTTACTTCCCTTCATGAAGAGGATGTTATTATTAATAATGTGTGTTTTCATTTGAAGTGTATCATCTCATAGACTGGATAAGGAGCTGAAATTTTAAATGAGGTGGGGGTAGTAGGCTTGGGAAAGTTACATTATAGGAAGAAAAGAGCCAGCCACAGATCTGATTTATCTGATCTATTTGATTTATCTTTTCCTTTTTTCCTTTTTTTAATTTTTGGTGGTACTAGATTTTGAACTTGGAGACTTGTGCTTGCTAAGCTATCTCACTACCACTTGAGCCATACCTCCAGCCCTATGATTTTTTTGCTAATTATTTTCAAGTTACGATCTTGTGAACTTTTCTGCTTAGCTTGCTTTGAACCACCATCCATCTGCATCCTTCGCCAGTCTTCAATGGCTAGGATTATAGGTGTGAACTACTAGCACCTGGCCACAGATTTGACTTTTTAAGCAAAAGGTATCAATGCAAAGGCCCAGAGGCTGGCATACATTTAGGAGGATCTTCATTTAACCTGGATCATAAGAGTGAAGAAAAAAAACAAAACACAAAAACAAAGTCACAGCTTACCTTCTGTTGATCAGTACCTTGCACAATCAAAAAGTGTTATTGCTGTAAATCTCTGAGATGTGGGAGGGTTGGTACTGCCACACTACTCAGTGGACGCTTGTGGATAGAGATGCTTTCCAGGCAGGACTCTGTCCTATCAGCAACTGAAAGAGAAGAAATGGTAAGAGTTCAGTTTCAGACATGTCAAGTCTGTCATGATTCCAGGCTGGGATACGAAATGGATGTTTGAATATAAAAATCTGATGTTAAGGAGAGAGCCTGGGCTGGAGAATAGGTATGTGCATATGATCATAGAAAATAGTATTTTTTCAAAATGAACTCCGTGAAACAGAAAGAAGAGGTTTTGTTTTCTTTTTTCTTTTCTTTCTTTCTTTTTTTTTTTTGGGCCAGTTGTGGGGGCTGAACTCTGGCCCTGGGCACTGTCCCTCAGCTCTTCAGCTCAAGGATAGAGCTCTACCATTTGAGCCACAGTGCCACTTCCAGCATTTTCTGCTTATGTGGTGCTGAGGAATCGAACGCAGGGCCTCATGCATGCAAGGCAAGCACTCTACCATTGAGCCACCTTCCCAGCCCGAGGTTTTGTTTTTTTTGTTGCTGTGTTTGATTTATTTACCTTTTGGTTTGTTTGTTAGTTAATCTGTCTTGATCTGTAAAAGAGGGCATAGAAAAGATGGGACAGAGGGTGAACAAATACAGCCATGATACTTACTAGACACTATGTGGAAAATGAACTCTACAACTTGTGCATGGGGATGGAGAGGAAAAAATGGGAAAGAGCCAAGGAAGGGGTGACATGGTTCAAAAGAAATGTACTCATTACCTGAAATGTAACTGTAACCACTCTGTAACATCACCTTTCCAGTAACAATAAAAATACATATAACACATTTAGATGTCATCATCATAGAGCTGGTGATTTCTCAGTCGGGGGGACTGGTGAAGATTATCAAGGGATTAACTACAATTAGATGAGAGGACTCTATGGGAGGTCACTAGTGACCTCATTACAGACATATTGTCTTGGCAAGGGCGGGGGCACTAAGACAATTAGTTTAATACAAATTGCAAGGAAAAAAATTGGTCCAAGGAGAGTGAATGTTTTGGAGTTTTGCTCTAAGGGAGGAAAAGAAGTAGGTTCCACCTGAAGTCAGACCAACTTCTGGATCAAGTGTGTGTGTGTGTGTGTGTGTGTGTGTGTGTGTGTGTGTGTGTGTGTGTGTGTGTGTGTGTATGTGTGTGTGTGTGTGTGTGTGTGTTTAAAAAAACAAGATAAAAAGCCAGGTGCCGTTGGCTCCCGCCTGTAATCCTATCTACTCAGGAGGCTGAGGATTACAGACCAAAGCCAGCCGAGGCAGGAAAGTCTGTGAGATTCTTATCCCCAATAAACCACTAGAAAACCAAAAGTGGCACTATGGCTCAGGCAGTAGAGCACTAGCCTTGAGCTGAAGAGTGCAGGGACAGTACCCAGGCCCAGAGTTCAAGCTCCACAACTGACCAAAAAATAAAATAAATGACTAAATAAAATAAAAGAAGAAAAAAACAAGATAAAAATATCAGAAAGGTTGAGCATATTCTTTGTCTTACTCTTGGCCTATATCTCAGTATGAAGGGGTAGAAAGAAGCTAGAATTTCTTGTGCATTTAAGGCATGCTGTAGAGTAGGGTACTAAGCCTATTGACAAATTTCTCTTGACTCTTCAAAACCGCACTGTGATGTAATTATGATTACCACTCAGGGTCTTTGACAGGTAAGGTGACTTAATTAAATGCCACACATGTAATATATGGTAGAACTGAGATTCAGTCCTTCATCTTGCTTTTGACAAAACCTCTGCTGTTTTTTCTCCTGTAATTGCCTTCCAAAGAAGTTAAAATATTCTCTCAGAGGCAGATTTAAGGAATATTTCCCACCTCGCCTTTGTCAATTAGCAGAGTATGGTTTTGGGAAAAAAATATTGCCACTAAGTGGGTGGCTTTGCACTCTTTGCTAGGGTGTTTGCTGTTCTACTTACTGTTGGCTCTAAATAAAGACTTATTACCTGACTTTTTAAGAAATTAAAAAAATTGTTTTTAAAGTGTGAAAATACTGTATAGAGGGGGTTACAATTACATGGGCAAGGTAATGAGTACATTTCTTATCAAGCATTGTTGCCTCCTCCTTTGTTTCCCCTTCCTATCCCTTCCCATCTCCCCGCCAAAGTTGTAAAGTTTGTTTTTTGACATAATGACTTGTACATCTCATTGTTGCAATGGGTCCACCTGTATCCCTATTTAAACGATTTGCTTTTTCCCTTCCCCTCCACAAATTATACCAGTGAAAGCAGGGGTTATACCGTGGGGGAAGGACATACAAAGCAACAAAGAAATCATCTTATGAATATGTTAGAAACAATAGCATGAAAGAAAAAACATTTGAGTCCTTATCTTGGGGTTCATTTCACCTAACATCAACTTATCTGACTGTTTCTGCTTGACTATATACTAGTTATTGCAAATAAGGGAAACCATGGGACCTATGTTTCTTTGGGCCTGGCTTACTTTACCTAATATAATTTTTTCCAAGTCTTTCCATTTCCTAACAAATGGAGCAATGCCATTTTTTCTGATGGAGGCATAGAATTCCACTGTGTATATACACCACATTTTCTTGATCCATTCATCTACTGAGGGGCATTCAGGTTGGTTCCATATCTTAGCTATTGTAAATAATGCTGTGATAAACATAGTTGTGCTGGTAGCTTTAGTATGGTCTTGTTTGTGATCATTTGGGTAAATGCCCAAAAGTGGGATTGCTGGGTCATAGGGAAGCTCTATGTGGAGTCTTTTGAAGAACCTCCATACTGCTTTCCAAAGTGGTTGAACAAATTTACACTCCTACCAGTAGGGCTCTCTTCTGTCCACATCCCCATCCAGCATCTGTTGCTTTTAGAGTTCTTGATTTTAGTCATTCTAACTGGAGTGAGGTGGTATCTCAATGTTGTTTTGATTTGCATTTCTTTTATGTTTAGGGAGGTTGAGCATTTCTTCATGTGTCTATTGGCCATCCGTCTTTCCTCTTCAGAGAAGTTTCCCTTTAAGTCTTTAGCCCACTTATTCATCAGGCAGTTGTTTCTTTGAGGATTTGTTGTTGGGGGATTTAATTTTTTGAGTTCCAGGTATGAGACCCTTGTCCGTTGTATGGCTAGTATGTATGACCTTTAGATATGAGACCCTTGTCCATTGTATGGCTAGTAAAGATCTTCTCCCAATCCATGGGCTTTCTATTGATCTTGCTAGCTATGTGCTTTGCCATGCAGAAGCTCTGCAATTTCATGCAGTCCCATTTGTCCAACCTTTCTTTGATTTGTTGTGAAACCTGACTTTTAAAAAAATTCACCACTGGTGCAGTTTAGAAAGTTGCAACCCACGAAAATATTAGGTGAACCTTTCAGTCTATCTTTGGTTTCAGGATGAAGCAATCAGTCATAAAACTGGTAGATGAAAGTTTCATAGAAATGTCACAAATTCATAGAGATGACTGGATGTGTGTGCTGTAAAGCTTAAAAGCAGCATTCTAACAAAATCACAGTTCTCTGTTGGTTGTTTAATTTTTCCACCCACAACAATCAGGTAGATCAGGTGCCAATGGCTGGACTCTCATTTTACCCTCTTTACAAAATCAAGATACTAGCAGATTGAATGTGTGATGTAGGTCCATTCAAATAGATGGAAATTGTCACATGGTAGAGGGGGCAGACAGGTTTTCTTGAGCTGCTCTTTGTTTTTCTTTTCTTGTTGGTACTGGACTTTGTACTCAGGACCTGTGTTTTCTTGCTTCCTTGGCTGATATTCCAGCAGTTGAGGCAGGTCTCCAGCTCCACTTTTTTGCTGGTTATTTTGAAGATAGATTCTCACAGTCTTTTCTGTTCTAGCTAGCTTCAAACCCCATTTCTCCAACACTCAGCATCCTGAGTAGCTAGGAGGAGAGGCATGAATCAGTAACATTTGGCTGGGCTTCTTCCCCTCAGACGCTCTCTCAAGTGTGTGACAGTCTAGGAGCTTAAACTCAGGGCCTCACACTGTCACTCAGCCTTTTCTCTTCATGATTGGTGCTCCACCAATTGAACCTTGCCTCCACTTCTGGATTTTTGCCAATCAATTGGAAATAAGAACCTGATGTATCGTGAACCCCTTGCTGGTTCTGAACCCATATTCTTATATCTTAGCTTCTTGTGTGGCTAGGATTCAGGTGTGAACTACTGGAACTCATCTTATTCCTGAGGGATCCACCCTCAGGATATAATCATCAGCTAAGGGGCCTACTTCTTAATTGGGAATCACAGTACTCAGATCATAGCACAACGATAAAAATTAGCACTTTGTTTTGAAAGCCATAGTAGCATTTAATTTATATTTATTACATTCTATATATTTTAAACCTTTGGGTATTTTTTTATTTTTACAATTTTTAGTTTTACCAAGGGTTTCATTTCAATAATTCCATTTATACTTGCAATATATCTTAATCATAATCACCCTTGTACAGTTTTTCCTCTCCCTCCTCTTCTTTCCCAAGCCAGTATTATCAAATTGCTTTGTTCCATTTTCACACATGTATTGAGTCTATATTCATACATGTATTTAGTCTAGAGTTGTCCTTTATATTTTGATTTTAAAATGATGATGTTTCAATAGTTTGTGGCAGTCAGCGCATAGAAAGGCTGTTCAGAGCCTGTTAAAGTGGTATGTGGCTTGTTGAAGAACTCGAATTGACAACACAAGCATTTGTCTAAAAGCTAGTGAGTTATGGGGGACAGTTGAGATTTACTTAAGATCTTCACATCCTATAATTTTGTGTTGTACTTGGCCACAATGGTCAGAACAAATCAAGTCTACATTTGTAATGGATTGTGTTGCTAATTTTATCCACGCATCAAATCTTCTGATCTCCATCCTGACAATGATTCTGGCCACAGAGATATCCGTGCCACCCAGGCAAGTGCAATCAGAGACCTTCCCTGGTTTATATGGATTTTTGATTGTTGGAAAAATATATTCTATCTTGCTAGCAGGGCTGTAAAACTATCAAAGGCTATGTTCCTGCTGTCCAGGAAAGTACTGTACAGTAAGAGGTAATGAGGCCCCTCAACATGAAAAAATAAAATAAGCTTAAATGAAAGGAGACAGAGATATTAAGTTCCCAGTTCTAAGTCCTGAAGCCAAGCTTTTGAAACCCATCTTTAAATTCTATAAAGATTGACCTTTTCAAAAATTGATCTGCTATATAGTTATTAATTTTCATATTTCAGCAATAATCTAGTAGTTGTGTCAATTGCATAAGGTATGAGTGTAAAAAAGAGCAGCTTAACTTAATGTCTTAGCTTTGACTGCTATTATGAAATACCACAAAGTCGGTGCTTAAACAACAGGCATTTATTTTATAGTCTGCAGTCTGAGGAGCTAGCAGGGTCAATATGTGGTGAGACTTTATCTTTTACTTGTAGACAGACACATTCTCACTATGTCCTGAGATGGATGGCAAAGAGAGAAAGTGAGAGAGAGAAAGAGAGAGAGAGAGAGAGAGAAAGACAGGCAGACAGAGAAATAGAAGAGAGACAGAGAAAGAGACAGAAACAGAGAAAGACAGGGAAAGAGAGCATCAAAGACAGAAGAGACATAGACACAAAGTGTCTTTTACTTAAATGAGGATAGCAATCTAATCCTGTCCTGTAGTCCCATCCTCATGACCTTATCTAAATTTAGCTTCCCCAAAGCTGCATCCCAAAGTAATCACACTGTGTGGATCATGAATTCATGAGAGAGGCAGTCACAAGTATTCAGTCCATGACACTAGAAAGATATTTTATAGGAAAATACAAGAAAGAAGGAAGTTGAATGGAAAAAAGAGGAGGCATAGAAAATAGATGAGACTTCTATTTCCTTTAGAGCTGTCCCTCTTAATTCAGCCAATAAATTCACTCTTACTCTGTCTTTTGCTTAGCCTGTTTCAAAATGGATAACCATTAATCAGGAAGTTTTGATAAAATTGGATTACTAACAATTGAAAGAATCTTGGTGTTTACCTCTTTATTTGAAAGTGTTACATTATCATTCTATTGCATGGAATTCTATAATAAAAAAGTTAGGGATACATGTATGTGTGTGTGTTGGTACTAGGGTATGAAATTATGGCCTCAAGCTATTGTTTAGCTTTTTTTACTCAAGGCTAGAATTCTGCCACTATTTCCTGTTTTCTGCTGGCTAATTGGAGATAAGAGCTTTTCAGATTTATCTGCCTAGGGTGGCTTTGAACTGTGATCCTCAGATGCTGAGCATCTAGAATTATAGACATTAGCCATCACTGTCTGACTAGGGACACATTGCTGATGGGAATTTTCCAGATAAATTGTTTAAATAGTGTCTAACAAATGGAGAGAAGAGGGGGAAAATGCAGTTACAAATCCAAGGTATATCCTACAAAATTAGAAGAGTGAAGAAAGGGATGGGTAGGTTGAAAGGAGTAACACTGATCAAGATAAATTATAATCATAAATGCTTTGTTAAATGGCAACAACTCTTTTGTACACCTACTTCAAGGTAATAATAAAAAGAATTTAATGTATATACTACAAAATTAGGAAGGGCAAGGGAAGGGGTAGGTAGTGGAGGGTTGAGTGAGAATGTTGAAAGGGGTGACATTGATCAAGATGAATTGTATTCATAAACTGCTTTGTTAAATAGAAACTCCTTTATACAGCTACCTAAAGCTAATTAAACAATAGCATATAATCCAGTGAAATCCTCTCATGAAGTATAAGTCCCAACAGTAATTTCTGTTCTTTCTTGGATAAACACAATGAAGACATCATACTAAAACCTAAAATAGCCAGTGAAAATTTTAAAGGGAACCACTAAATAAATAAATAAATAAATAAATAAAACCATTAAAACAAAAACATGGCCTATAGATTTAAAGAAATATTAATTAAAGATGAAAAAACATAGACATGGAAAGAAGGAAAGTTTTAGGGAAAATTCTTCATTTTCTAAAAAAAATAAATTTTATGTTCCATTTTAGTACACCCAGTATACCCATTACATGCAGCATTTTGTTCCTCATTTTTTTCATAATAATGCCTTACTCTGCTTCATGAAGAGAATGGAATTAATAATTTGTCATTACACAATAACTGTATCATCTCAAAATTTGGGTTTGATTAATGCTCTCTCTGAAGGTTAGGGTCCTGCCAACTAGTTTCTGGCTTAGGCAAAGGGAAATGAACCAAGAAAATGATGAATGAAGCTAAATAATTTTTTAAAATGGCTGCATCTTTCTGGCTTGGGTTTAAAAGAACAGAAAAAGAAAATGAGAAGATTTAGAAAAAAGTAGTAGATCAAATCAAATTCCAAACAATGTTAAAAGATATTATCTCAGTTGATGAAAACAATTATAGCATATAGTTCAAAGACGACTCTTAGTTTGAGGGGCACTTAGTATACACGTTACATTTTCCTGACCCTCTAAAAGTGATGTGGTAACTAATTGCCTAACATCCACCTCTTTATTGAGATGAACTTGCTGTTATTTGGTTGTACGTAAATGCAATATGTGGCCTTTCAAGGAAAGATAAACCAAACAACCCAGTTTCATTAAGCAGAAGGAGGTACCAGGAATATTCTAACTGACAGGGAGTTCTTTCCCTTCCCCCTTACTTTCAGCTCCAAACTACAGAGAGGGCCGGGAATATATAGTTTAGTAGTAGAGTAACTGCCTAGTGTGTAAAAAGCCCTGAGCTCAATCCCAGTGCCACAAAAACAAAGCAAAACAAGACAAAATCCAAGATGGTTTAAGCTATAGATTGCATGCCCTAATTCAAAGACTAAAAAGCTGTAATACCAGACACTGAGTGATTTGTAAGGAAAACTCGTTTATTTCTCATAGTTCACGAGGTTGGACAATGCAATATTAAAGTGCTGGAAGCTGATGAGAGATTCTTTGCTGCATCCATCCATGGCTGAAAATGAGAAGATGAGGGAGGGCTGGAAAGAGAGAGGCACAGGGACTCTGTGTGTTTTCTCTTTTTTTACTGTAACAAAATACCCGAGATAGCTTATTTCTAAAGAGAAAATGTTGGTTTGGGTTCATATGTTTGGGTTCCAGTCCAAAATCAAATGAATCACTTGTTTTGGGCCCCTGATCAGATAGCCCATCATGATGACAGGTGCAACAAAAGAACAAGCTAGAGAGTTAAGAGAAGGCCTGGGTCTCACAACTCCCTTTTAGGACTTGCCTCCAATGATCTAAGGACTCTTGCCTACTTGACCACCTGCTAGTAGCGTTATCCTGGGAACAAAACTTTTTTTTTGTTTGTTTTTAAAATATAATTTTATTGTTATTATTTTTCTATTGTGAAAATACCAGACAGAGGGGTTACAATTACATGGGCAAGATAATGAGTACATTTCTTTTTTTTTTAATTTAATTTTATTTTATTTGAGACTGGGAACAAAACTTTTAACACATAGATTTTTGTGAGGTGTGGATCCAAGCCATAACAGGGACAGAATTTACTTTTTACAAGAAATTCACTCGAGAATCGGAACTTTCTCCTGAGATAATGACATTAATCTATTCATGACCTCAGGCTTCTCATGTCTTGATCCCTTGAGAGGGTTCTTCTTCTCAACACTTTTTCAGTGTGGGAATTGATTTTCCAGCACATGAACTTTGAGAGATGCATTCAAATCACAACAGACAATATAAAGCCAGGGAGGGTATATTTTCTTTTATACCCTCTCAGGCTATATATATTCCAGTGCATACACTTGCAAGTCATGCATAGTTTGTAAGTCCTTAATCATTCTGAATCTTTGTTGCTTTTAAAAAGGGAGGATGAAGATATTTCCTCCAAGCTATGCAGATGTAAACAGATATGAGCAGCCTCATGATGCCCAAGATTCAAGTTGACTTTGTCTTTTTAGAAATGAATCCAACTCTAAGCTACACTTTTTTTTGTCAGCCATGAGGCCTGAATTCTGGGCCTGGGTGCTGTCCTTCAGCTCTTCAGCTCAAGGGTAGCGCTCTACCACTTGAGCCACAATGCCACTTCTGGTTTTTTTTCTGCTTATGTGGTGCTGAGGAATTGAACCCAGGGCTTCATGCATACAAGGCAAGCGCTCTACCACTGAGCCACCTTCCAAGCCCCTGCTCCACTTTCTAAGGTCTCCAAAAGTTAAATATTAACACAATTAGGAAAGGGTTGTTGATTTCAATGTATTATTTCACTACTGAGGTCTATGGAGGTGGATGGGTGTCTATAAGCATACCATAGATAATCCTCTGTGCCCATCTGGTCAAAAGAACCCCCACAGATCACCCATTCTAGAGGCTCTGGCTCTCTGTACGATAAACTGTGTATTCTTCCCATTCTTGCTTCTAAAAGGCCCAGGGAATTATACTACTTTTCCTTCAGCTATTGACGATGACAATCCCCTTCCCATCCATCTGTTCAGATTAATCTTCCCACATGCCAGAAAGGAAGGAAGGAAGGGAGGAAGGGAGGAAGGAAGGAAGGAAGGAAGGAAGGAAGGAAGGAAGGAAGGAAGGAAGGAAGGAAGGAAGGAAGGAAGGAAGGAAGGAAACAGAGACAGAGAGAAAGAGAAAGAGAAAGAGAAAGAGAAAGAAAAGGAGGAACGAAGAGGGGGTGAAAAAGAGGAAGAAGAAGAGGAAAGGCAGGACAGGTCAGGAGAGGAAAGGAAAAGAAAAGAAAAGAAAAGAAATGTGGAAAAAGAAAATAAGGAAGCTTAGTACTTTTCCAGGGTGAAGTGAAATTAAGTGCAGATCTTCAAGACTTCATACTGCTCTTTGATTTGTGACAGTTTCAGAGATAACAAAGTTAGCCAAGAAATTTTGAAATCTATAAACATTTTCCTGCTTTCTCAGCCTCAACTGAATTAGAGTTGCTTAAATCATGTTTAATTTGGGAGTATATTTTGTTTTGGGAAGAACAGAGTTTTGGAGCAACCTCTCAACATTCGGGTGGATTGGTGATATAAAGATGCCACAGAGAGGTAGAAATCAGCATGCACATTTCTTTGCAAACTTGTTATTGAAGTCACCTGCCTTTTAGAGCTCCCTCTTTGCATTCCTCCAAGCCTGTCAGAATTTCTGTGTTCGGGAAATGATCGGTAGGTGAATTGTTAAATTATGTTGGTATTACTGTTTGGAAAGTGAAAGGCTGTGCACACTAATTGTCAGGATAATTTGTTAGCCAGGGAGAAATTAACATCAAGGTTTTGTTTGGGAGAATGTTGAGCCAACATAATGCCTGCCAAAACTGCCTTTTTCTAATGAAAAGCAGGACATGCTTCTGGGTAGCTCTAAAGATTGCAATTTATTTCTTTCCTTTTAAGGTGCTTGACAAGTTAAAATATTCTTTTTTTGGGGGTGGGGAGGGTCCAGTCGTGGGGCCTGAACTCTGGGCCTGGACACTGTCCCTCAGCTCTTTAGCTCAAGGCTAGCACTCTACCATTTGAGCCACAGTGCCACTTCTGATTTTTTTCTTTTTGCTTATCTGGTGTTGAGGAATCGAACCCAAGGCCTCATCCATGCAAGGCAAGAGCTCTACCACTGAGCCACCTTCCCAGCCCCTAAAATATTCTTAATTTTCTGCATGTTAATGAAGTGCATTAGTTGGGTGACAGGTCTTTCAGTAGTGAAGGGTAGTCAACCATTATCAGTAGTACATTGGTGAGATGGAGAAAGGTAAAAGGTCATAATGCTGAACTTTGTTGTTTCCATAATAATCCGTTTCCAAGTACCAACTGTCATCTGCTATATAAAATCTGAGTCTCAAGAAGAGGAGTATGGAACAGGAGGTTAGGCCAGGAGAAACATATGCATATAATGTTGGTCAAGAGGTGTGGGGAGGAATACAAACACTATATTTTCATAAATCCTAAAGAGTAAAGCAGAAAGAGAAAAGGCAACAGGTTGGAGTAAGATGCAGGACTTCATTCATTCAGTACTTTTTGAACATTTGTATATCAGATACTGTTCCAAGTCACTATAGATAAAACACTGAACAAGGCAGAATTCTTTCTGCCCTCAAGGTCTCCCGGTCTCCCAATGATGTTTTTAGAATTGATTCATTTTTAGACTTGTCCTAAAATGGTGGCTGTATTGAGTCTTCATTTGAGTAATTTTTTTAAAAATGAGAATTGGGGCTTTTATCATAAACATGTGGACAGGAACAGAAGAATCTGTTAAGATGTTCTAGGGAATGAGAAGGAAGCAATGTGTGAACAAATGAAACAAATGGAACATTCTGTGCATAGATCCAGAAAGTGGAATGCCAAGGCGTGCTAGGAAGATGAGAAGGGAGAAGACTTCTAGTTAGAGAACAACTCAAATAAACAACCCATCTCTTGGGTAGAAAGGTGAAAAGTCCGCCTCCTGTGTGAAGGGAATTCT
The DNA here is from genome assembly GCF_024711535.1 of Dipodomys merriami. Lineage (NCBI taxonomy): Eukaryota > Metazoa > Chordata > Mammalia > Rodentia > Heteromyidae > Dipodomys > Dipodomys merriami. The sequence continues at coordinate 26,594,256 of NW_027202715.1, forward strand.
CGGTTAAAAGCACATCTTAAGCCATTACTGAAATTTACTTCCAAATTCACATTTATCTATCCATCATTGGTTTTCATTGCCTACAAGCTGACTGTGAAATAGGTTTTGGCAGGAGTAAAATAGTTGTGATTATAAAATAAAATCCCATCAGTATGATAGAGCAAAGAAATAGCTAATAGATAGACACACACATATTTCATTTGAACACACAGATTTTATGGTATAGTCACTCTTTAACTTAAAAAGACCTACAATGGAGCTTAGGATAAATGGAAGACTACAAAGAAGAATTAATATGAGAGACATAATCAGGCTAGATCAAGGTTCCACCTTTCAGTATCTCCAATCAGAACAGTCCTACTTTTGTCTGATGTATATATTGAGTTTATTTATTTAATTTATTTATTTTGCCAGTCCTGGGGCTTGAACTCAGGGCCTGAGCACTTTCTCTGAGTTTCTTTTGCTCAAGGCTAGCACTCTATCACTTGAGCTACAGCACCACTTCTGTCTTTTTCTGTTTATGTGGTACTAAGAAATCGAACCCATGGCTTTGTGCATGCTAGGCAAGCTCTCTATCACTAACCCACATTCCTAGCCTATATTGAGTTTAAACAAATTTCTAAATGAAAAGTTCAGAAGCTAACAAATACTTAAAGACTCAAAATCAATGCATCTGTTAGTGGGCTTGGAATTGTATAGAATGTGAGGAGCGGGAAGATCTACCACCTGAGTCTATTGGATTTTCCTCCAGATACATTACTTGTGACTGACTGGGGTAGTTTTGGGTTAGGAGTTCAGCTCAACATTAGGCCATCCATAGCAGTGTGGGCCTTGGTCCTACACTAAAGTTGTGCTGGTTTGAGTTAGCTGTGGGTTCAAGGTATGACACACATTAGTGTCATTAGTAGATACAGATGCCACATAGGATCTTGAGTCTAGTTGGTCTATAGTACCTCTTTTCAGAGAAGGACAGAGCCCTAGAGGGTCTGACCAGGGTTGGTAACAATAGAGAGGCTTATATGGACAGAAGACTCTAGGTACTTCCCTGGTTCTTTCTGAATGAAATGCCAACAATGTATTTGATGCTCTGGACTTGAAACAGTGACAATAAATTAACAACAGACTCCTGAAAATTTGACGTAAGATGCCAGCTGGTGCTGAAATAGTGGAAATGACCATAGGCTCAGAGAAAATAAACAGACCACTAAGAATTTCTGGGAATACAGACACAAAAGACAGATTAGGAAAACTGGAATACTTAGCTAATGCTTTGATGTCCAAATCATGACCTAATACTCAACAAAAGCTGCCAGAAATTAAACAGATAGGAACTAGTATAGGAGAACTGTTAAGAATTTACAGGGAAACTCAATCCACTTGAAGAAAACACAGAGAAATGTTTACAAAGATATGGAAGCAATTAAAAATGAACAAGCTCCTGTGACTAAAATACATGCATCAAAATTAAAAGCACAATAGAAAGCAGCAAATAGCAGGATAGAATAAACAGAAGCAAAATCATTGAGTTTAATGATAGGCTATTTGAGGAGAAATCAGAAAAAGGACTTAAAAAATTGAAGCAAGGCTAAGGGAACTTTGGGTCACATTTGAAGAAAAAATATTGGGGTTAATGAATCTAGAAGGATTTGAAAATGCCAAAGTTGTAGAAAACTCATTCAAAGAAATAAAAGCAGAAAATCTTTGAAACCTAGAGAAAGATACAAGTATCTGTTGTAGGAACATCAAAGGTCATCTGTCAAATTTAATTCAACCAAGTCTTTCCACAAGACTTCTTGTCATGAAGGTCTCAAAAGGGAAGTATGAAGAGAAGGGTTTCAGCCTGCAAGAATAGAGACATAACACAACTGCCTGATCACCATGGCCAAATCCAACTATCATTAGATATATAGCACTGAGACTGATGGAGTACTAATGGTTCAGTGACATGGTCTCCATGATTTAGTTCGGCCAACTTATTCCTGGACTTACCCTTCATTCTCTTTACAAGTTTCTGTACATTTGATTTTTTTTGCCCTTCACTGATTTTTTTCCCTTCAGAAGCAATGTTTCTAAGCCTTCATCTTTTTGGAGTTCCAAAACATACTTTACATATCTAGCTATATCTATCTATCTATCTATCTATCTATCTATCTATCTATCTATCTATCTATCTATCTATCTATCTATCTATCTATCTATCTATATGTGTGTGTGTATCCATATCTATTTATGTAAGGTAGATAGATAGATAGATAGGTAGATAGATAGATAGATAGATAGATAAATATGCCAGTCTGGGGCTTGAGCTCAGGACCTGAGTGCTGTCCCTACGCCTCTTTGTGCCCAAGATTTAGCACTTTACCACTTGAGCAACACCAATTCTGGCTTTTTCTGAGTGGTTTATTGGAGATAAGAGTCTCATGGAGTCAGGCACTGGTGGCTCACACCTGTAATCCTAGCTACTCAGGAAGATGAGATCTGAGGATTGCAGTTCAAAGCCAGCCCAGGCAGGAAAGTCTGTAAGATTCTTATATCCAATTAACCACCAGAAAACCAGAAGTGGTGCTGTGACCCAAAAGGTAGAGCACTCGCCTTGAGCTGAAATGCTGACAGACAGCACCTAGGCCCATAGTTCAAGCACCATGACCAACCAAAAAAAAAAAAAAAGAGTCTCATGGATTTTTCTGCCCAGGCTGGCTTGGAACCACGATCCTCAGATCTCGGCCTCTTGAGTAACTTGGAATACAGGCATAAGCCACGGATACCTGGCTCTTTACATATAATTTGATCACTAGGAAGTTGGAATGAGGGCAAGCAAGGGAAGGAAAAGAACATTTACTGGTAAATCATTTTGGAACTCAACCAAAACACATTGTCAGATACACAATTTTAAAATATTTTCACTCATTCTCTGCCCTCTGATGTCTGTTTCCTTTGTTGTGCAGTGTTCACATTGACATCATCTCATTTGTCTCTTCCTGCTTTTGTTTCCTACGCATCTAAGGTCTTATAACAAATGAAGAAAGAAAACAAAACAAAACAAAAAATTTTCAAAATCATGCGAATGCTCTGTAGGGTTTCTATGTATTTTTCTAGTAGCTTCATAGTTTCTGTTTTCAGTTTCTTTAATATATGTGAGTTAGTTTTGTAACTGGTGAGAAATAGAAATATAAGGTCATTTGTCTGTATGAGAATATCTAGTTTTTCAGCACACTGTCCTTTCTCTAATATGTGTTCTTAGTACCTTTGTTAAAAAAATCAGTTATACTAGACTCAACTAGGCCCAAATATGACAACAGATCTTCAGACCAGTGATACTCCTTATCTAGCTCACACAAAATTAGGAAATTTGAGACCCTTAGATCACCATTGAGAAGAAGTCTGGAGCTGGAGTTGAGGCTTGAACAAAAGAAAGTGACAATATGCACCAAAGAAAAATACATTTTAGGGGCTGGGAAGGTGGCCTTGCATGCCTGAAGCCCTGGGTTCGATTCCTCAGCGCCACAAACAAAAAGAAAAAAGCCGAAAGTGGCGCTGTGGCTTAAGTGGTAGAGCGCTAGCCTTGAGCTGAAGAGCTGAGGGACAGAGCCCAGGCCCAGAGTTCAGGCCCCATGACCGGACCCCCACCCCCCAAAAAACACATTTTAGGACCTTATCTAGGACTGGCAAAATAGAACATTTTATTTTAGCAGGAAATTCGAATGATGAAAAGAATTTCTAACCTTTATTGAGTACTTAGTCATTACTGACACAGCTTTCCACAGAGGAAGGAACTTTTCAATGGTCAGACTTAACTCTTTCCCTCTTATTTTCACAGACAATGTCTCTAAAGGTAGAAGAATACAGCCTGAGGCAGCCTGGATCTTCTCTTCCCAGAATCAGTCTGATTTTTAATTTTCCTCCATACCATCTCCAAAACTCTGGTTTGGTGACAAGGATTTGAAAAAGGAATGAAATCTACTAAAGCTGTACTTCATGGGCTCATTCTAGGAAAATATATCACAGCAACAACAACAACAACAACAGACCCCCATGCAAATTGTGCCTTTGTGTAGAAAATGCAAAGTGATTGATATTTGACAGTAGCTCATGGTCTGGAAGACTACAGAATGTCTAACCCTTAGTACTTGCTACTGCCTCAGGACTGGAAGAAATCCCAGAATCCTTCTATCCTTAGAGTGATCATTTCTGTTTGTGCCTGCCTGGCACTGGTTTTGGAATCTGTTGCTTGGAG